>NW_022589792.1:3217911-3291199 GCF_004348235.1 Phoca vitulina
TGTGTGTGTGTGTGTGTGTGTGTGTGTGTGTGTGTGTGTGTGTGTGTTGGGGGTTGGGGTATGAAGTCTGCGAGCCTCTGCATCTGTCTGTCTGCCTTCTCCATGCTGGGCATGTGCATGAGACCAGGGAGGGCCCCAGTCTCAAGTCTGTAGTCAGGAAGTGGCAGCTGATTTCCTGTCCCTCAATCTGATGAGCATCTCTTCCTCCCTGGGCCCTGCACTTCCCCACTGAGACCCGCTCACATCTCCAATGCCGTGAGCTATGAGGGGGAAGACTGAGAGAAGCCCGAGAGGCCTGATTACGAGCTGGGACCCTACTCCTCACGGACGATGGGCGGGGCAGTCTGGCTCCCTCCCTCCTGATCCTTTGTTCCTGGAGGTGACTTCAGTCCGGGGCTCCTGAGGGGGGCCTGTGGGTCCTGGGTCCCTTGTCTGTCCTGACCTTGGTTTCCCCATCTGTGCTTGGAGATGCTGACAAACACCCCCCCCCCCCATCTCTCTCACGGACACAAGCCTTGCTGGACTCGCAAAGACTCCAAGTGTGACAGAAGCAGGGAAGGAAGGCTGGCCGCAGACGCTCCTTGAGCCCAGCCCTGTCGGCTGCGGGCAGGCTTGGTTTCACCTTCCTGGGGGCGGCTGCCAGGACCCACAGTGCCCTCCTTCCACCTCAAGTGTCGGGCGAGAGGCTGGCAGACTGTGAGGACAGGGACTTCCGATCTAGAGGGCTGTTCTTGAGCAGGGAAACTTGAGCTGCCTTCCCATCACCTCCACAGACACCTCAGGGCAGAGCCCACAAGGACCGGGCTGGACGAGCTGCCTGTGGTGTCGTTCTCAGCCGGCTTCTAGCCTGGGCTCCAGGTTGGGTCCAGCCCCCCCCCCCCCCCCCCCATCCCCCGCCCGTCTCCTCCCTGCGTCTCCCTGGGTCCCTGGTCAGCTCAGATTGCTCTGCTCTGGAGGAGCCCCAGGCGCCTTGCCTCAGCCTTTACTGGTCTCAGGTACCTCCCCTACCCCCACCACGCCTGGGACGGGCTCAAGTGGCCCAAAGGCCACCCTTAGATGGAAAGGGACACTAACCCAGGAGAGGGTCATGGAGAAGCGCTGGGAAATCACTGCAAGGGGATGGGGGAGGGGTCAACGGGGCAGCAAGTAGAGTGACAGGTGCAGCCAACCCCCTCTTCCTCAGAACAGATCGAGGAAGCATCACCCAGTCACCCTCTGGGGGACAGCCTCACTGCCACCAGAACAGGGAGCAGCAGGGAAAAGAAAGTCCCCAGGACCCCTGTGAAAGACCATCAAGGCGCCACAAGACCAAAGAAGGAATCCGAGAGTCACACCAGCAGGCCATTCACTGCAGCCCACCCCCACAGAGCAGCCCCACAGTGCAATGGGGGATCGGGGCGGGGGCGGCGGGGGACAAAGGCCTTGGCCTGTAAGCACCAGGGACTGCCTGGGCATGCACCAGGAAGAGCTGGAGAGGCTGAGGGGGAGCGAGGAATGTGCCAGGAGTTGGGGTGCTCTGGGGCCTGGAGCCATGTGCCTTTTCCAGACCCTTGCCCTGAGGACCCCGGCCCCCCACAAAGCAGCCAAAGCCAGCACCCGGGAGGTCGAGGGCCAATCGGATGCCCTGTAGGCTGGCCAAAGTCCTCTAGCCAGTGCAGGCAAGGCCTCCCACCTGCTCCTAGCTGCCCAAGGCCGACAGACTGGGAGGGCTGTGATGGGTCAGGCCAGCCTTCGCGTGGGTGTTCATGCCACAGAGACTCAGTGTACAGAGCCCTGCCCTCAGGGACAAGGGGATGGACATCACTGCGCTCGTCATCACTTCAGGTGATAATGAGTGTTAAGAAGAAAAACAAAGCAAAGTGAGGACGCAGGGAGTGAGCAGTGGAGGTGGGGAGGTGTGGGCGTCAGGGAGGTGGCACTGAACCGACACCAGAACACAAGGGACGAGCCACCAGGAGGTCTGGGACGGGAGTGCTTCAGGCAGAGGGCACTGTGAGTGCAAAGACCTGTGGGCCAGACTGAGCCTTGTGGGTTTTGGAGCTGCGGGAAGCCCAGTAGGGCTGGAGCAGGTGTGGGAGGGGGCGGGGGGGCGGGGGGGCTGGCAGGCTGGCGGGCCTCCCAGACCAGAGTTGGGAGGCCAGGAAATTGTCAGCAGGGGGGGATACAGGAAGTATGGAGTTTTTAAAGCCCTTCCCTTGTGGGAGGGGCCACAGGGGGCCAGCTCTCCTCAGATGAGAAAGCCAAGGTTAGGGCTTCTCAGAGAGTGTCCCCAGGGCCACCTGCCTCAGAATCTTCTGGGTTGAACTGGGTTGTGATGGGCTCCCTCTTGGTCGCTCTGGGGGTGGACTGTGACCGGCAAGGGCAGAGGCTGGACCAGGGTAGGGGCCGTGGAGGTGGGAGAGGCGGTGGGTTCTGGCAGCATTTAGGAGATGGAGCCAAGAGGCCTTGCTCAAGAATGGGTAGGACAGGAATCCATGCTGACCCAGGACCGGGGGTGGTATTTATTAGGATGAAGAAGTCTCAAAAGAGGGTGGACCGGATGAGGGGAAAATCCAGGGTTCCATCTGGCCGTGCTGGCTTGAGAGGCCCATTCAATCCTGAGCAGATGGGTCACAGGCGGCCGGGGTTCAGGGCGATAGCCCAGGGCACAGGCCACAACGCGGGCATGTTGTTAGCACCAAGGGGGCAGGGAAAGCTGAGACAGTGGACTAGGCCACCATGAAGGGAGATGAGGAGGAAGCAGCAAAGGGGGCGGAGAAGGGAGGCAGGGAAGTGGGTAGAGACCGGGGCAGGGGGCGGTTCTGGGAGGAAGGGGACCAGTGTGTCAGGCGCTTCCCAGGGCCGGAGGAAGAGGAGTACCAAGAGTGACCAGCAGGCGGACAAGATGGGGGCTGTGGGTGACTCCGACTGGGGCGCTGGGTGGGGGGAAGGCAGAAGCAACAGAGGAGAGAGCACCAGTTAATAAGGAAGGGAGGGTGAATCCTTCAAGGAATTCTGACTTCAAAGGAAGTGAAGATGTGGGCAGCAGCTGAAGGGGTACGGGAACTGGGGTTTCTGATTAAATCAGGAACTGTTTCATCTCTGCAGGCTGGTGGGAAAGATGTGTAAAGAGAGGGACCAAGCGATGAGGCCCTGGAGGGGATGGCCTGGGATTCGCAGCGCCAGTGGCTGGAACCCTGGGAGCTGTGAGGCTGGCTCGGGGGAGATGGGATCCTCCTTGATATGTGGTGGTTCCTGTCCCCAGTGAGGTAGGCAGCGAGGTCAGGGGTAAGGAGTGCAGAATGAAACAAGACGATGGAGGTGGGGGTGGGTTTCTTGCGGTGGGGGGGGGGCATGCTGGTGAGAAAACCTAGCAGGATAACTGGGCAGTGCTGGGAACCTGCGGGAGATTTGTGGCCTGGGGACCCTGGCTACGTCCATGGCTGCTGTTCTCAGTGTGGCTCTCACGTGACATCCCTCCAGACCAGTCCCTGTGGTAAAGCGTCACCACCCTGAGCCCTCTCTGGGGACCTCCACACTGCCAGGAGCCTAAAGGATGCTGCTCAGGGCCCCGGCTACACCTGTTCTGGTCCCATGGGGCCATGTCAGTTGCCACGTGTCACTCTATATTGTCCTATCTTCCTAAACCCAGTCTTGACCTGCCCCTTCCACAGCCTCCCAAGATGCCTTTATGATTCCCATCCCTTCCTTATTTTCCACTCTGGAAGGATTGGGCAGGGGGAGGGAGGGGTTCACCACATCCTCCCTCCTCCACTGAGCACACTGGAAACCACAAATGATGCCCAGTCCTGGTCTGAGCTCCGCCTTCTCAGGGGAATGACTACCTGTCCTGACCCTCTGCTCCCAGTTCCTTCTGCTCGGCCCGTCTCCATCCTGGAGGGAACTGGGGCATGGGGAAGATGGTCTAGGCAAGAATCACAGGTGCCACGACCTGAGCCCCCTGGTCACTTTCTCCACGGCCATAAGGGTAGACCACAGTGAGAAACAGAGGTCCTTGGCCACATGATCACGAAATTGCCCAACCAACGGCCTCCCTCAGCCCCTGGGTCCTGCCAGAACCAAAAAGGTTACACCTCCGGGGAGGCCTCCCAGCTGACCTCCCTGAAATGCCTCCGTGAACACCTCGCATGTATCCCCTGAGCTCACGAAGCTGTTACCAGGCCTCTGTGGATGAGGAAACAGGCTGAACCGGTGAGAAACGAGGCCAGGCCAGGAGTGCAGCAGCCAGGTGCTCACCCTCCATCTCCAAGAGATGTTTGCGAACTTTAAGTCCACCACCCAGTCCTTTCCTCAAATGGCAGTTGACTTGGGAACAGAGACAGAAACAGCCCTATGAGCTGCCCTGGTGGGAAGGAGTTTAGGTGGACAGAAGCCTCATTGCTTGGCCTGACGACTCCTTCCCCAGAAACACCCCCCAAGTCCCACCGGGGAACCCCAGCAAGTTTGAAAGCTGCTGTGGTGACAGGCACAGACAGAGCTTCAGTCACTGTGCCCCCCGCACACATCCAGGATGCGGGGCTCCCCAAACTCCTCTCCGAGTTGTTCGCGGAGCACCCTGGCTGCGAGCGCATGTCCACTTACCGGAGACAGTGACCACGATGTACTGCTGGGACGCCGGGGACGGGGTGGGTGCACCGGCCGGCTGCGGGGGCGTGGGGGTGGCCGGGAGCTCCGTCACGTACTGCTTCTGGCTGCCTGGGGGCTGTGCCTGGGGCTGGGGGCTCTGCAACTCAGTGACATATTGGGGCTGGGGGGTAGCAGCGGTGGCAGGCGGCTGGGGGGGCTGGGGCGCCGCTGGGGGCGGCGGCGGGGGCTGGGGCGGGGTCTGTGCTGGCTGGGATGGTTGCGGGGCTGCCTGGAGCTCAGTAACGTACGCTGGTGTTGCCATGCCAACAGTGGGGAAAATGATAATAAATAAGGCTTTTTTTTTTTCTTCCTTGGGAAGAAGAAGAGGAGGAGGGAAACAGAAAAAAAACAAAAGAAGGAAAAACAAGAATTAATCCACAAGCAGAGGAAACCAGGGACAGTTCCTGGCTCCCTAGAGACACGTTTAGGTTCCTCACTAACTTAATTAAATCCGGAGGCTGGTGGCCAGATACAACGAACCCATCACTGCAGGGGAACTGGTTATGGACTGAGGCTGGTCTACACCTCTTCCATTCACCCCTGTTCAGGACTTCTGCCTTCTTCCTTCCCAGCCCCTGGTGCCTGGGGGACCCCTGCGTCAAAGGGGGGGCCGGGGAGGGTGGGGTCAAATGGTGCATCTCTCCTGAGGGCTCCTGCAGACCGGGCACTGTGCTGAGTGCTTTCTCTACATTATTCCATTTTAAACTTTGCAACAACCGTGTCTGGGTTTGAGTTTGCTCTGCCAGATGAGGAGCTGAGGCTCAGAGAGGTTGAGGAGCTTGCCCCAGGCCACACAGCAGGCTGAGGCTGAATCCTGGGCATTCTGAGCACTTGAGTAGTTGGCTAACTGCTGGAAGGTAAAGTCTGGGGAAAGCGGTCTCCAGGCCAGCCTGTCCCAGTTCCTTACATGCCTGCTATCTGGGCTGGGATTCTTGGCTGAGGATCATTCCCAGTGGGGTGCCAGAAAGGGGAAGGTGTTTGAGTCCAAAAAGCCCTTAGAGCAGCCTGTGGCCTCAGGGGCTTTCAGGCCTGAACGGACCATACTGGGTTATGACACCAGATGGGGGCTCATCACAGGAAGAGTGCCCGTCTGAGTCCAGGGGCCCTGGGCTGAGAGCGGGCCCTGGCCACAGAATGGGGCCGGCCCAACCAGGCAGAGGCAGCTTTTCTGGCTGCTCAAGGGTCGTGTTCCCTCTCCCAGGTACTGGGCTAGGCACCCCGTCCCTCTTGCTGAGCTCTGTCCCTTCTAGCTCACGACCCCCCTCCCTGTGCTAAGCGCCACCCTCCCTCTCACCCGGCCCCGCCTCATCAGAAGATGAGCAAATGGTTTCCCCGCTGCCCACACTAATGGGTGCCATCCCCAACTCCCAAGGGTCTGAGGACGACGGAAGAAACACTAGAGTGGTGAAGAGGCGGAGCTCCAGCCCCCATACCTCCATGGCCCCTGCCTGGCCCAGGGAAGTATTTGAGTTGGACCTGCCTGCGGTCGGTCGCCTGGGACACTCGCGGGCACTCCAGGCCACTGAACCAGAGGCTCTTCTGCACTAACCCTGGGGCACCTGTGTGCCGTCACGCCAGCAGGCGGCCCTCCAGCCACTGGTGACCGAGAGTGGGATTTGCAAGGGGAAGGGGGGTGGGAGAAGCAACTGCTGCTGGTTGACCAGAAGCCCCAGGAGCCTCTGCTGTGCTCACCTCTGCACAGCAGCCCCATGAGGGAGGAACCACCATGGCCATCTTACAGATGAGCAAAACCACGTGAAGGGTGCCCAGCAACTGGTAAGAAGAGGATTTGAACCCAGGTTTCTCTGACCTCCAGATGTATGCTCTTAGCCCCGAGCCCTACTCAGGGAGCCAGGCACGGGGCTTGTTTATTTCTCATACTCAGTAGGTAGCATCTTCCCTGTTTTTCAGACCAGGAGACCTGAGCCCTACCCACAGAGATTAAACACCTGCCACACACAAGAAAAAGTCGCTTTCCCCCAGCCCGTGCCCTCCCAAACTCCCTCCTGCCAGCATCAGAGGGGCTGCCTCCTGGGGGCTCCTCACACCACTGGGTCCAAACTCTGGCCCAGTGTAGGCGCTGGGGTCACCGCAGCTGACTACTGTCCATCTGCCTGGTGTCAGACCCACCTCAACATAAACCCTGACCTGTCTCTTCATTCGCAGACACATTACTGACCTTCCTCTGGGCCTCAGTTTCCCCACCTGTACTGGGGATGATGAGGACACCAATTCATAGGGCTGCCGTAAGGATCTGACAAGACAAGCCCAGCACCCAGTAAGCACTGGGATGTGGAAGCCTCTATTATCTTGTCACTGAACAAATACCGGTGCCAGGTGGAGATGGAGAAGGGTGGGGGCAGGAGAGACACACACATTCCTCAGGCTCTTAGAAGGAGGTGCCCAGGGGGAATCCAACCCTGGTGTTCATCAGCATCATCTGGGGAGCTAGTTAAATGCAGGTTCCTGGGCACCACTGCCCAGGGAGTCTGGGATGGCCCCAGAGTCTGCTGTTTGAGCTAACTCTCCTTCGGGATGATTCTGAGCCCGTTGGCCCTGGGAGAACTCTCTGAGAAACCCTGGCCTGGGCTTTCTGGGCCCTAGCAGAGCTTGCTCCTATGGTACCTCCCGCAAGGAAAGGGCTTTTTTTTTTTAAGATTTTATTTATTTATTTGACAGAGAGAGACACAGTGAGAGAGGGAACACAGGCAGGGGGAGAGGGAGAAGCAGGCTTCCCACAGAGCAGAGAGCCCGACACGGGGCTCGATCCCAGGACCCTGGGATCATGACCCGAGCCAAAGGCAGGCACTTAACAACTGAGCCACGCAGGTGCCCCAGGAAAGGGCTTTAAAAGCTCCACACTTGCAGGGTGCTTTCTCCTCCTTGAGGTGCAAAGCCCACAGGCCCCATTCCTTCCACTCAGGGGCAGGGGAAGGAGGTGACAGCGAAGGCTGAAAGGCCAAGCTTGAAAAGGTGACGGGAAGATTAATGAAACAGTTAAACCCACTTCTCTATTGGAGGCCTTCTCAGCACCGTCATTGTCAATCTCTAGGAAGGGCAATACAGGATACCAAGTGTCCCACAATTATTCGTCGACCAGGGAGCCCTTTTCTTTCCATTTGTGGATGACTAGGACAAGCAGAGCTCTGCAGGGTGCTCTCTAGAGAGAAATAAGTCACAAATATAAACAGCATGAGATCCCTTCCTTTACAGAGCAGGGCACATGAAACAAGGGAATCGCTCAGCAAATCTGTTCCTTGGCAATGAAACTGCCAAGAAAAGCACCAATGGCTGCACCTAACTTCAAAGCCAACAGCTGTTTTTGGAGAATGTTTGAATCAATTACTTTAGGTCAGGGGCCGGCAAACTTCTGTAAAGGGCCACAGCCAACATTTTCGGCTTTGAGAGCAGACAGCCTCTGTTGCAACTACTCAACTCTGCCACTGCAGTGTGACAGCAGCCATAGATAATATTTAAACAAACGAGCGTGGCTATGTGCTAATAAAACTTTATTTATAGACACCGAGATTTGAATTTCATATAGTATCACATGTCCTGACATTTTATTCGGGCCACAAAATTTTCTTCTTGTAATTTCTTCCCCAATCATTTAAAAGCATAAAAAATCATGCAAATTCACAGGCCATGCAAAACCAGGTGGTAGCCATAGTTTGCTGACTTCTGGTTTGGATCCCAGATTCTATAACCAAATGGTTTACGTCTTGGAAAGGCCCTCCTAAGAAAATGGAAAGAAAACTCCCTTTCCTCATCTGTAGAATGGCTTTGATGAGGAACTTGCTGGGAATAGAGAAAATAAATATAAGGATGTGGGTTTCCTTCATCATCTATATACAGTTAGTTTTTAAGACTTCTCAATGATTCCTTCAAAATAGATCCTAAGGAGGTATTACACTTCTCTCCACATTTATCAAGACCCTTCTACTCTGAGATGTCTTCATCTCTTGCCTGGACCCCTGCAACACCCTCATTACTGGCTCCTAGCTCCACTCTTGCCTCGATAGTCCTTAAGATCCTTTGAGGGTGCCTAGGTGGCTCAGTCGGTTGAGCATCTGCTTTTGGTTTGGGTCATGAACCCAGGGTCCTGGGATCGAGCCCCATGCTGGGCTCCCTGCTCAGCAGGGAGTCTGCTTCTCCCTCTATCCCTCCCCCTGCGCCGCTTGTGCTCCTGCTCTCTCTCTCTCTCAAATAAATAAAATCTTTAAAAAAAAAAAAAAAGTAAGATCCTTTGAAAGCACAAATTCTATCTTGTCACCCCTCTATTCAGAAGGCTCCATGGCTCTTATCACAGAGATGAAATAAAATCCAGAGTCCTTCCCAAGTGTTATGGGGCCTTGAGGTCCTTCCTATCTCACTTTGAATGTTCTAGTCAAACTGGCTCTTGCTCCTAGAATGCTCCAGACCTCCTCCTGCCTCAGGACCTTTGCACCAGACTCTTCCACCTGACTGACATGTTCTCCTCACCTCTACCCCCATTCTCCACTGCTGGCTGCTTCTTATCATTCAGATCTCAGCTTATATGTCACCTTCTTGGGTCTCAAGTGTGCTCTCCTCCCCCAACCCCAAGCACTCTGAAGCACATACTCCTGTTTTGTTTCCTTCCTGGCCCTGTTTATTTTCTTATTCATAGTTCCCTTTCCCTCCATGACCAGAAATGCAAGCTCCCCAAGAGCAGAGACCCAGCCTGCCTTGCCCATCTCTGCATCTCCAGCTCTGAGAATGGGCACACAGTACGGCCTGCCTTGCCCATCACCTTACCTCCAGCTCCCTAGACAGGCACATAGTACAGGCTCAACTTTTACTGTCAAATACGTGTCCACACACCAGGAGCACACTACTAGTGAGCGTCAAAGGCCAGTTTGAGTCTACCAATTGTGAACAAGTTCCTGCTTCCTGCCTCTGCCAGCAGCAGGCTTATGGCAGCAGGGGTGGGCGATGCCCCCTGGTCCAGAATGGGCTCCCCAGCCCAAGAAGAGTACTAGGCACTGTGCAGTTGCTATCTGCAGGCTGCGTCCCTGGGGGAGTCCGCCTGGCCCATCCCCGAGCTATTGAGATGTGTATGGGGAGGGAAAGGCAAGGACTTCAGCTCCAGAGACACCATTCCCACGACACCCACACCCCTGGCTCACCCAGCTGCCTCCTGGAAGCTTTGGAGCTGAGTCTGGGCCCAGGCCCAGGAGAATTCTTCTTTTTGGCTACTCTCCTAAAGCGGCAGAAAGGCTATTCAGGAGCAAGGGGAATGGCATTTTCTCACTAGAAATTGGAGTCCTGGTATCCAGCTTCCTGGGATCTCTGTCATCTCTGTCATCAGCCCACACAGCCCAGCAAGTGAGTCAACCTTTAAAGCCACTAGGCTCTCGCCCAATTCAAAATGATAAAAATAAATGCAAGCGGTGTAATTCAGAGGGCTGAGCAGGAAGGGCCAATCATGAGAATAACAGTGGCAGCTAACAGAGTTTGAGCAATTACTAGGTTATCTGATGCTTCCAACATGTATTCTTTTACAGGATCCATAACACAGCAATATGAGCTTAAAATTATTACCAATGATCACTGCCCCTAGCTTAGGGGAAACTGAGGTCCAGAGTAGTAAACTAACACATCCACAGGCACAGCTAGAAAACAGGTGATTGTTTCCAAAAGCAAACCAAACCAGCGCTCTCTACCCTCGTCAAAAGAGCCCTCTGGGCTTGGGCCCTTCAAATATAAAAGTTATGGCGGGGGAGAGACAGTTAACAAGACTAGATGATCAGTAACATCACCTTCCGCTCAAAGTTTGCCTTTCCAACAGGTGGTAATGATCTTTCAGGCAGACTTGGTATTTCCAGATTTGTACTGAAAACTAATCTCTGTCCTCCCTAACTTTCAAAGGGGTCCTGCCACCTCTCAAAGAGGACCAGGTCTAGAAAAAGTCCCTGGAGAAGTGAGACCCACCCCCCCAACCTTATCTCAAATTCTTGAAAGCTTTAGGAGAGCCTGAAACAATCCTTCTCCTTGAAGTTTATTGATTTTAAAAGAAAACGGCTGCAATTTGCACACCACCACTCTGCTCTGCTGATGCCAAGCTCCAAAGCAAGACAGAGAATAAACAAAGTGGACTTGGCCCAGCTGGCTGTTTGAAAAAAATAAATTCTTTCCCAAGCTGGCAGATCTTGTTGCCCCGCAAAGCAGACGCTCAGATTCTCCTGTAACAAACATGGAACACTTCCCTTTCCCTCTGATCTTGATGTCCCGCTCCTGCCCACGTGGCTCTGGAGGCTGGTACCTCCTCAGTGACATGTGACCCAGTTGACACCAACTTGACTGACACAAAAACATGTGTCTGGCCAAGAGAAGCAGCTTAAGAAATCTAAGAAACTTCCTCGGGCGCCATTTGCTTCTTGTTCCCAGAAAGGGAGACTGTGATGGGTAGAATGGTTAGAAATCATCCCAGCTCCAGAAACAAGTCCTCTGCCCAGGGACAACACCAGATCTAAGAGAGCAGCCCACAGAAAAGCAATCAAGTTTCTGTTCTGTCTCAGTCACCCGAGATCACCCCTCCCTGCCATGGGCTCTGATTTCTGCACACCAAATCCTCCCGGCTAAAGCCATACTCCTAGCCCACAGCTTCTCCATGAAACTTTGTCTCCCTTTGCCTTCTCTCAGAGAGAAGAAGGCAGATTTAGGAGCACACAGCAGTGCTGAAATCAAGATTAGTTAACTGTTTTATCAAACCGCATTCAAAAACAGCACATGGGGTAGTTCAAAGATGAGCCCTAGAGAAAGTTCGAAGATGAGCCCTAGAGAAATTCCTGAAAGGAGTTAGGAGTCCCTGAAATGCAGAAAAGGGACGACAGCAGTGATTCTCCCCCACTTTACAGGATGGAAAACTGAGGCCTGAGATGTGGCAGACAGTGTGTACTGGGAATGACTGGGAGCGGGGGCTTCGAAAGCGACGCGGCACAGGTGGCCTCCCATCCCTTTGGGATGCAGCAAGGCCCAGGAGGCAGCTGCCCCACCCGGTTCCTCCCCGGCACCCCCCGCCGCCCGCCGGCCCCGCCCACACCTTACGACCTGGCCCCGCCCACTCACCTCGGCCCCGCCTCGCCCCTCCCTCGCTCCCATTGGCCCAGCCTCCCCAGGCCCGCCTCTCCGTACCTCCCAACATATAAAAGCCCCCCGCCCCGTCCGGCCGACCTCCACTCGCCGCCCGCCTGCTAGCGCCCGCCCCTCGCGGGGGCTGGGCCCCGGACCCCAGGGGCGGGTGGTGTCGCCCCAGCCGGGCCCCGGCCCCCTCCCCCACGGCCCCGACAGCCGCCGCCGCCATTTTGACCGCCCGCCCCTTCCCCCCCGGACTATGATTACAGCGACACCCGCAGCCCCGGCCCTGCCGCCCTCCCTGGCCCGGCCCGCCACCCCGGGGCCGCCCCGGTTACCTCGGCTTCTTCCTACTTCTGTCCGCAGAAGGGCTTTCCAGAGGTCTCGGAGGCGATGTTGGGAGGGGGACGGAACGTGCCGGGGTCCCCGGGCCGGGCAGGGGGGGGGTGGGGGTGGGGGTCGGCCGGGCGGTTGTTGTTGTTGACTCGCGTTGCCGGGTTGCTTGGTCGCCACGACTACCGTGGCTATGGCGCCTCCGTTTCCCTCACCGGGGCAACTGTTGCTACCCACCCTACATACGTCACGAGCGGGGGCGGAGTCCTGGGTGATTGGCGGCGCCAAGAGAAGTGATTGGACGGCGCTAGGTCCTGCTCCTAAGCTATTGGTCCCAAGTCACGCTTTTCAACACCCTCTCGACTTCTCGGCGCTCTGATTCATCGGTGTGCATGTCCATCAAAGGAAACAACCCTCAAAGGCCGGAGAACCCGTCACTCCCGCAAGGAAGCAGCGGCCTAAGAATAAAGGGGTGGGGTCTGTGAGGTTGGGATTGGGTTTGCTGCTGTAAAACCTGCCTTACGGTTCAGCTAAAGGGACGTCAATCTATTCCAAAGGTTTGCCGCGCTCTCTAGCTGGGAGCCGTGCGCATGCGCGACACGCAAGGCCAACTGGGAATGGTAGTCCGCTCTGCGTACCTTAAACGCCTTACCAACTATAAAAGGCGAGAAAGGGAAGCTCTCTTCTTTCAGACTTCTCCCTTCTCCGGTGGGTCAGTTCCTAGCTTCGCGCGCTTACGTCACGGGAGGAATGCGGTGACGTGCCCTGCTCTTCTGTGACGTCAGCGGCGGGGCCGAGTTAGGGGTTCGATGACGTCACTGGGCGCTCTTTGCCTACCCTCGTTGCCCCCTGGTGGTGGGATGGTAGTGGGGAGCCAAGGTGGGGTTCGATCCCAGGTCCCATCCCCCGAGCGCGCGGCCACCTCTGCCTAGACCGGGCCTCCGCGCCTGCTCCCGCCTCCCCGCCCTCTCGAGCCGGGAAAGGTCACTGCTGCCGGGACAGCCGTGGCTATCTCGGCCCCGCAGGCGGTGCGGAGGGCTCTGGGAAAGGTCTCCCGCAGGCGGAGGATTTAATTAGAGGCTTCTATCGCGGGCGATAAGCAAAGGTCGGCACCCAGCCCCTCCCAGGGGAGCCCGGGCTGCCCTGCACCGCCCTCCCCGCCATTCCGCTCCCCAACACCGTCCTCCTCGCTTCAGTTTCCGCAGGGGAGAAGAGACAGAAGCGGGTTAAGATTAGGGTGAGCGCGCCTCGGGCGCAAAAACTCAATCATCAAGATAAATGACATTCTAATCCAATATTTTTTTTCGATATTTTTTAAGTATCAAAATTAATGGGAAAAAAGTCCATGAAGAGCAAAATACCGAAATTTTAAGTAAAGATAAGATCCGCCAGGACTGGGATTAAGGTGAGGTGAGTCATGCAAGTGCAGGATCGGATCTTGTCTTTTACTTGTTTAAAAACATATTTTAATCATTGAATTTTTTTGCTTTAATTTTGATTTTTCAAAATATTATCTTGATCAGTGAGTTTTTTGGCACCCCGTTCTTCAAATTTTGCGCCCTAGGCTCCACCAGATCAGAGCCCATGGTTCTAATTTCCACGTCTGCTGTGTGACAGTGAGACAAAGTGTCTCTATCTCTGAGCTTCTGTTTCCTGGTTCAGCCAGTTTCACACTTCTTGTGTGCAAGGCCAGGGTTGTAAAAGTAAAGAAGCGGACAAATCCTTAGACCTTGCATTCTACTAGGGGAGACAATTATTAGTGAAATTAATACATGAGACAGGTTTATGAGGGCTGTAAGAGCAACATAAGAGGCTGCTGTCTCCTGTGTCTCCTGATCATGGAAACTGAGCCTGAGTGGTGGGTGAGGAGGAAGCAAGCCCCATAAAACCCAGGTGGTGGGAATTGCAGAGGCAAAGGCCAGGCGGGGAAGGAACAAACATCTGGCTGGGGCAGAATGAGCAAAGAGGAAAGTGTCAGGAGGTGAGGTCAGAGAAGTACAGGTAGCCAAATGACTCCTCAGAAATCCTCCCAACAGGGGTGCCTGGGTGGCTCAGTCGGTAAGCGTCTGCCTTTGGCTCAGGTCATGATCCCAGGGTCCTGAGATCGAGCCCTGCCTCGAGCCCCGCATCAGGCTCACCGCTCAGTGGGAAGCCTGCTTCTCCCTCTCCCACTCCCCCTGCTTGTGTTCCCTCTCTCGCTGTCTCTCTCTGTCAAATAAATAAATAAAATCTTTAAAAAAAAAAAAAGAAAAGAAATCCTCCCAACAACTCAGCAAAGTAGAATATATTCCCCCCCACTAGCCAGGTAAGCAAACGGACTCTTAGAGGTGGAAGGTGCTACCTCGGGACCACACAACTGGAGGCAGCAGAGCCCAGACAGCCTGTCTCCTTTTCTGGGACTTTCCAGTGTGCTTTCATGCCCCTGGATGGGACCCTCGATGGAAGAGGAGAAGCAGTAGCAGTCCCAATCTGCCTGGAACTGCCAGCTCCGCCTCAGCCCTGACAAGTCCCCCCAAGAATTCATGAGACTTCCAGGCATAAGGTGTCCAGAATAAATCGCAGCTGGCAGAGCAAAGTCACTCAGCCCTGCAGCTGCTGTGAGACAGGTGGAGGTCCCAGGGCCAGCCCTGTGAGGAGTTGGGACTAGAAGCCCTATTTCCACCTCCAACCCGTTTCCCCACCTTCCTGACATCCCTAAGCCTCAAGATGGGCACAGCCAAGCCTGAAATCATTTCTTCAATCACAAATATTCATTATAAGCCTTTGTGGCAGGGAAGGCAGTGTGGGCTAGAAATGTTCTAAATTTTTTATCTGATAGTGCTTGCATGGGTATATAAAGATTTTTATTTATTTGACAGAGAGAGAGAGCGAGAGAGGGAACACAAGCGGGGGGAGTGGGAGAGGGAGAAGCAGGCTTCCTGCCCAGCAGAGAGCTTAATGCGGGGCTCAATCCCAGGACCCTGGAATCATGACCTGAGCCTAAGGCAGCCGCTTAACAACTGAGCCACCCAAGCGCCCCATTGCATGGGTATATAGATATAAAGATTCCCTGAGCTCTCCATTCAAAATCTGTGCACTTGGGACGCCTGGGTGGCTCAGTGGGTTAAGCCTCTGACTCTTGATTTCAGCTCAGGTCATGAGATCAGGCTCTTCGTAGGACTCTGCACTCAGTGTGGAGTCTGCCTGTCCCTCTCCTTCTGCTCGCACTCTCTCTCTCTCAAGTAAATAAATAAAAATAAAATCTACGGGGTTTCGTACGTAGCAGAGCAGCTCCCTTGCTGCGATCTATTGAAAGTCAGCCCTCAACACAAGGGTTTGTAAAAAAATAAAAATTAAAAAAAAGAAATAAAAAGAAAATCTAAAAAAAAAATCTGTGCACTTTATGTATATTATGCTCCAATTTGAAAGTTTAAAACACATGCACACATTATACCATTGGAAGCAGCTCTTGACCAACTCCTTTCTGAAACATTGGTAATTAAAAGTAAGGAATTAAGGATGGTCTTGCCTCCCTAGTATTAGCTTAAAAATTTAGAAGGAAAGGGGGGCGCCTGGGTGGCTCAGTTGGCTGAGCAACTGCCTTTGGTTCGGTCATGATTCCGGAGTCCCAGGATGAGGAGCCCACATCAGGCTCCCAGCTCAGCAGGGAGTCTGCTTCTCCCTCTGACCCTCTCCTCTCTCATGCTCTCTCTCACTCTCTCTCTCTCAAATAAATAAAATATTTTTAAAAACCTAGAAGGAAAGGGAGAATTAAAAAAATCACCATTTTGCAAAAGCCAAGGAAACAACTGATTTGGGCAGTGATCATCAATAGGCATTATAAAGCCTATTGGGTGTTACAGGTGAAAGGATGATGGGGAACAATATACGCACAGGGTGCTGGATGGCTCGCTGGCTGTAGGGGACTTCATCACGGAGGCCAGATTGTCACCAGTGTTAGCTACAATGAAGCTCCACATCACAGTAGAGGGACCTGTGTCCTCAAAAGTAAGTTCACAGCTTCTCCTACGACACATCTTGCCAAAATGTTAAACCTGACTCTGATTAAATCTCTCAGCTTAACATCCAGTTTGCAGAAAATGGAAAGGGTTGAGAGACAAGTTAAATGACAATATCGGGGGAGCCTGGGTGGCGCAGTCTGTTGGGCGTCTGACTCTTGGTTTCAGCTCAGGTCGTGATCTCAGGGTCATGGGATCGAGCCCCATGTCTGACTCTGAGCTCAGCAGGGAGTCTGCTTGAGATTCTTCCTCCCCCTCCCTCTGCCCCTCCCTGCCCCCTAAAATAAATAAAATCTAAAAAAAAAAAAAAAAGACAACGTTTGGAAGCAACAGACAAATCCAGAGGCTGGGGTGTCTCTTCAACAAGTCAGTCCTGGAAAAAAGGAGTGGGGACTTTTCTAGGGCCAAATTGTTCTTTGTGGTGGGGGACTGTCCTTGCATCATAGGATATTGTGCATGGTAGGGTATTGAGCAGCGTCCTGGCCACCACTAGACGCCAGTAGCTCCCTCCCTCCCCAAGTATGACAGCCAAAGAGGTCTCTAGACTGAGCCAAATGTCCTCGGAGATACTACCCTAGAAGATCGCGCAGCAACTGACAGAAGGACTTGGGGCTCCCAGCTGTCGGCCCGCAGAGACAGACATTCTCCTTATTTAAGCCAGTTATGGGGTCTCTGTTAAACTGAGAGAGCTGTGACTTGGTAATTCTGTTCCGCATTTTTATATTCGTTGAAGGTTTTGCACGAGGTAAGGATACTCATTAAGTGGGAAGCTGGAGGCCATGTAGGTGTCCATCTTTCTAGAAAGATGAAATTAGAAGGCTGCATGATATAGAATACTAAGCCAATGGTGAAAGCCAAGTAGCTCTTAAGAAATGTAGTGCTAATGGGGTGAAATCTGCACACCGTAGCATTTTAAAATACAGCAACCTTGCTCCCGGCCTAAGTGGCAAGAGGAAGGGATCTCCACGGACTTTTGCTAAAAGGGAGAAAAAAAGAAGTTTAAAACTATCTACTGGGGTGCTTGGGTGGCTCAGTCAGTTGGGCATCTGCCTTTGGCTCAGGTCATGATCCCAGGGTCCTGGGATCGAGCCCCGCATCGGGCTCCCTGCTCGGCAGGAAGCCTGCTTCTCCCTCTCCCACTCCCCCTGCTTGTCTTCCTGCTCTCGCTATCTCTCTCTCTCTGTCAAATGAATAAATAAAATCTTAAAAAAAAGACAAACTATCTACTAATGTGCCAGCTAGTAAGGAGAGTCTGACACTGGGTGCATTGAAATGCAAACAAGATATCCTCCTGTTATACTGGCAAATCATCATAAAAGCTGGTGCATTTCTGTTTATTATGCATGAAGTGTTAGGAATGATTAGCAGGCTAGTTCTAACAAACTTTTCCAACTACACGAATAGGTAAAAGAAAAAATAAATTTTTATATATGAATACTGTGCAGATACATCTGTGGATAAAATGGGATTGGTGTCATGGGACACCCATTCAGTTTGGGAAATACGTTGCAAGCAAGGTTTTGATGAGTTAAGATGATCTTGGGAAGGGGCGCCTGGGTGGCTCAGTCGGTTGGGTGTCTGCCTTCAGTTCAGGTCATGATCCCGGGGTCCTGGGATGGAGTCCTGCCTTGGGCTTCCTGCTCAGCGGGGAGCCTGCTTCTCCCTCTGCCTGCCACTCCCCCTGCTTGTGCTCTCTTTCTTTGACAAATAAAATCTTTAAGGAAAAAAAAAAAAAAGATGATCTTGGTAAAACACTGCTGGAAGTATTGCATCATCAGAGCCAAAAGAAAGGTTGGAAAAAAAGGAATGAACTGAGATTTAAAAATAAAAACAACAAAAGTCTGAGAGGTGATCCCCTAAATACTTGGAATTTGAGAGAAAATGCTTGGGGCACATGCATATTTACATGAACTTATGTCCACCTAAGCAGGACTCCCTGCTTTTTATTTATTTGAGAGAGAGCAAGAGCGAGAGGGAGAGGGAGCACGAGCAGGGGGGAGGGGTAGAGGGAGAGGGAGAAGCAAACTCTCCTCTGAGCAGGGAATCCGACATGGGGCTTGAACCCAAGACTCTGGGATCATGACCTGAGCCAAAGGCAGACGCTTAACCAACTGAGCTACCCAGGCACCCTGAATAAAATCTTAAAAAAAAAAAAAAAGCATACAAGATAAACATTAAACATACAAAATTGCTACCTCCTGTTGTTCAAGAATATGTACCTTTTCAGGAACACATGACAAATGCCTTAGAGATTCTGGCAATGGTTTGGGAAGAGCAAGGAACTGGGGATCTGGGATGAAATTAGACCAGTGAGAGCGTTGCATGGATCAGTGAAGGTGGGATCGTGTTTGGGGAGAGACTTGGCTGGGTGAGACGTAGGCTCACTGGCATTTGGGGAGCATATAACCGATTGCAAAAGGCTGAGGGCCAACTGGGAGGTGAGGGATGGAGACGATGAATATGGGTTAGATGTATTTGGGTCAGGAAAACAGATTCTAAACCTGTACTGTCTAATATGGTAGCCACTAGTCTAGTGTAGCTACTTTTATGGGGAAGGGATACCATTTATTTCTTTTTCTTGCCAAATTGCTCTGGCTAAGATTTCCAGTACTGTGTTGAATAAAAGTAGTGACAACATGTACCCTTGTCTCGTTCCCATGTTAGAGGAAAAGCTTTCAGTGTTCCACCAGTGAGTAAGATGTCTGCTGTGGGCTTGTCATAGATGGCCTTTATCATGTTGAGCTAAGTTCCCTCTATGCCCAGTTTGTTGAGAGTTTTCATCATGAAAGTATATTGAATTTTGTCAAATGCGTTTCTGCATCTATTGAGATGATCATATGACTTTTATCCTTCATTTTGTTAATATGGTGTATCACACTGATTTGCAGACATTGAGCCATCCTTGCATCCCTGGAATAAATCCCACTTAATCATGGTGTGTGATCCTTTAAGTGTATTGTTGAATTCAGTTCACTAATATTTTGCTGAGGATTTTTGCACCTACATTCATCAGGGATATTGACCTGTAATTCTCCATGTAGCTATTAAAACTAAAAGTAACTAAAATAAAATACAATGAACAACTTAGTTCCTCATTCCTCCTGAACACACTTCAAGCACTCAATAGCCACATGTAGCCGGTGGTTACTATGTTGGAAAGCACAGATATAGAAGACTCCCACCATTGTAGAAAGTTCTATTGGCCTGGGCTGCTCTAAATCGACTCTGAGAAAACATTTCAGAGACTCAGGAAAATTTGAATACGTGTGTGGTATAAGATGATACTGGAGAATGATTGTATATTTGTCTTTGTGTAAATGTCCTTATTTTTCAGAAAGGCATGCTATAGTATTTGGAGATGAAAAATGATGTCAGTAAGGTTGAAATGAGACAGTGTGTTTAAAGCACCTAGCACAAAACCAGGCACTCATCAAATCCTTAATAAATGTTAGTGTTAATTAATTTAAAAGTTTGGAGAAATGGCAAATTGGGAAAAAATATTTACAACTCATTTTACAACCAGATGGTAAATCTCCTTCATATTTAAAGAATTCCTAGAAATCAAGAAGAAAAAGATCAACAACCCAAAAAATAATGGGCAAAGAAGGTGGCCAGAGAGGAAAGAGTAAACTATAATAGCTCTGGAACACACGGAATATGTTCTACTGCACTTGTGGAAGGGAAATGCAAATTTTCTCTGACATACCATTTTTCACCTGTTATATTGGCAAAAATCCAAAGGTTGATACACTCTGTTGGTGAGGATATAAACAGAACCCTCATTAGTTGCTGGAGGGAGTGTGAATTAATCTGTCCCCCAAAAGGAAAATTTGGAAATATCTATTAAAAGCACAAATGCACAGAGGCGCCCGGGTGGCTCAGTCGGTTAAGCGTTGGACACTTGATTTCGGCTCAGGTCATGATCTCAGGGTCGTGACCTTGGGTTCCAAGCTCAGCAGGGAGTCGGCTTGAGATTCTCTCTCTCCTTCTCCCTCTACCCCTCCCCTTGCTCTCTCTCTCTCAAATAAATAAATAAATCTTAAAAAAAAAAAAGCATGGGGTACCTGGGTGGCTCAGTCGGTTAAGCATCTGCCTTCAGCTCAGGTCGTGGTCCTGGGATCCTGGGATCGAGTCCCTCATTTGGCTCCTGGCTCAGCAGGACTCTGCTTCTCCCTCTGCCCTCCCTCCCCCCTCTCATTCTCTCTCTCTTTCTCTCAAATAGATAAAATCTTTTAAAAATAATAATAATAAATAAATAAAAATTTTAAAAGGCACAAGTGCACATATTCTTCAAGCCAGATATCTCACTTTGGGGAATTTTTCTACAGATAACACTTGTGTGTGTGTGAACTAATGTTTCTACAAGGTTTTTCACTGCAGTGTTAGTTTAAAAACAAATGGATGAAAAAATGTCTGTCTCTGCGAGTGAAACTAACTATGGGGCATCCACACAGCAGAATACTATGTAGGTGTAGAAAAATAACAGAGTGTATGAAGAGAGTTTTATTTATTTTTTTAGAAGTGGGGGAGGAGCAGAGGGAGAGGAAGAGAGAGAATCTAAAGCAAGATCCACGCCCAACGCAGACCCTGATGCGGGGCTCAAGCTCACGACCCTAAGATCATGACCTGAGCCAAAATCACGAGTCAGATGCTTAACCGACTGAGCCACCCAGGCGCCCCTGAAGAGAATTTTAATAAGGGGAGATCTCTAGCATTTGTTGTTAAGTGGTGGGGGAAAAGCAAGGTGTAGCAGAATGTGTAAAGCATGAGAACTTGAATTGAAATTGTGATGCAGGCTACCACGTGGATGAACTTGAAAACATTGTGCTAAGTGCAAGAAGCCAGACACAAAAGGACAAATACCATATGAGTCTACTTACACAAGGTACATAGAATAGGCAAATCCATAGAGACAAAAAGGGAGGATGGTAGGCGTCAGGGGCTGAGAGGAAAGGGGGGGAAATGGGGAGTTAGTATTTAGTGGGGACAGAGTTTCAGTTTGGGAAGATGAAGAGCTCTGGAGATGGATGGTGGTGACGGCTGCACACGATGTGATGTACTTAATGCTACTGAACGAGACACTTAAAACTGGTTAAAATGACATATTTTATATTATGTGTATTTTACCACAATAAACAATTTTAAATGCTCCCTTTTATGTAAAAGCAGATGTGTGTGGGGGGGGTAATAGAACCTATATTCATATTTGTTTATACGGGTGCACAGAAATTCTGGAAAGATACTCAGGGGGCGCCTGGGTAGCTCAGTTGGTTAAGCAGCTGACTCTTGAATTCGGGTCGGGTAATGATCTCAGGGTCCTGGAATTGAGCCCCACATCCAGCTTCAAGCTCAGCTCCCTCACCCTCTGCCTCTCCCTCTGCTCAAGCACTCTGTCTCTGTCTCTCTCTAAAATAAATAAATCCGGGGCACCTGGGTGGCTCAGTTGGTTAAGCATCTGACCTTGGCTCAGGTCATGATCTCAGGGTCCTGGGATCGAGCCCTGAGTTGGGCTCCCTGCTTAGTGAAGAGTCTGCTTGTCCCTCTCCCTCTACCCCTTCTCCCACTCGTACCCTCTCTGTCTCTGTCTCAAATAAATAAAACATTAAAAAAATAATAATAAATAGGGGCGCCTGTGTGGCTCAGTCGGTTAAGCATATGCCTTTGGCTCAGGTCATGATCTCAGGGTCCCAGGATCGAGCCCTGCATGGGGCTCCCTGCTCAGTGGGGAGTCTGCTTCTCCCTCTGCTTCTCCCCCTGCTTGTGCTCTCTTTCTCTCTCTCTCTCTGTCAGATAAATAAATAAAAATCTTAAAATACTAAATAAATAAACCTTTATTAAAAAAAGAAGAAGAAGAAGAAGAAAAGAAAGATATTCAGGAAATCAAGAGCAGTGGGTTACCTGTAGGGGAAAGGAGGGGTCTGAGATTGGGAGGGAGACACTGCAACATAGACATTCTCATACTTTTTGTTTCTTGACCCACCAGAATGTATTGACCATCCAGAAATAGGATTAGTTAAGAAGTTTGGAGAGAGTGGCTTTGTTTGGGATTAGTAAAAGTTGGGTGCGTTTTTATGCTGACCAGAAATAATGATGATGATGAAAATAATAATGATATTGGGAGCACATAACATTTCCCGATTCTTATTTTTTTTAAAAAAAGATTTTATCCATTTATTTGAGAGAGAGAGAGAGCACAAGCGGGGGGACAGAGGGAGAGAGAGAAGCAGGCTCCCCGGGGAGCAGGGACCTCAAGGAGGGACTCAATCCTAGGACCACGGGATCATGACCTGAGCAGAAGGCAGATGCTCAACCGATTGAGCCACCCAGGCGCCCCCTGATTCTTATGTATTAGTTTCCTATGGCTGTTCTTACAGTTTGCCACAAATTGTGTGGCTTACAAAAACGGAAATTTATTCTCTTACAGTTCTAGAGCCCAGGGGCCCCTGGGTGGCTCCGATGGTTAAGCATCTGCCTTCAGCTCAGGTCATGATCTCCAGGTCCTGGGCTCGAGCCCCACATCAGGTTCCCAGCTCAGCAGGGAGTCTTCTCCCTCTCCCTCTGCCTCTCCCCTTGCTTGTGCTCTCACTGTCTTTCTCTCTCTCTCAAATGAATAAAGTCTTTAAAAAAACAAACAAACAAACAAAAAACCAGTTCTAGAGCCCAGAAGTCCGAAATCAAGGTGTCAGCAAAGCCATGCTCCCTTCAGCTCTAGGGGAAGATCCTTCCACGTCTCTTCCAGCCTCTGGTAGCTCCAGACATGATTTGGCTGCTTTGTGTACATCACTCCAATCTCTGCCTCTGTCTTCCCGTGACCTTATCTCTTCTGTCTGTGTTTTCAGCACCTGTCCTTGGATTTAGGGTCCAACCAGATAATCCAGGATGATCTCATCTCTAAGTCCTTAATTACATATGCAAAGACCCTTTTCCCAAATAATATCATGTTCAAAGTTCCCGAGGGTTAGGACGTGGAGGTATCTTTGTGCAGGTCCCATGCAACCCACTGCACTTACCCTATGCTACGTGTGGTGCTGAGCGCTTTGCATAATTTCACCAAAGTCCCCAAACAGCCCCGTGAAGGAAATATACTTCTTAACTCCATCTTCCCAATGAACTCAGAGAGATGCCCCGCCTTGCTCAAGGTCACGCGGGAACTGGAATTTGAATGCAGCTGTATTGGGCTCAAAACTCTGATTCTGTGTGAGGCACAAAAGAGCCTTCTGGTTCTGGGCCAGTCAGTCAAAATCAGACAGGCAGCAATTACCTCCTGGCGTGATCTTTTCCAGCCTGTGAGCCAGGCATTGGGGATATGGAGAAAAGGGCAGGAGGATGCGTCCCTGGAGAGTCGCCGGGAGGAGAGGAGGTGGAGGGGAGCATATTATTCATCAGCCCTTTCAAAGCAGTACAATCAGATATGACTCCCACCTTCGGGAGCATTGCCTTGGCCCCAGACACCACAGGGGGCAACCGAGGCCAGGAGTTTGTCACGAACAAAAGGACAAAGGAATGAAGTTTGAATCCAAAGGGAATGTGTCAGGTAGAAATAACATTTAAACAGCGCTTACTGCCTGCCACAGAATGTTTTAAGATGCACTCATTGACTCTTCCCTATTTTACAGGTGAGAAAACCAAGGTACAGAGAGGTTAAGTGACTTGCCTATGGTCACACAGCAGGAAAGAGGCAGAGAAGGGATTCCAACCCAGCTCAGCCCATCACCAGAGCCCCTATTGTTGTTTATTTAAATTGGGGTGAAATTGATAACATAAAATTAACTGTGTTAAAGCGAACAATTCAGGGACGCCTGGGTGGCTCGGTCAGTTAAACGGTTGCCTTCAGCTCGGGTCATAATGCCGGAGTCCTGGGATCGAGCCCCACATCAGGCTCTCTGCTCAGCAGGGAGCCTGCTTCTCCCTCTCCCTCTGCCTGCCGCTCTGCCTACTTGTGCTCTCTCTCTCTCTGTCAAATAAATAAATAAAATCTTAAAAAAAAAAAAGCCAACAATTCAGTCGCATACAGTATATTCACAATGTTGTACAACCACCACCTCTGTCCAAAACATTTTCACCCCGCAAAGGGATACCCAGTGGTGATTACTCCCCATTCTCTCCTCCTCCCAGCCCCAGGCAACCAGCAGTCGGCTTTCTGTCTCTATGGATGCGCCTCTTTTGGATATTTTAGATCAACAGAATCATGTAATATGTGACCTTCTGGCTCTGGCTTCTTTCACTCAGTGTAATGTTTTCAAGGTTCATCCACATTGTAACATGTATCAGAACTTCATTCCTTTTCATGACTGACTTGTTTTCCGTTGTATGGGTCTAGCTCATTTTGTTTATCTCTCATCTGTTAATGGGAATTTGGGTCATTTCTGCTTTTTGGCTGTTGTGAATAGTATTGCTATGAACACATGTGTGTATGTAACATTGAAATGGTTAATTCTATGTATAGGAATTTTACCCCAATATTTTATTTTATTTAGATTTTATGTATTTGAGAGAGAGATAGCATGCAAGCAGGGGGAGAAGCAGAGGCAGAGGGACAAGCAGACTCCTTGCTGAGCACGGAGCCCAAAGTGGGGCTCTATCTCACAACCCTGAGATCATGACCTGAGCCTAAACCAAGAGTCAGACACTTAACCGATTGAGCCACCCAGGCGCCCTTACCCCAATATTTTTATTTTTGTAAAGATTTTATTTATTTATTTGAGAGAGAGAGTGATCAAGAGAGGAGAGAGCACAAGCCGGAGGAGGGAGGAGCAGGGAGAGAAGGAGGAGCAGCCTCCCTGCTGAGCAGGAAGCCTGATGCAGGGCTTGATCTCAGGACCCCGAGATCACAATCTGAGCTGAAGGCAGATGCTCAACCAACTGAGCCACCCAGGCGCCCCTACCCCCAATATTTAAAAAAAAAAATGCTATCAGCTGAGAGGACCTAGAAGTAATGACATACCTGCCCATCCCCCATCCCCAGTAGTGATGAGCACAGCACCCCAATCTTGACTTCTCAGCGCCATTCTCCATTAAAGGGAATCTCATATTCTCTTTGGAAAGTGGCTGATTCTAGGACTGGGACAGGGAAAACACAAGACAAGCCCCAAATTTCTCGTTGTGCTAGACAATAAGACGTACTAAAAAACCAAAACAAACAAAAAATATGGAGTCATGTCAAAAGGACAGTGCGTGAAATGAAATGCTTAGAGTGGGAGCCAATTGAAAGAGTTCCCAATGGCCACAGCTGGAACAATTCGGGCAACAAAATAAATAACAATAGTATTGGATTATAACCCAAAGAATAAAAATAACTGTTTACGAGTCCATATTGGTATAAATAAATGATTGAATAAACAAATAACTGGAGACAGAAACAGCTCTTCCTTCCAGAATTCCAAATCATAAATAATGGTAAATGTAGAAGGAATGGGGTAATGGAAAATTACTAATAAACAAACACCACGGGAATAATTTCTATACACACGATCCACCCAGAATGCTAAAATCAGTGGGTAGACTTTAAATGGAAACAGGATCCGGGTGCCTGGGTGGCGCAGTACGTTATGGGTCTGCCTCTTGATTTTGGCTAAGGTCATGATCTTAGGGTCTAGGGTTGTGAGATCCAGCTGTGTCGGGCTCCCTGCGGGGAACCTGCTTGAGAGTCTCTCTCCTTCCCTCTGCCTCTGTGCCCCCTCCCCCACCCTGTGCGTGCACTCTCTCTCTCTCTCTAAAAAAATAAGTAACTCTTAAAAAAAAAATAAAGGGAAACAGGATCCTCTCATAACCTTAAAATATTTCATCCAAAGCATTTCTCAATTACTATACTTTTAACACATGTCCACAAATTCTTCCAAATTCTCCCTCCCCAAAAGATGGAGACTAATTCTTCTGTCTTGGGGGGAGGCTGGAAATGTTGTTTTCTGGACCCGAGTCGTGGTCACAAAGTATGTTTGGTTTGTGAAAATTCTTCCAGGTGTCCCCTTATGATCGGTGCACTTTTCCTCATGTGTGTCCTACTTTGATCAAAAGTTCAAATTGTTAGGGGCGCCTGGGTGGCTCAGTCGTTAAGCGTCTGCCTTCAGCTCAGGTCATGATCCCAGGGTCCTGGGATCGAGCCCCGCATCGGGCTCCCTGCTCCACGGGAAGCCTGCTTCTCCCTCTCCCACTCCCCCTGCTTGTGTTCCCTCTCTCGCTGTGTCTCTCTCTGTCAAATAAATAAAATCTTTAAAAAAAAAAAAAAAGTTCAAATTGTTAGAATGCAGAAGGAAAACAGGAAAGAAAAGGAGACAAAGAGCCATCTGTCTCAGAGACGCACATGTGAGTGTCAGAATTGTGCCGAAAAGCAAAGCAGTGATGACTGAAGGCAGGATGGCGGCCACCTCTGGGGGGCAGGGCGGGGTTCTGAGCAGAGAGGATGTGCAGTGTGGGGAGTCTGTGCTGTTGGCACCACCTACTTCCTGACCTGAGCGATGATATCCTGGATGTCCTGTTTCTGATTCTTAAAATTTTACTTTCTAAGGGGGGGAAATCGGAGGGGGAGACAAACTGAGGGTTCTAGAGGGGAGGGGAGTGGGAGGATGGGTTAGCCTGGTGAGGGGTATTAAAGAGGGCACGTACTGCATGGAGCACTGGGTGTTATGCACAAACAATGAATCACGGAACACTACATCCAAAACTAATGATGTAATGTATGGGGATTAACATAACATAATAATAAAAAAAAATAGAAAAAAAATTTTACCTTCTGGTGGTATCCTGGAGCCAGCTGACACCGACTTGTGAGAACTGATGGTTAACTTTGCAGGACTTTGGCGACCGACCGCACTGACATCACATTGGTAGCTTGAAATTGGCCAGAAACAAACAACTGCTACAAATCAGGGCCTTTTTTTTTTCCTGGAGAACCCATTTGTAAACGTTTCCCAGCACATCACCAGCTTCTCTATGTATGTTAATTAAACATTTTTAAATTATTATTTTTATATTTTTATATATTTTATATTAATATTAATATTTTAATTTATTTTTAATTTATGTGTAAAAACACACATAACATTTGTCATCTTAACCATTTTCAAGTGCCCGGTGACATCAAGCACATTCACCATCCATCTCCAGAACTCTTTTCATCTTGCAAAATTGAAACTCTGTCCCCATAATAATTTTTTTTGATCCTTAAAATTTTCCCTTGGAGGGCATGGATTCTGGAGCCAGATGGCTCTGTTGGAATCTCCATCTCCACCCCACCCCCTTACTAGCTGAGCGTGGGCACCTTCTGTCACCACTCTGTGCCTCGGTTTCCTTGTCTGTAATATGGGGATAATCTTAGTCCTAATCTCATAGTCCAGGGGCTCTCAAAAGTGTGGTTTATGGACCACTGCAGCATCAGCAAAGCCTGGAAATTTGTTGCAAATGCAGATTCTCAGATGCTCTGTAAATAGGGCCCTATTTTAAAATAGGGTTTTAACAAGACCTCCAGGAGATTCTGAGGCTTGCTCAAATTTGAGAACCATTATCATAGGTTATTGGGAGGATTAAGTAGATATAAAATAATTAGAGAGGTGCCTGGCCTCGCAGCCCAGCCCATACTGTGGAAATGCTCATTATCATTGTTGATATTATTCATGGAGGAGGTCCTATGGGGGGGGTGGTATCTGGCTGTGTCCTCTCTTCCCATCTGGTGGGGTCTGGGTTCCTGGTCTCTGCTGAACTGAGACCTTCTCGCCCTCTCTGTTGAAGATGACAGTGAGCTGGACCACGTCACCCCATCCATGGTTAAAGGTTATCACTTGGTCCTGGAAACGGGAAAGGTCGGGGCGGGGGGGCCATGCCTGTATCCCCTCTGCTGAAGGAGATAAAGGAGGTCACTTGCCTTCTCCATGACAGGTGGGGGGAGCCAGGATGTATAAATGGGGGGCCAGGAGGCAGCAGAGTCACAGACACCCAGGGAAGTTGCCTCGCTGTGCCCCAGAGTCCCAGGTATTCCTGTCCAGCATGGCCAAGCGCCCGCTGCTGTTGCTGCTGACCATGTGGGTGCTGGCTGGGGAGCTGTGGCTGAGGGCTGAGGCCCGGGCATCGCCCTACGGAGTGAAGCTTTGCGGCCGGGAATTCATCCGGGCAGTCATCTTCACCTGCGGGGGCTCCCGGTGGAGGCGGTCGGACATCCTGGCTCCTGAAGCTACGGGTGAGGCTGGGAGGTAGCGTGTGTGGGGAGGGGGTGGACAGTGGATGGGACATGGGATGGTCCAAAGAGCCAGGGACGGGGCAGAAGAGTCCCTGTCCTACTACGTGCAACTGGAGGAACTTGCCCAGGCCTCAAAGTTGGGCGGAGGTGGGACGAGCCAGTTAGCAGAGCCGGGACGGGGTGGCAAGCCATCCACACCCTCTAGTCATCCAAGAACTAGCTACTATTTCTGGAGCACCTGCCGAGTGTGAGCCTGCCTTAAGCAAGGCTGCTGCTTGCACAACTCCTAGGATGGGCGGTGGGGTGGGAGGTGGGATGCCATTTAGAAACTGACACTGAAGTGCTTTTCAACCTCCGAGGAAGGCAGTGTGGGGTACACAAGGCCAGATTTTGCCACCTAGCAGGTTACCTTCCTAACGAGTTGGTTACCCTCTCCGAGCCCCTTTATCCGAAAATAGGAGGCCCAGTCCCTGAATCTCCCTGGATGGTTAAGTGGCAACACTGAGTCAAAAACAGATTAGGACACCATCTAAACTGGGCAAGGGGTTCAGTCGGGGCTCAAGCAGGGGGCATGGGGCCTAGTTTCATGAGAGGCAGGAGCCTGGCCAAAAAAATAAGGGGGGGGTTCGTGATGATGATGGTATGAATATGGACCGGAAAGACACGCTGCCTGGGTTCAAGTAGCAGCCCTACAACTTCATAGCTGGGTTTTCTTTTTCTTTTTTTTTAAGATTTTATTTATTTGGGGGCGCCTAGGTGGCTCAGTCGGTTAAGTGGCTGCCTTCGGCTCAGGTCATGATCCCAGGGTCCTGGGATCGAGCCCCGCGTCGGGCTCCCTGCTCAGCGGGGAGTCTGCTTCTCCCTCTCCCTCTGCCTGCCTCTCTGCCTACTTGGGCTCTCTATCTATCTGTCAAATAAATAAATAAAATCTTTAAAAAAAAATTAAAAAGAAAGATTTTATTTATTTGACAGAGACAGTGAGAGAGGGAACACAAGCAGGAGGAGTGGGAGAGAGAGAAGCAGGCTTCCCGCTGAGCCAAAGGCAGACTCAACCGACTGAGCCACCCAAGCACCCCCATAGCTGGGTTTTCTTGCACAAGTTAGCCTACCAAATCGTGCCTCGGTGTTCTCGTCTGGAAATTGGAAATGATAACAGCTGCACCCACTTCATGGGGTTGTCATTGTGAGGAATAAAGGAGTTAATCCACTAAATCCTTTAGAACAGTGTCTGGCACATAATAAGTGCTCAATAAATGATCAGGGCTATTTTGAATGCTTCTCCTGTGCCAGACACTGTTCTAAGCTTTTCTCTGAGTATTAATTATCTCATTTACTCCATATAAAACTCTAGAAGATAGGAGTTATTAGTACCCCCACTTTGCAGAGAAGGAAACCAAGAGTCAGAGAAGTAAATTCATATGCTCAGGATTATAACTGAGAGAGGCTGGATTGGTGCTTAGTTCAGCTCCCAAACATATGTTCTTTTTTTTTTTTTTTTAAGAGCCCCATTTTATTTATTTATTTTTATTTAGATTTATTTATTGATTTGAGAGAGAGAGAGAAATAGCATGAGTCGGGGGGAAGGGGCAGAGGGAGAGGGAGAGACAGAATCCTCAAGCAGACTCCCCACTTCACTGAGTGCAGAGCCTTACGCAAGGCTCGATCCATGACCCTGAGATCATGACCTGAGCCGAAATCAAGAGTCGGAGGCTTAACTGATGGAGTCACCCAGGTGCCCCCCAAACACATGCTCTTAACCATCAGGTTCTCAATAAATAAAGAGTAGGAGAAAAGAAATGACAAGAGAGAAAAGGCAAGCTCAGTGAGGTTGAATAATTTGCCCACCAAAGCTGGAACCTGGGTCTGTATGGAATAAAACCTTTGACCATGAGGCTGCATCACAAGAATTGAAGTAGCTGGGCCAGCCAGACTCTGGTTGTGACAGAAACTGAGCCCCAAGCACTAACTCTTTTCATCTTTCCCCTTCCCAGATGCAGACTCGGACCCAGACAGGGAGCTGGATGAGGCAGTAGCCTCCAGCGAGTGGTTGGCCCTGACCAAGTACCCCCGGGCTTTCTATGGGAACCGACCTGGCTGGCCGGGGACTCTGGGGGCTCTGCGTGGTGGCCGTGATGTCGTGGCGGGCCTCTCCAGCAACTGCTGCAAGTGGGGGTGCAGTAAGAATGAAATCAGCAGCCTCTGCTAGACCAGTGACTTGGTGGCCAGGGGCCCAGGGTCCAGCTGGGCACCTGTCTCTGGCTTCTCATGCATTCATTCATCCGCAAATCAGATCAGGCGCTGTGCACTTAGACACAGTCCCCCCTAAATGACCCTGACCTTTGACCAGCCTATCCTCACCCTGAGCAAACTGTCCCTACCTGGCCAAATGGAAACCTCTGATCCTGACCCCTGACCTCTCCCCAGGCCGTATCATGTCTTTGCCTAGCCTACATTGCTCTCTGCTTTAACGGTGCCCCTACTCTACGCAAACCGATCTACCCTCATCCAGACCTTTGCCCTAACTGATTCTCTCTTGCCCCAACTGCGGCCTCTGTCTCCCGACCAGCCCAAATTATATTCCTGCTCCATTCCAGCCCTCGCCCACTCCTTTCTCCCTGCCTTCAGCCCCTCCCCCTCCAGCCCCACCTGCTGGGGTTCTAAAGCCGGGGACCCTAGAACTGGTGGTGGGAGCCCTGGGTTCCCTTCACATCCTGGGGTGGGAGGCTCGGGGAGGGGACGGATCAGAACCTTCTTCAACCCCAATAATAAAAGTTCCAAAGGACTTTGCGGCGTGTGAATGTATCATAGCGGGGGCGGAGGGGTGTGTTGGGCGCCGCACGGGCTGCAGGGGTGCTCGGCGGCAGCCGCCGCAAGCCCCAGGCCGTCCCCCCTCCCCTTCCGCAGCCGCAGCCGGCGCCGCCGGGGACTTTCCGCCGCGGGGAAGGGGCGGGGTCCCGGAGCGCAAGGTGCGGAGGCGGCCGGGAGGGGAGGGGCGCTTCCCGTCGCCGCTCGGCGCTGGGGCGCACGGCCAGGCGAGCGGCGCGGCCGCGCTGGGCCGGGCAGGGCCTGGCGGGACTCGGGGCGCGGTGCGGCGCCATGCGGGGGGCCCGGGCCGCCCCCTTCCGGCCGCGGCCGAAGCTGGTGCTGCTGCCTCTGCTGTTGCTGTTGGGCCACCGGACTCGGTCCCAGGGTGAGTTGTGGAGCGAGCCCGTGGCGGGCGCTCGGCCGCCGCGCTCGCCGCGAGGCTCCACCTGCCCGCAGGTTTGCGGCATGACCGCCCCCGGTGCAGACGCCACCCTGCACCTCCCCGGGCGGGGACCGGGCGGAGAGAGCAGTTGGCGCAAGGGGTGGCGGTGGGGGGGGGGTCGGCCGCGAGGTGGGAGCCCGAGGCCCCGGGGTGGTAACAGGATGTGGCTGGCAGAGGGAGAGGAGGAGTTATGCCCGAAGCCTGGGGAGGGGTGTCCAGCGCCCCCTTCCTGCTGCTTATCCCCGGAAGGGACCCCCGGATCGCCCTCCACAATTGGCAGAAGTCGGGGGAAGTTCAGGTTCTGGGATGTGCAGGATGGGGGAATTGAGCCCCTTCCCCGGGACACCCTCCCTACCCCACCCCACCCCCGCCTCCCTCTCCAGACAGCCCTGGGCCACTGCAGTGCTATGGAGTTGGACCCTTGGGCGACCTGAACTGCTCGTGGGAAGCTCTTGAGGACCTGGGAGCCCCCTCCACGCTGCACCTCCAGAGCCAGAAGTAGTGAGTACAACCGGCTGACTTGGGGAAACTGAGGCTTTAGAGGGGTGGCCACTCAGGTCCCAGCATAACTCAGGTTGAGAGGACCCCAATACTTCTGCTCCGCAGCCCTAGCCCTCTCCAGCCCTTCGATTCCAGGTTTCAGCATTTCCTTGTTGTGTGAGCCTAGACCAGTCACCTTCCTTCCCTGAGCCTCTCTTTCCTCCACTGTCAAAAGGTGATAATGAAGAAACTGCCTCCCAGCGTTAGTTGTGAGGATTCAGTGAATTAGGCATTGGCAAAGAGAAATTGCTTAATAATTAGAGCTGTTTTTTATTGCTGTGTGACCTTAGGCAGGTAGCCTAACTTCTCTGAGGGTATAAAAAGATACTTTGGTCTGGTGCCAGGGATGCAGCAATGAAAGAGGTAGACAGAAAGCCTGGCCCTCGTGGAGCCCACAGTCAAGGGGGAGACCTGGGTTCCTTCGTGATGAATCACACCTGCAAACTCAAATTCATTTCAAATTTGGCTAAGTGAGGGAGGAGTAAAGGGGCACTGAAAGGTGGGAACCACGGTGGGGTGGGTGGGTATTTTTTTTTTAAGATTTATTTATTTATTTATTTGAGAGAGAAATAGCGAGCGAGCACACAGAGGGAGAGAGAGAAGCAGGCTCCTGCTGAGCAGGGAGCCTGACGTGGGGCTCAATCCCAGGACCCCAGGATCATGATCCGAGCCGAAGGCAGACGCTTAACTGACTGAGCCACCCAGGCGTCACTTGTTTTTTTTTTTTAATGATGGTAAAATACTCATAAAATTTACTATCTTTTTTTTCTCAACCATTTTTAAGTGCACAGTTCAGTGACATTAAATACATTCACATTGTTGTGCAATCATCACTGCCATTCCTTTCCAGAGGGGCCTAGTTTTAAATGGTGTAAGACAGAGGAGTCAGAGAAGGTCCCCCCTTTTTTTTAATGAGATAAATTCACATCACATAAAGCTAACCCATTTTTAAAATATATTTTATTTACTGATTTGACAGAGAGAGACACAGCGAGAGAGGGAACACAAGCAGGGGGAGTGGGAGAAGGAGAAGCAGGCTTCCTGCCCAGCAGGGAGCCCGATGTGGGGCTCAATCCCAGGACCCTGGGATCATGACCTGAGCCGAAGACAGACGCTCAACGACTGAGCCACCTAGGCGCCCCAAAGCTAACCCATTTTTAAATGAACAATTCATGGGGTGCCTGGGTGGCTTCCACTCAGTGGAACCACTGAAGTTCCACTCAGGTCATGATCCTAGCATCCTGGGATCGAGCTCCATGTCAGGCTCCTTGCTCAGCAGGGAGTCTGCTTCTCCCTCTCCCCCTACTCCTCCCCCTGTTCGTGCTCTCTTCCTCTCTCTCTGTCAGATAAATAAATAAAATCTTAAAAAAAAACAATTCAGTGTACATTCACAGTGTTGTGCAACCACCTCCTCTGTCTAGTTCCAGAACATTCTCATCACCCCAAAAGGAAGTTCCATCCCCATGAGCAGTCACTCCCCATTGTCCTCCCCCCAACCCCCCACTAGCCCCTGGCAACCACCATCCTGCTTTCTGTCTGTATGGATTTGCCTGTTCTGAACATTTCATATAAATGGAATCATAAGAAATATGGCCTTTTGTGTGGCTTCTTTCACTTAGCATGTTTTTGAGGTCCATCCACGTGGTAGCAGGAATCGGAACACCCTTCCTTTTTATGGCTGAGTGATATTCCACTGTATGGATCCACCACACTTGGTGTATCCATTCATCTGTTGGTGGACATATGGTTTGCTTTCACCTTTTGGCGATTGTGACTTGCACTGTTATGAACATACATGGACAAGTTCTTGAGTTCCTGTTTTCAATGCTTTGGGGTCTATGCCTAGGAGTGGAATTGCTGGGTCCTATAGCAATTCTGTGTTTAACTTTTTGAGGAACTGCCAAACTTTTCTGCAGCAGCTGCGACATTTTCCGTTCCCACCAGCAGTGTACTAGGGCTGCAATTTCTCCACATCTTCACTAACACCTGCATTTTTGTTGTTGCTGTTGTTTCATGAAGGCCTTGTTCTGAACCTCTGAAATCTAATCCTTCAGGATATCCTCAACGCCGGCTCGCTGTCACCCACATCTGGTCTGTCAGCAAGCTTTGCCGGCTTCACTTTCTTTTTTTTTTTTTTTTTTAAGATTTTATTTACTTATTTGACAGAGAGAGACACAGCGAGAGAGGGAACACGAGCAAGGGAGTGGGAGAGGGAGAATCAGGCTTCCCGCTGAGCAGGGAGCCCGATGTGGGGCTCAATCCCAGGACCCTGGGATCATGACGTGAGCCGAAGGCAGACGCTTAACGACTGAGCCACCCAGGCGCCCCGCCGGCTTCACTTTCTACATTATCCGGAATCTGACACTCTCTACTTCCTGGGCACCCACCCTGGTCCAACCCCCATCCATCATGGCTAACCTGGGCCGTGCAGTTAGTAACCTCCTCCCTCCGGGCCCCTGGCTTGCACCTTCAAGTCCACAGTCTGTTCTCCGCCACAGCCGCCAGGGGGCGCCTGTGACCATCTGCGTCAGGCACATCTCTGCTTTGCTCCCCGCCCTCCAGGGGTCCCACCTCACTCAGAGTAAAAGCCCAAGTCTTTCCTGTGGTCCGCCAGGCCCTGCACACTCTGCCTGTCACCTCCCTGCCCTCACCTCCACCCACTGTCCCCCTCAGTCGTTCCACTCCTGTCCTGCAGGCCTCCTCCTTGCTGTTCCTCAAACACACCAGTGAGTGTACCTCAGGGCCTTTGCACCTGCCGCGGCTGCCTCTTCCTAAAATGCTTTCCCCCAGGTACTGCACGGCTCCATCCTCCTGTCCTTCAGGCCTTTGTTCAGAAGTCTCCTCATCTGAGAGATCTCTCCTGACCACCCTGCCTGAAATAGCACTGTCAATCCTCACCACATCATCACACTGCATCCTCTTCACCCTGAAGACTATTCTTTATCATCAGTCACGTACTTAGGTGTTTTGCTGACTGGGTAGTTGCATAAGTGTAAATGTGCGGACATATAAGTAGGTGCCAATAAATACAATAAGCAATGCTCACATAACATGTATTGGGCACCCAGCACTGTTCTAAACACAATCCGTTTATTAGCTCATTGATTCCCCTCACTCTCCAGCTCTTCAGCAGGTATTTCTATCACCCTCGTTTTGTAGCTGAGGACACAGGCACAGAGGAGTCAAGTCACTTGTTCAAGGTCACACAGCTCTGAAGCAGCAGAGCTGGGATTTGAACCCAGGCAGAGGAGTTATCATTATGGCTCTGGACCCAACCCCATATACACCACACCCCCCATCCCCACCTCTCTTCTCCACAGCCATTCCAACAGAACGTGGACTGTAGCAGTGCCCACCGGACAGAGCTGGGTGACCATCCTCCGGGAACAGCTTACCATGTCTGATGAACTGCTTGTCTGGGGTACCAAGGCAGGCCAGCCTCTCTGGCCCCCAGTCTTCGTGAACCTGGAAACCCGAAGTAACAGGCGGGATGGGGGGGTGTGCTTTGTGTGGAGTGGGTGGTCCCGGAGGCCCTGGCTTAATGCATCTGGCCTCCCCTTCCTCAGTGAAGCCAGATGCCCCCCGGCTGTACCCTGACGTGGACTTTTCAGAGGATGAGCCCCTAGAGGCCACTGTCCATTGGGCCCCGCCTGTGTGGCCACCCCATAAGGTCTTGGTCTGCCAGTTCTACTATCAAAGATGCCAGGGGACAGCCTGGACGCTGGTGAGTGTCAGGGGCCCCCTATTCCCCACCCTATTCCAGGCAGGGCCCAGGGCATCATCCCCAAATCAGAGACCCAGCCCAGAGCCCGTTCCTTACTTGTCCTTATAGTCTGTCCACATTTCCCACAAAAGGCCTGTACGTGCATCTTGTTCAGCTAAAAAATCACCCCCCCCACCAAATAATCTAAAATTCCATGCAGTCCCAATCCCAAATTCCACTTAGAATTTTTGAGAAACTCAGTAAACTTCCTCTAACATTTTTGTGAATGAATGGAAGGCCTCCAGTAGCTTACATTAACCTTAAAATAAGAATAATAGAAGACATTTAGAGAGCATCTACTGTGTGCCAGACACTATTCTAGGCTCCTTATTGAACCCTTACAAGAACTCTTTGAAGTAGGTACATTTTATACCCACCCATTTTACAGATGAGGAGCAAGGCTTGGTTTAAATAAACACCCCAAAATAATGAATAAAGGCAGCTGACGTTTCTGAGCACCTGCTGTGCATCCGGTCCCAGGCTAATTGCATGGATTATCTTGATGAGTCCCTCCCAACCTCCCTTTATAGTAGATGCTTTTATTTATTTATTTGTTAATTTTTGTTTATTTTTGCCAACCACCAAACGTCAGCTGCCTTTATTCATTATTTTGGGGTGTTTATTTAAACCAAGCCTTGCTCCTCATCTGTAAAATGGGTGGGTATAAAATGTACTCTACGCCGCACGTGGGTCTCAAACTCAGGACTCCAAGATCAAGAGTCGCATACTCCATTGACTGAGCCAGCCAGGCGCCCCTGTAGTAGATGCTTCTAAGATATCTATTTCATAGTTGGGGAAGCCAGCCTCAGAGAAGTTCAGCACCTTACCAAGCTCACACAGCAAGAAAAATGGAGGAGAACTCTAGAGCAAGGAGACCCCAGAAGGAGTTGGGGTACCAGCCCATGTACTTTGTACAACCCAGAAGTTACTAGTATCATTTCCTCTCCTAGCTCATTGGCCAGAACACAGTCACATGGTCTCACCTAATTGTAAGGGAGGCTGGGAAATGGAGTCCTTACTCTTGGCAGCCACATTCCCAGCTGATACTCAGGGCTTCTATTTCCAAAGGAAGAAGGGGAGAGTGGATACTGGGGATAACCAATTGTCTCAGCCACCTCATGCAAAACATCACAAGGTAGAAGAGAGTTGTCATTGTGATTATTCATGCAATTCAGAGAAAGGCTGAGAGATGCAGACTTTGGAATCTGACTGCCCGGGTATGAATCTCATCTCCAGCACGCCTCTGCTTTGTGACCTTGGGCAAGTCACTTCCCCTCTCTGGGCCTCAGTTTTCCTCAACTGTAAAATGGGGTTAATAATAGAATTTACTACTTACTGCTATATGCGACCCATAGGGTGGCCAGTTCATCTCCTCTTTTTGCCGGGGATTATCCTAATTTCAAAGCCAAAAGCCCTGTGTCCTGAGAACCCCCATGGTCTGGGACAAAGCAGGATAGTTGGATCCTGCTGACATATCAGGTCAAGTACTCTCAACTCAGTCCTCAGCTTCATTGCTCTTTTCCTTTATCCCCCAGCTGGAACCAGAAGTGAAGTCCATGCCCCTGGCCCCTGTTGAGATCCAGGACCTGGAGCTGGCCACTGGCTATGAGGTGCGTGGCCGCTGCCGAATGGAGAAAGAAGAGGATCTGTGGAGCGAGTGGAGCCCCATTTTGTCCTTCCAGACACTGCCCTCTGGTGAGGGTCTCCAGGCTTGCCCCTACAACCTCCTCTCTCCTCCTAGCAGTCTGTACCACTAGGCCACTCTCATTTGTACCCGCTTTCCTCATCCTTGACAGCTCCAAAAGATATATGGATATCTGGGAACCTCTGTGGGACACCAGGCAGACAGGAACCCCTGCTTCTATGGAAGGTGAGCTACGGAGAGCAGTTCCGTTCTTTCTGCACATGTCAAGAAGCCCCACATAACACCAGTGTAAACGAGACAGCAGTTCCGATGCCACCTTCTTGGGGTTGCTCCAAGGTTCCAAGGAGGGGCTGCTCAGAGAGGCCCTAGCATAGTGCTGGGCACAAAGCAAGCCTCCGGAGATCTGAGCTGAGACGTGAAGGTGTGTACAGGTGTTCCAAGAAGGGGGGGAACAGCAGGTGCAGAGGTTTGAAAGCAAGACTAGGCTCAGCTCCGTAAAATACATCACAGTGTGCCAGGGCTTGGATGCTAGTATCAAAATGGCATTAGGAGATCATAGACAATGATGCAGCCGTCCTCACTGATCCAAATCTGTTGGACATCTGCTATGTTCCAGGCATTGCTAGGCCCTGGCTCACAGTAAATATGGCAAGGAACAGAACAACAGGGCCCATACCATCTTAGGCCACACAATCTAATATTAATTTTAACCACACATAACACAGAGCTCTTACTGTGTGCCAGGTTCTAGCCTACACACTCGTTTATATTAAGTGAATTTACAGATGAGAAAAGTGAGACACAGAGAGGTTGCTTCAGACCACACAACTGGTAAGTGGCAGAGCTGAGATTCACTGGCTTTCAAACAGCAGTTCACAGCCTCAGTGTCTCTATATCATAACACATACTTTGTAACACCCTTTACTATACTGAAATGAAACACAAAAAGATAACTCATTTTTCTCATGTTTTAAAGAATATATAATAAAGTGTTCTAATTGTAATATTCTGTAGAAGATAAAGGGAAAATAAGGTAACTGCATATGGCAATTATGCTGTTCACCAATATGAGATGAGCACTAAATCTGTATGTACCTAATAATATAGCTTTAAAATACATATAGCAAAAATTGACAGAACTACAAAGAGAAATATATGAACCCACAATCATTGTGGGAGATTTTAATACCCCCCATCAGTGATTTCATAATAGTTGGAAAACAAGTCAAGATCTGGAATATTTGAACATGTGATTAACAAACAACCTAATGGACTCACATAGGAAATGTCAGAACATGCCTTTCTTCCATATACAATTGGGACATTTACCAAAGTCGACCACATGCCAGGCCATAGAACCAGTTTCCAGGGACTTCAAAGTGGTGAGGTGATGCAGGGCACATTAAAGAATTCTCTAATTAGAACACAGATTGTGCTGGGAATTGATCATAAAAAGTGTCCAGAAAGTCCCCATGTATTTGAATATTTAAAAATTCAGTGAGTACTGGGGCGCCTGGATGGCTCAGTTGCTAAGCATCTGCCTTCGGCTCAGGTCATGACCCCAGGGTCCTGGGATCGAGCCCCGCATCGGGCTCCCTGCTCTGCCGGAAGCCTGCTTCTCCCTCTCCCACTCCCCCTGCTCATGTTCCCTCTCTCGCTGTGTCTCTCTCTGTCAAATAAATAAATAAAATCTTAAAAAAAAAAAAATTCAGTGAGTATTAAAACCGCCCCCCCCCCCCACGATTTTGTCTTAGTACATCAAAAGGAGTTTGGTTCTAGGATCAGTTAACATTATTAGACAGGATATTCATCTACAAAAGTTTTTGCTCTATACAACAGTGGGAATTTTGAAATCCCAAAGAATTGCACAGGACACAGACTAGGATGAGGCGAGTAAGGCAGGCTCATACAAGTGCAGGGTCAGATCCTGTCTGTACTGAAAATCTTGAAATTTTGTTTGTCATGGGTTGTTTGGCCTTAATTTTGATAGAATAAAATATAATTTTTCTTGATTATTGGGTTTTTGGTATCCTCCCCTTTAATTTTTGCACCCAAGGGGAGTGCCTTACTCACTTCCCCCTAGTTTGGGTCCTGGAACTGCATTCTAATGTCACCTCTGCCACTGAGCCCCCCTGAGACTTAGTCTCTTCATCTGTAAAGTGTAGCCAACAGAAATATTTCACTGACTGGTTTGTCAGGTGGACCTCACTGAGATACACAGCATGTGCCTGATAAATGGGAGATACTAACCCCTTCTTCCTCTCGTCCCTCAGGAGCGGGGGCACTGCGTGCAGATGAGCTATAAAGTCTGGTTCCAGGCTGAAGACCAGGAGCTGATCCAGAAGACGGCTCCCTGCTGCAGCTGCTCCATCCCCACCCAGGCCGAGTGGGTCGGGGTGTCTGCCATCAATGCCACGAGCTGGGAGCCTCCCACCAACCTGTCTTTGGCCTGCTTGGGTAAGAGGCTGTGAATTTCCTCGGAGCAGCGCCCTGGAGAGGGAGGCGGGGACTTCCCGAGTGGACAGCTGAGACTTCTCCAACCCCCATTCAGGTCCCGATGTCGCCCCCCACGGCGTGGTGGTCAGCCACATTGCCGGCAGCACAGAGCTGCTGGTGACTTGGCAGCGGGGGTCTGGGGAGTTGCAGGAGCACGTGGTGGACTGGGCTCAAGACGGGGAGCCCCTGGAGGACCTCAACTGGATCCGGCTTCCCCCTGAGAGCCTCAGCGCTCTGTTGCCAGGTGAGGCCCTGGGACCCCTGGGTCCCTGTCCCAGCTACTGCAGAGCAGACTGACGAGTGGACCTGCAGGAGAGAATGTTGTGGTTAAAGTGTCATTAATTCCTGCAAGCAGCGTTCATTGACAACACTCACTACGTACCAGGCCATGTTCTAGACACTGGTGTATGCAGTGATAGCAGCTGATGTCTACTGGCATTTACCAGCAGCATTAAATTACTCAAGCTTCCTTATGAAATAAGTTTCTGTTATTATCATGCTCGAGGTAGAGGTGAAGAAAAAGGCCCAGGGAGGTGAAGCAACTTGCCCGAGGCCACACAGCAAATAGATTGTAGAACCAGGATTTGAACCACATACTCGGGCCCCTCAAGCCAGGCCCTGAACCATCACACCATTCTCTCTCTCAGCAACATCCCCATCCTCATGGAGCTGACTTTCTTGTGGAGTGAGCAGCCCAATGAAACAAACAATAACAACTAACCATGTGCATCTGTACTGTAATTGGGGAAAAAAAATAAAACAGGGCAAAGGGGACGAGGCAGAATTGATATTTTAGAAAGAAAGGTTTTTAGAAAAGGCCTTTCTGGAAAAGCAGTGTTTGAACCGAGACCTGAAGGAGGTGAGAGAGGGAGCTATGAGGAAGTCTGAGGGAAAAGCAAGAGGGAACAGACAGTGCAAAGGCCCAGAGGCAGGAATGTGCCTGATGTGTTAGAAGAACAGCGAGCGTGGCTGGAGTGGAATGAGGGGGAGAGTGGGAGGAGGTGAGGGCAGGGAGGTGACAAGCAAATTGTGCAAGACCTGGTGGGCCACAGGAAGGACTTGGGCTTTTGCTCTGTATGAGATAGGAACCATGGAGCGTTCTGAGCAGAAGAGGGATATGCCCTGACTCAGTAGCTAACAGTTGCTCTCTGGTTGCTCTTGGGGGGAGTAGACTGGGGAAGGGGTCAGGGCTGTACCAGGTGGGAACTGAGGAAGGGAGAGAAGCAGGCAAGTTCTGATTGGAGGTCCTGGGGCAGAATTTTGGGGATCCATTTGGATATGTTGTGTTGGAGACGTTCATCCAAATGGAGCTGTCCATGGGGCTGTTGGCTACTGAGGTCTGGGGGCTTGCAATGAGTTCTGGGCTGGGGTGTGGCATTGGGGAGCCCATCCTTGGTGTAAAGAACTTGGGGGAGCACGGGAATGTATTGAGTGAAACATTTAGGAAGGAGAGAGTTCTTCCTAAGGAAGGAGGAGCCCCGATTCTGGAAAATTCCCATTTGGGGAAGGCCGGGCAGCATCAGTAGGTTTTGCGAAGGGACTTCAGGAGCTTCACCCACCATGATGGGGAGTATCAGGATCCCACCCAGAGCCTCGTGTTTGAGCATCTCCCAGTCTGGCACCTGCCTTTCCTGGCCTGAAGGCTTTCTCTGGTCCCTGAAGCATTTTGCCTATCTGAGCAGCAGTCTGGAAGTGCTGGTGATTTAAGTTGCCTCAGATGCGGCCGGTCACCAATTACTAATAAGTGTTGGTGTATAACTATCCCAGCTTCCTCCCTCCTTGGATGGGCTCCCAGAGGTCGCCAGTGGGATTGCCTGCACTGGGAACTTGTTCTCATTTACTAGCTGCCTTTCTTTCCCTATTTCACTTCGTAGCTGCCCTGTTGGCATTCTGTGGGGTCACCACCCAGAAAAATTACTGTTACCCAAGTATTTATCTCAGCATGTCCTTCAAGAGACCCAAATGAAGACGCCTACCGAGTAGGAAATGAGTAGGGGAGGGCGAGCCAACTCTGACTGTCTTTGCTCCTCCACCAACCAGGGAATTTTGAAGGAGGGGTCCCCTACCGAATCACAGTGACAGCAGTCTCTCCTTGGGGCTTGGCCCCTGCCCCCCCAGTCTGGAGGTTCAGAGAGGAACTGGGTAAGTGGTGGAGCTGGAGAATGGGGGATCCCCCTGGAACCCTGGCTGGCCTTGACCCATTGGCTTTCTCCCCAGCACCCCTAGCTGGGCCAGTGCTTTGGCGACTCCAGGATGCCCCCCCAGGGACCCCCGCCATAGCGTGGGGAGAGGTCCCAAGGCACCAACTCCGGGGCCATCTCACCCACTACACCGTGTGTGTACAGAGCGGGACCAGGCCTTCTGCCTGCATGAATGGTGAGCTTCACTGCCTCCTGCCCCCACAAGACCCACCCATCAGTCTACCCCACCCTTGTCCCCAGATGGGCCCCTTTGCCTCCCTCTCAGGCCCTGGGAAAATCTTTGATGGCATCTGTTCCCTAGTGGACAATAACCCTCGTGGCTATCAATATAATGGACTGTCGTTTGACCATTAAAAACGAAGACTCTGATCTATATTTATTGACATTGAAAGATGCCTGTCATGTTTATTAAGTGAAAAGGATAAAAAGCTGACAAAACTCCACAAGGTGGTTCCATTTGTGTAAAATAAACCTGGCACTGAGCAAAGCAGAGGCACAAATATGAAAAGAGATTGCCCACAATGTCAACAGCATTATGTACGATTTTTATTTCTTTTTCCTACCTTTGGGTATAGGCTACATTTTTACTCAGAAGACAAATTCCTTTTTATTTTTTTTAAATTTTTAAAGATTATTTATTTATTTATTTATTTGTGAGAGAGAGAGTGAGAGAGGGAACACAAGCAGGGGGAGTGGCAGGCAGAGGGAGAAGCAGACTCCCCGCTAAGCAGGGAGCCCGATGTGGGACTCAATCCCAGGACCCCAGGATCATCACCTGAGCTGAAGGCAGACGCTTAACCGACTGAGCCACCCAGGTGTCCCAACACAGATTCCTTAAAAATACCTTTATTACCCTTTTTTTCCTAATTACAAAAGTTATCTGTGCTTATTACCATAGCTGACACATTAAAGGAATATGTCATCAAGAACATCAGCATTCTCAGGGCACCTGGGTGGCTCAGTTGGTTGGGCGTCCAACTCTTGATTTTGGCTCAGATCATGATATCAGGGTCATGGGATTGAGCCCCATGTTGGGCTCCCCCCTTGGCAGGGAGCCTGCTTGGGATTCTCCCTCCCTCCCCCGCTGCTCTCTGTCTCTCAAATAAATAAATAAATCTTTTTTTTTAAGAATATGCGCATTCTCATAATTTTGCTGACACTGGTAATGCAGCTTCCAGACTTTTCCATGCATCTATTAACACAGAGATAGGAGTTGTGTTCTTTGAAGATTTTTAACTTTGTGTTACAGAAAATTCAAGCACATACAAAAGTAGGGAGACTAGTATAACAAACCCTGGTGTGCCCACCAGGTGTCAACAGTTACCTACTTTCTGCCAATCTGCTTTCATTTTATCCCCTGCACTTTTTTTCTAAAGTCTTTTTTTTTTTTTTTTTAAGATTTATTTATTTATTTATTTGACAGAGACAGAGAGAGCAGGAACACAAGCAGGGGGAGTGGGAGAGGGAGAAGCAGGCTTCCCGCGGAGCAGGGAGCCCGATGCGGGACTCGATCCCAGGACCCTGGGATCATGACCTGAGCTGAAGGCAGACGCTTAACGACTGAGTCACCCATGTGCCCTTTTTCTAGAGTCTTTTGTGTCATTTTACCCCTAACTACATCAGTGCTTCAGCATTTGTCTCTAACTGATAAAGCCTATTTTTTTTTTTTTTAAAGATTTTATTTTTATTTGTTTGAGAGAGAGACACAGCGAGAGAGGGAACACAAGCAGGGGGAGTGGGAGAGGGAGAAGCAGGCCCCCCGCGGAGCAGGGAGCCCGATGTGGGGCTCGATCCCAGGACCCTGGGATCATGACCTGAGCCGAAGGCAGACGCTTAACGACTGAGCCACCCAGGCGCCCCAAGCCTATTTTTTAACATAATTACTTTGCCATGATTCCATGTTACAAAAGTATATATCGATCATTAGATTAAAATTTTTATGGCTTTATTTTTATTTTTTTAAAAGATTTTATTTATTTGAGAGAGAGAGAGAGCATGTGCATGAATGGGGGGAGGGGCAGAGGGAGAGAAGCAGACTCCCCTCTGATTGCAGAGCCTGCTTTGCAGAGCCCAGGACCCTGAGATCATGACCTGAGCCAAAGTCTGATGCTTAACCTTAACTGAGCCACCCAGGCGCCCCATTTTTATTTTTTTTTAGATTAAAATGTTTACACATATCTATATTATTAAATATATATACATTTATTATTATTATTATTTTAGAAAGGAAGAGAGGAGGGGGAGGGGCATAGGGAGAGGGAGAGACAATCTTAAGCAGGTTCCACGCCCAGTGCGGAGACTGATGCAGGGCTCAATCTCACCACCCTGAGATCATGACCTGAGCCAAAAATCAAAAGTTGGATCCTTAACCAACTCAGCCACCCAGGTGCCCCTGGATTATTATTATTTTAAAAAGAGGACCATGTTATAGACTATAGTTTGGCCTCTCAATCTCTTACGACTGTGATGTTTTGCAACTTTCTTTTTTTCACCTGCTGATTTAGCTTGGATGTCTTTCTATGGCAATAGAGCTCGATCAGTGTTCATGTCTCCCATCATCCTACAACAAACCAAAAAGCTACTTCCTCTTTTGGCTTAAAAGCAAAAAAGAGGGGCACCTGGGTGGCTCATTCATTAAGCGTCTGCCTTCGGCCCAGGTCATGATCCCGGGGTCCTGGGATCGAGTCCCGCGTCGGGCTCCCTGCTTGGCGGGAGGCCAGCTTTTCCCTCTCCCACTCCCCCTGCTTGTGTTCCTGCTCTCGCTGTGTCTTTCTCTGTCAAAAAAATAAATAAAATCTTTAATAAAAAGAAAAGCAAAAAAGAGCAGTTTAGTAAAAACAAGTAAACAAATACAGTTCTGGGAGGCGCACGTCTTTCCCGTCTAGGGAGAAGCTCCATTCACTGGATAAGTGTGCAGATGGGGGATACGATGCTCATTCTTTCTTTTATTTACTTGAATAAATATCCTTTTTGAGTGCTTTCTGTGTGCTAGCCACTGATCCAGGTGCTGGGAATATGGCCCTTGTGGAGCTAACTTTCTCATGGTCAGGGAAGGCCTCACTGAGGGGGTGAAGTTTGAGCAAAGACCTGAAGGCGGGAGCCATGTGGATATCTGGGGAGAGTGTTGCAGACAGAGGAAACACATGCACAGGCCCTGAGGTAGGACTTGACTGCCTCCCCAACCTCTTGGTGTGTCCTTCAGTGAGTGGCAGCACCCAGAACATCACCCTGCCTGACCTTCCCTGGGGTCCTTGTGAGCTGTGGGTGACCGCATCCACCATCGCAGGACAGGGGCCACCTGGTCCCAGCCTCCGGCTTCACCTACCAGGTAGGGGGGGTTGGGGTGGGACTGCCATAGGAGGGGACCTGCTCAATTTCAAGGAGATAGGGGTTTCAGTGAATGAGCAACCTTTTGACTTGGGGGTGGTTACTGATGACGCCTCAGGGGCATTCTGATCCTTCTAAATACTCTGGATTATCAGGCAGTGTGTCTCTCTGACCCTTTCGCCCCTCCCTGACCTTAACCTATCCCTGATGACTGTTTTATTCACAAGCCCCACTCCCACCCCAAGGTCTCCCCGCACTTAGCCCCTACCCACTCATAAGCATCCCCCCCTTTACCTGCCTCCTTCACCCAAGCCCTGCCCCATGCATGATCCTTTCCTGATCCCTCCCCCATCCCTGGTATCCAAATGTTCTTCTGCCCCTTGGCCTCAGATAACACCCTGAAGTGGAAAGTTCTGCCGGGTGTCTTTCTCCTGTGGGGCTTGCTCCTGACGGGCTGTGGTGTGAGCCTGGCCACCTCTGGAAGGTGAGGCTGTCGGACATGCGGGTCTCTTCCCCGTGTCGGGAGGGCAGCTGGACACTAGCTCAGCTTTGTGGGGCGGGGGGGGGGGGGGGGGGGGGGGGGGGGGGGGGGAGCGGTAAGAAGTGAGGGGATGCCTCAGGGCTCCGTGACGTCCTGGGCTCTGCACTCTGGGCCTGGGTATCAGGTCACCTAGGTTCTCTGCCCTCTTACCTGCTGGCCAGGTGCCTCCACCTTCGGCACAAGGTACTGCCCCGCTGGGTCTGGGAGAAGGTTCCAGATCCGGCCAACAGCAGTTGTGGCCGGCCACACATGGAGGTGAGCAAAAAGGCTGGCTTGTCTGGGCCCTCTGGGAGGTTGGCAAATGCGGGGACAGCGGGGAGTGGGTGGCGGCAGGTCAGGGAGAATGGGTGCGGGCAGAATCCCCGTCTCTTCTCTTCCCAGGAGGTGCCGCAGGCTCAGCCCCCCGGGGACTTCCCCATCCTGAAAGTGGAGGAGATGGAGCCACTACCGGTTCCGGAGCCCCCCCAGGCCCCCCCCCAGCTGGACTCTGGCTATGAGAAGCACTTCCTGCCCACCCCCGAGGAGCTGGGCCTTCTGGGCCCTCCCCCAGGTCCCAAGTTCTGGCCTGAACCCAGCCCAGGCCAGGAGAGGGGTACCCATTTGACAGATGAAGACACTGAGGCTCAGAGAGGCTGAGTCCCTTGCCTGAGGACACCCAGCCAGGAAGAAGAGGTTGAAGGACCCCCTACAAAGGAGGGCCTGGCCCTCCTGGGAATATACGGATGGAGGAGGGAGCAAAGGACCATGTATGAATGTGAGCGGCAGCTCCCTCCCCGGATCTGTCCTGCTGCTAACCGTAGCTGGGCGCCCCACTGCCCTCCGCCCCGCAGCCGGGTGCAGCCCGGGGTTCCCGCTGCCAGCGGACTGCAGACTGCGGGCAGGAGTGCTGTGGGCTGAGGCCCCGACGAGGCCCGGACGGGGTCAGGGCTCCTCCGCACTCCCTCCCCTCGCCCACGGGCTGGAGCACCAGTGTGCCCGCGATCCAGCTCTAACCGGAGGGGACGGTGGAGCAAGAAGGGGAAAGGAAGCTCAGTCCCCGAGGGGCTGCGGGACTCTGAGCCACCCAGAGAAAAACACATTAACACTCGTATAGCTCCTGTAGCTGGGGCACTTTGTCCAGCAGCCGCGTCTGTACTCACACCCACTCCATCTCCGCCACCAGCAGGAGGGAAGCCCTTGCTTTCCCACCGGCAGGTGCTGAGCCGGTCCCGTGCCAGCAACACACACTCAAACTGTCCGAATGCCTGAACGTTTTATTTTCAAGTATAAAGGCTTTGTCGTAGACGGGGACCAGGGTCACAGGCAGTGGGAAGCGCCCGGAAGCCTGGGAGGAGGTGACGTGCGGGCCAGCTGGCTCCCGGCCCCCCCCCCCCCCCCCGTGTGCCTGGGAGCCGCCGCTGGACGCCGAGAGGCCGAGGTAGCTGTGAGAGGCGCTGGGTGCGGGGCGGAGGGCGTGGGCTCACATGACCGCACAGCACTGGCACGTCTTTTGCTTCGGGCCACTTGCCTCTTCACCCTCAGCAGGGGCAGATGGCTCGGGCTGCCGGGCAGGGGCATAGGTGGGCACGGGCCGGGCACTGGGGTGGGCCCTGGGCCCTTGCGCCCGAAGAAGTGGCTGGCACTCGGCAGGCTGCTCTGGGGCGGGGGTCTCTGCCAGGAGGGGGGTGGCGTCCCCCAAGGGGCCCTGGCCCTGAGCAGGGGTTTGGGGTCTTACAGATCTCTCCTCCAGGGAGCCTTCCTGCTTCTCCTGGGGCTGGGGTTCTTCTTCTGGCCTTGACTCTTCCTTGGCCCCCAAGGGAGCCCCTGCCTCACTCACCTCCTCTGCCTGACATTCCTGTCCTCCCCCGGACTCTCTCTGCTCTTCTGGACTCAGATCTTCCTCGACTGCTTCGGTCTTCTCTGCCTCCAGTGGTTCCTCACCTCCTCCTTTCTCGGCCTCCAATGGCTCCTCACCTCCTGTTCTCTCTGCCTTCAGTGACTCCTCACCTCCTCTTTTCTTGGCCTCCAATGGCTCTTCACCTCCTCTTTTCTCTGCCTTCACTGGTGCCTCAATTCCTCCCTTCTCTGCCTTCAGTGACTCCTCTCCTCCTCCTTTCTCAGCCCCCAATGGCGCCTCACCTCCTCCTTTCTCAGCCTCCAATGGCGCCTCACCTCCTTCCTCGGCCTCCAGTGGCTCCTCACCTCCTGTTCTCTCTACCTTTGGTGATTCCTTGCCTTCCTTTCTTTCCATCACTAATGGTTCTTCAGTTGCCTCTAGCTTTTCTTCATCTCCTTTCTGCTCTACTCCCAATGGTTCCTCATCTTCCTTCTCTGCCTCTAGCTCTTCCTCACCTCCTTTCTGCTCTACTTGCAATGGCTCCTCGCCTTGTTCCCTCTCTGCCCTCAGAGGTCCCTCAACTGCTTCCCTCTCTGTCCCCAGCTTTTCCTCACCCCCTGTCTGCTCTGGCTTGCTTCCTTCCCTCTCCACCATCAGAGACATGTCTGCTCCTTCCTGCTCTGTCCCTGCCTTTTCCTCACTCCCCTTTCCTCCGCCCACTGGTTCCTCTGCTTGGCTTCTCCCTGCCTCCCAGGCTTCCTCCCCTGCCCCCCTCTCTGCCCCCAGTGGACTCTCAGGTCCTCCCCCCTTTCCCCACACCCTTGGCCCTTCCAGTCCCTCCACCACCAGCTCCTCCCACTCCTCACTGAGGGTCACCCTCTCCACCCAAATGAAAGACCCCTCCTCTCCTCCAGAGCCCCCTGGCCCATCAGCATCAGGGCTGCCCCTGGGAACGCCACCTTCTCCAGGAGCTGCTCCCTCCAGTCTCACCTGAAGCCTCGATGAGCCGGTCTGCGCAGCCTTCTGGCCCCTGCCCGCCTCCCCTGTGGCCTCTGAGTCGCTGCTGTCCGGTCCTCCCACCCCCTCCCAGACCACCTCCACGATGCCCCTGTCCGCTGTCACCCAGGAGGGGAGCTCTGGGCAGCTGGCTTTCTGCCTGTCCCCAACTGCCTCCAACACCATCTCCTCTACCTTAGCCTCCAGCTCTGGGCCCGTGGCCCCCATGGCACAGTCCTCTGTGGCCCTCAGCCCCTCCCATACCACCTTCACCACACCCCCTTTGGCCTCATCCACGCCCCCCTTGGATGCTGCCTGCCCCTGACAAGGCTCCTGCTCTGGAAGGGGGCTGGGTCCAGGGCAGGGGCCATTGGCTTCTGAGGAGGCCCCTGCTGCCCCAGGGAACAACCTCAGGGCTGGTGGAGCCCTGACAGCCTCATCTCTGGGCTCAGAGGGGGACTCTGGGGACGTGTCCACTGGTCCAGCTGGTAGGGAGGCTCTCTTGTTCAGATCAGCGTGGTCTTGGGGAGTGAGAGGAGGAAAGGAGAGGAGACAGGGGGCGACAGGGTGAGATTCTGGCCCCCCAGATTCAGGCCCCTCTTCTTGGGACCCCCAGGCCTGAGCACAAACACCCACCTGTGGGACCTGCCTCCACGGTAGGCTGCGAGAGAGGTCGGTGACCCTGCAGGGATGGCAGAGACAAGGTCAGGCCAGCCGGTGTCTCCACCTCCAGCCTCCCTGCATGCGGGTACCCTCCCCTGCTCAAACACCCTCAATGTCCCCCCCATCTCACTCAGGACCAAACCCTCAGCCTTCCTCACCTGTCTTACCACCCCCTGCTCTAATGCCTCACACACAGTAGGTGCTTAATACTGTGTCCATGAGCCATAGCTCTGTATTAGGGACCTACTCTGTCAGCTACTGAGGTTGCTGTGGGACAAGGGACACTTACTTAAGCCTTTTGCTATGGGGACTTACATTCCGGGGGGGTGAGGTATAAACATAAACACAAATAAACAGGTAATGCCAGGGAGTGAGCAAGATTATGGCAGAAAAAAAAAAAAAGCAGGAGGAGGGGCTCTGGAGGAAGTGACACTGAACAGAGAGAGACCCGAAGGGTAGGAAGAGCCAGCCTTGAGTCAAGAGGTAGGTAAGGGCATTCCAGGCCAAGGGGAAAGCAAGTGCAAAAGCCCTGGGGCTGCAATGAGCTACACAAGTTCAAGAACTAGAAAAGAGGGTCAGCATAGCTGGAGTGGGGGGGGGCAGTGCGAGAGTATGAAAATGGGCTCAGGGAGGGGAGCGGAGGGATGGCCAAGCTCCAGGGATCTCCTCCTCACAGTTCTCTGATCTTATCCTCTTTCCAGCCTCCAGGCCTTTACATGGGCTGCTTCCTCTGCCTGAAATTCCCTTTCCACTCTTGCCTGGCTCCCACTCAGATTCAATATAGAGGGCACTGCCTCCAAGAAGCCTTCCCTGAACCCCCAACTTCACTCAGGTGATTCCTCTGTGCTCCTCCCCTGCCCAGGTCTCCCCCCATCACAGACTCTTGGACGGTGAGCTCCCTGAGCTCCCGTGGGCCAGGAATCCTAACTTGCACCTCTCTGGCAAGAACTCCTGGCCTATGCTAAAAACCCAACAAGTGCTTCCCACATCCATGAACAGGTCTCCTTTTCCCTCTGTGCCCTGAAATGGGCACCTAGGAGCTAAGGTAAGACATCAGGGAGAGCGGGCGACTGTGGAAAAGCTGCACCTCACTGTGGCCAGGCACAAATGGTGCCAGATCTTTGGACTTCAGGGACAACCCAGAGAGCCAGATTTTAATGTGAAGTTGTCGAAAGCCTGTGTGTTGCGTAGCATGCAGAATATATCTTAATAAAAGTGCTACTAAAACAAAAGCCCATGTGGATGCCCCAGATCACAAGAGCATCTCATGGTGACCCATTCCTCACTCTGAGGCCAAATTCCATGAGCCCCCCCCCCCACATTTTCCCACCGTATTCCTCATTCTGGCCAGATTAGCAATCATATAGGAAAACTTTTCCTCCTGCCCGTGCCTGGTGCGAAGCTATGATCTTGTTGACCCGCCCCCTCATCTCATCCAGCTGTGTGCTGTTGCTATTCTCATTTTAGACCTAGGGAAACAGGCTGGAGCAAGGCAAGCGACTTGTCCAAGACCACAAAGCAAAGAAATAGCAGAGGACTCACTGGTTAAACTGCACTTGGAGAAATCCTGCTTCTGTCCCTGCTGGCCGCCTCCCCCCCCCCCCAGTTTGCTCCCCTGGCCCCTCACCTGTCTGCGCCAGGTGGGCCTGCCTGAGGACTTGTGCTGGGCACCTGTGGATGCACCTTGCAACAGCTGCAGCTGGGATTGGAGTCTGAGGAAGAGAGGAGGCTGCTGGGAGCCAGGCCCCCAGGCTCAATGCTCCCCCCGCCACCACCAATCCCCAATTTGCCACTTCCCTGGAGTGGACCTGGGGACCTGGCCTAGCCAGGCTGGCAGGGGCCCGACTCACGTGAACAAGCTGTCTTCCAAGTTCTGGATTCGGGCCTGAGCCTGGCCCTCAGGTGACTGGGGGTCTTTCGAGGCAGACTCCTCCTGCCGCTCCGTCCCCTCAGCCGACCCGTCCATTAGCCAACGCTCCCGGAGAGACTTCCTCTGGGCATGGGAAGGCAGCTCGGGCTGTGCACACTGACTCCCCCCACCCCATGTAGGGTCCCCTCCTAATCTCCTAGGCTGGGAAGATTTCTTATTGCCCAAAACCACCCGAATGGGACAGACCTTTCTCCTTCAGGGTGGGATATGATACATGGCCTCACTGTGCACCCCAATATTGCCGGGTGGGACAGACACCCCATTACCAGCCCATAGCTCTTCCAGCCTAGAACAAAACACCCATCATCTTCCAGAATGGGACAGGCGCCGGCAGAGGTGAAAGCAACGTCTCTTTTGGCCCCTCCCTACCCCGAAGCTGGACAAACACCTTCACTGTCCCCATACTCTTCCCCCAAAGGTGGTACAAATGTCCCCATCACCACCACTACCTCCCCCCACTCTCCCAAGCAGAGGAAAAATGCCCCCCAAGCTGGAACCCATGCCCCCAATTGCTCCCCCAAATTGGACACAGGCTCCTATGATTCCCCCCAAACCGACTCTCATAGACACCCCCACTTCATTGCCCAGGCTGGGGAGGCGCCCCTGCCCGCCCCCAACCTTGAGCCGCTCCACGCGGAGTTTCTCCTCCTCCAGCTCCCGGCGCGCGGCGCGGATCGCCTCCTGCAGCCGCCGCTTCTCCTGCGCACAGAGGACCGGGAGCTGCCCACGGGCCGGGCGGGGCCGCCGCCTCCCTTTCCGCCTTCCCTCCTCCGCGGGGCTCGCGGGGGCTCCCGGGACTCCCGGGGCTGCGAGCCGGGCGGGGCGGCGGAGCGCACGTCGGGGCCCCGGGCGGGGAGGGGGCTGCGGAGGCGCTGACTCAGCAGCGGGTGGGGGCGGGGCGGCGGGGGCGGGGCCGGCCGCGCCCGGGATGCTGCGGAGGCCTCGCCCGCGCCGAATGGGGGTCTGTGGCAGGGGGTGGGGGGCGGGGCCTTGGAATGGGGATCCCCAAGGGGGAGACGGAGCTGTGGGGGTCCGAGATATAGGGTTACAGAGAGGGGGGTTCAGAGAAATGGGGGTCCAGTTATGGATATCAGAGGGAGGGGGTGCCGTCGTGAGCGTCCAGAGAGACTGGGGCGTAGAGATGGGGTCCGGAGAGATGGAGGTGCAGAAATCGAGGGCTGAGAGATAGGAGTTAGTGAGATGGGGGTTCAGAGGGATGGGGTACAGATATAGGGGTCAGAAGGATGGAGGTTCAGAGAGACCGGGGTGTAGAGATGGGGTCCAGAAAGATGGGGGTGCAGAAGCGGGAGATCAGAGACTAGGGATTAATGAGATGGGGTTCACAGGGATGGGATCCAGAGAGATGAGGATCCAGAGATGGGGGTCTGAGAAATGGGGTTCAGACATGGGGTGTTTGGGAGACAGGGGTTCAAGAATGGAGCATCGGAGTGTGGAGTACACAGCCTCACCATTCTGAGGGTGGTGGTGACCGCATAGAGGAACTGGGGAGCAGAGGGGCCTGAGGATTTAGGTGGGGCGCCCCAGGCAGGGCTGGAGCTGAGGTTGCCTTCCCCCTCCTCCCCCCACCACACACTTCACAGCGTTAGGCCTGCTTCCCGGATTGAGAGAGAGGTGAGGAAGAGACCTGGTGCAAGACTAGGAGTGCCCAGCACGCCGGGCGGAGCGCCCTGGGAGGGCTTCACTTACAGCGATGACCTCTAGCCGCTGCCGGTAGAGGGAGCTCTCGGCCATGGGCCTGTGGGGAGAAGGCAGACACTGCGGAGGGGGTCTCCCAGGGCCCCGCCCCGCATCAGGCCACCTCCTGAATGCTCCTCTCTGAGCCAAGATCCCTGAGCTGCTTGGAAACCAACCGAAGCCCAGCATTTTCCTCTACCTCCCCTTTGCAACTGAAAGGAGTTGGGGGAGAGCCCAGGGGTCCTATGGGGGGGCGGGGAGAGCAGAGACCATGACAAGTTGAGCTAAAGCCCTTCCTAGGCCTTACATCACCTCTCTGAGCCTCAGTTTCCTCATCTGTAAAATGGGCTGGAATAACTTGATCCTCACCTTGCAGAGAGGTTCCCTTGCAAGGAAACACCCATGCAGGAAAAAATAGGACATAGTGTTCCAAAAACAGTAGTGTCATTTATTATTAATAACTTTAGTAATTCCTATGATTAATAATGTTTATGGTTAATTATAAGAACCATTCCCAGGCTGTCCTACAGGCACTCTCAAATCCTGCCAGGCCCCTAACATGCTGTGTGTCTCTTTCCAATTCCACACCCTCTCCAGAGCTCGGCTCCTACCCAGGATACACCTTCAGCCCTGGGGGATGAGGGAGTCTGGGGAGCAAAGTGTCCATCCCACAGTGGACACATGCCATTGCCATGGTAACTGGAGCTACCTGCCAACTCTCCTCCCTGGGAGCAAAGGTTACCAGGTCACGTAGCCTAGCGTTGGACTCTTGAGCTGGGAGGAGGCAGAGGGGTCTTGCTGTTTAAGGTTTAACCTGAGATCCCCCCATCATTGACCTCCTTGCAGCACCCCAGGATCCCCACTTCCCAGCCTACAGAGCCACCCTTTCTGTGGGTTGGGACATTGTCACATGAACCTATCATCACAGATGTGCATTGATCACTCACTATGTGCACATGCTTCACAGGCCAATATCTAGAAGGATCTGTCTATTTGCCTGTTGTCCCTGACATTTAGCCCAGGGAGGAGGGCACAGGGCAAGCCCTCAAACATTTATTAATTTGAGTACTGACTCTATTGCGTGAGCATTAGCCTCATTGCTCAAACTCTGCTGGGGCCTCCCAGATCTTCCCTGGCGACACCATAAAGACATAATAATGCAATGCTTATTACCTATAGTGCTCAAAGTGCTCTAGAGGGTTTCCGCTAGGCTCCCCCAGTCACCTCCGCCTCTCCCTCCCTGCCCTGATCTTGAGACACTGTAGTCCACTCTTTGCTGAGTTGATATTCTGAGAATAAAATCAGCCAACCATTATTAGCCAGTGCATACCATATGCCAGGTGCTGTTAAATGCTTTGTCTCCAGTAATTCATTTAATCCTCCCAATGATCCTGGGAGGCAATCGTACTACTGTCCCTATTTTATGGATGGGGAAACTGAGGCTCCAAGAAGTAGTGGAAAGACTTGTCTAAGATCATTGAGTTAGGAGATCAGAACTCAGGGCTCTTAGGCCCAAAACACTGGGAACACTGCAGGGAAGAGGGGAGTCTAGGCACCCTCTTATGGCAGCCACGAGGCCAGAGATCAGCCTGGGAGTTCCGATTTCAGTTGAACTAGGGGGTTGAAGTCATGCTTTGCAGGGTATCCCAAAGGGAGCCCAGACCCCCTGCTAATAAGTTTGCCCTTGGGGGAGGGCTAAAGTCCCCACCCTCTGCTGTCCCATTCCCAAGATGTAATCTCCCTGCCTCTTCCTTGCTGGAGGGGGTGGGGGTGGAGATCGGGTTCCCATTGCTAGGCAACCAGGTTTGTAGTTGGTGAATAATGCAACGGGGGACCCAAAAGAGTGAGCAACCAAATTGGGGTCCGGGGGGGGGGGGAAACTCTTTTCCAGAACTCTTTACAAACCTCTGAAGTCCCTCCCCCCTCTTACTTTAAAATGCCCTCAAAACTTGAATATTAAAATTCTCTGCACACCCCGTTTGATAGTGTTTATCTCCAACTCTACAAGAACAGTGTTCGTGGCCGTGGCCTTTTGTCACCAGGAACACTTGGTGACCATTTCACTAAGCGGGTGATGGTTCCGATTTTGCCATCATCTTTCCCAGTTTGGGAGCTGTTAACTTTTTCTGTTGTATCTCAAGCATTTTTTCCCACCCTGGACACTGAGGGATGTTTCTAGAGGCAAAACATGGGAGTGAGGGACCCTGGCATTTCCCGCCCCCTCCCCAGTCATAGCCCCACCCCCAGGCTGGACTTTGAGCTTGAAGACTGCCTGCAGAAAATCCCTAAAAAAAGGAGGTGGGGGTCCACATCTCCCACCTGACTCTCTGGGGGAGGGGGACATAAAAGCCCGTGGGGTTGGCTGCTGAGCTCTCTCCATTCCCCCTAGTGCCCTTAGGAGAGGCCAAGCTGGGGCTCTCACCCCCCCGGGAAAGGCCAGCGACCTCCGAGCCCCTCCCAGGCCCTGCCCACCAACCCCCCTGATCCCGGACACTTACATGGGTGTGGCCGGAGACCACATCTGGCTCTGCAGGGCCATCTCTGCCCAGAAGCCCACCTTCAGGTCTCCAAGATCAGGACCCACCACCCTTTTGCCTGAAGGTGCCCTGGAGGCTGTGACTCGGCTGGTGGGAAGGGGGAGCTGCAGGAGGGCACTGGGAAAGCTGGTCCAGCTGGTTTGGGCCAGGAGGCAGGAGGCGCAAGCACGAGGCTCGAGGGGGGCTGGGGGCTGGCGGGCAGTTCTGGGGAGGTACTATCAGCTGTCCTGATAAATTATTTACCAGCCACTGGCCTCCTTGCCGCACTTGGCTGCCTCACAGCGAACACACTCACATGCATGGTGCAGTGTGTGGGCGGGAACGGGGCGTCACTGACCCCTCCAGAGAATGGCATCTGTCCTTGGCACCCCAGATGCCTCTCAAGTCCAGCTAGCTGCCCACCAAGGGTCACCAACGTGGCACATCACACGCGTGAGATACTCTTATAAACTACTGCCCTCCCTTCTTGGACCCTGGCTCTTGGGTGGGGAGGGAGGCACTGATCCAACTAAGGGATTCTGGAGACCAGAGGCTGAGCACCATGGGAACCAGGAGGCCTGGCCCCTGGGTAACTGTGGATGACTTGCCCCAGGTTTCTAGGCCGTGGTTTGCCCTTTGTGAAATGGAGAATTAGATCAAGTGGCCTCCAGGACCCCGACCCCCCTTAGATGCTATAACAGTTAGGGGTGGGGCAGTGGTGAGGAAGGTCCAGAGAACTTCTTACCCAAATCTTGAGGGTCCCTGTTCTATCGTCCCCATCCTCTTCTTAAAGGGCCAGCATCCTGTTTGTCAGGTGACAGCATGCCTCATTTACCCTTTGCCGTTTGGGGAAATCATCTCTTACTTTCCAGGCTAGTCTCCCACAGCCCCCAGTCCTTCCCCCATCACAGTCCTGGTCCCGCTGTGCAATTTGACGTGAACCTCAGTGAGGGGGACCTTGCCCCCGCTAGGACCCTCCCCATGTGACCAAGGGAATGTGCCTACCTAACTCTTCCCTCCCTCTTTTACATCTTACCCGGGGTACTCAGACCCCAGAATTCCCTGCCCAAATGGTCCTGTGCTTCCTGAATGCAGACCACACGGCCAGGGTGCACCTCACCCCACCACCTCCAGCCTGACAAGTGGTCAAGGGCAGCTACTGGCGGAGGGGTGAGGATCAAGCTTGGACATGTGGCACGGGGTCCCCAGGGGCAGGCACAAGGCTCCTTGCTATGCAGGAGAGAGTTGAAGGTGGGAAAGGGGGCCAGGCTGAGAGCTGAGGTCTCCCTGAGCCCCACATTCTAGTACAAGACTCCTAAGGATTCAAAATGTTTTCATTTGAACCCGGCCTTCTAAGTCATTCTGAAAGTACATTTGCCATGATAGGAGGAGAGAACATACTTTTTAAATCAGTTTTTAATCGTGGTAAAATACATATAAAATTTACCATTAGTGGCATTTAGTACATTCACGGTGTTGTGCAGCCATCCCCTCTGGCACCGGAATATCTCCATCACCCCGAAAGGAGACCCCACACCCATGCACAATCTCTTCTGATTTCTCCTCCCCCAGCCCCTGGCAACCACCAGTCTGTCCCTGTAGATTTACCTACTCTGGACATTTCATATAAATGGAATCATATACTATGTGGCCTTTTGTATGTCTGATTTCTTTCACTCAGCACAATGCTTTTTTTTTTTTTTAAAGATTCATTTATTTGAGAGAAAGTGAGAGAGAACGAGAGAGAGGGGGAGCATGAGCAGGGGAAGAGGCAGAGGGAGAGGGAGAAGCAGACTCCCCGCTGAGCAGGGAGCCTGACACAGGGCTCAATCCCAGGACCCTGAGATCACGACCTGAGCTGAAGGCAGACGCTCAACGGACTGAGCCACCCAGACGCCCTAACGCAGCATAATGTTCTTTTTTTTTTTAATATTTTATTTATTTATTTGATAGAGAGAGTGAGAGAGCACAGTAGAGGGAACAGTAGAGGGAGAGGGAGAAGCAGGTTCCCCGCCAAGCAGGTAGCCCGATGTGGGGCTCGATCCCAGGACCCTGGGATCATGACCTGAACTGAAGGCAGACGCTTAACCATCTGAGCCACCCAGGCGCCCCAGCATAATGTTTTTAAGATCCATCCACAATGTAGCGTGTGTCAGTGTTTCATTCTTTTTATGGCTGAATAATATTCCTTTTTTTTTTTTTAAGATTTTATTTTTTTAGGTAATCTCTACACCCAATGTGGGACTTGAACTCACAACCCTGAGATCAAGAGTTGCATGCTGCACCAACTGAGCCAGCCAGGGACCCTGAATAATATTCCATTGTATGGATTTACCACATTTTATTTATCTATTCATGTGTTGATTGACATTTGGGTTGTTTCTACCTTTTGGAGGAGAGAATGTATTTTTTAAAAAGATCTATTTATTTATTTGAGAGAGAGAGTGCCCACACAAGGGGGAGGAGCAGAGGGAGAGGGAGAGAGAATCCCAAGCAGGCTCTGTGCTGAACACAGAGGCTGACGTGGGGCTCGATCTCACAGCTCTGAAATCATGACCTGAGCCAAAATCAAGAGTTGGAAGCTCAACTGACTGCACCACACAGGTGCCCTGAGAATGTATTTTATTTAATTGTTTGTAGTTTGATTTTACAACTGTTAAATAGTTAGATGTATGGTATGTAGACTTCCCTTTGTATTCTTGTCCTGTATTCTACTTCGAGGCAAGATTGTTCTATTTATAATTGTGTCTGTCTCCCAAACTCAACTGCACCTTCCAAGTCTGATTTGTTTCTTTATTCCCAGCACTGGGGTAGGTGCCTCGTACATATCATTAAATAAATCTTAAGCGACTGTTATGTATCAGGCACTGTTCTAGGCATGGGGTAGTTGGGTCTAGGCGTGACCAAACAGAAAATGCTGTAAGGCAGCTCACTTTTGGTGGTGGTGAGGAGAGAGATGATATACAAATAAAGGCAATTAGTGATAGCTGGTAACTGCTCTGCGAGTTACAGCCAACAGCAGGGTTAGGGTTATGGAGAAGGGCTGTGTGTGATGCAGGCTGGGTGATCAGGGACTATTTGTCTAAAGAAGTGATATCTGAGTTAAGACCTGCATAGCAGAAGCCAGCCATGTGATGAGTCCTTCCAAGCAGGGAAAAAGGCAAGTAAGTGCAAAGGCCCTGAGGTAAGAGTGCACTTGGGGTTTGAGGGAAGCACAAAAGCTGGAATGGAGGAGTGAGGGAGGGAGTGTCCGAAGATGAGATCTGAGAAGTGGGCAGGACCTTCTGGGTCAGAGGAGGGAATTTGGATTTTTCTTCTGAGTGTGGTGGGGAGCCATTGGAGGGACAGTGAAGTGGCTGGGATGAGGGTGGAGAGACGTGAACAAATTCAGAATATGTTTTGGGGGGCAGAGCCTGCAGATCCAACAGCAATCCAACATATGGATGGATTAGAGCAGGGCTGAGAGAGAGAGGTTGAGGTAGATTCCCAGGTTTGGGGCATGAAAAACAGAATGGATAAGTTGCCACACATAGTGGGGAGTAGAGTTGGGGGGGTCCGAGAGTTCAGTTTTGAAAGTGTTCAGTTTGACATCTATTACACTGAAGAGTGTTGAAGATGAGTCCAAAACCCAGAGAAGTGAGAGGTAGAGATATAAATTTGAGAGACACCAGCACAGAGATGGCATTTAAAGTATGAGGTTGGGGGACGCCTAGGTGGCTCAGTCGGTAAGCATCTGCCTTCGGCTCAGGTCATGATCCCGGGGTCCTAGGATCGAGTCCTGCATGGGGCTCCTCTCCCTTCTCAGCAAGGAGACTGCTTCTCCCTACTCAGGGAGAGAGTAGAAGGAGAGGGTGGGAAGGAGGGAAGTCACCAGGGTGGGCAGAGAATTGGGGGAAGGAGTGACCAGATAGTTGGATTATTCCCGAGGCTGTTTAGCGCTCCCCCTTTCTCTAGGTAACTATATCTTTCTTCCTGGTCACCCCAGAATGGTGGAGTGGGGCCAGAGGTCACATTTGGAGAGAGCCTGGGGTAAGAGTGGAAATTGTCTTTTAGGGGCGTCGGTCCTGCCCTTGAACGCCACGGTCTGGCGCCACCTGTGGGGAGCTGCTCCATACCGCAAGCCTGGATACCTCTCCGGGGACTTTCCAGCCGCCTGAGCCCAAGGTGACCGCCTTTCAACCGCAGCTGCTCCGCTAAGCCCTGGGCGCGCTGTGTCCGTCCCTCTTCCCTCAATCTGGAAGTGCGCTTGGCCGCGGGCGCCTCGAGGACTTTTCCAGGAGGGGTGAAGGGAAAGCAGCCTCTGAGCTTGACGCGGGCAGTGGCACACCTCTCGGAAAAGGCCTCGCTGAGCCCAGAAACCCGGAGGGAGCCTGGGGCGCGCCAGGAGAGGGCTCCTGGCGCCCCCTCCAGCCTGAGCCGTACGCTGCAGGGGTGGAATGTGGACGGACCGCCCCGAGGCCAGGGGCGTTGCGGCCCGCCGGCCTGGGCGGGTCTAGCAAGGCCCCGGAAAGATGGCTTTGGAGGACACCAGCACCAGAGGGCCAGCGGTTCAAAGGCCCAGCCCGAGGCACAGTTGGGGTCAAGCCTCCTGGGAATGCCGGGGACGTGGGAGCGAAAAGGTGGCAGGGTGGCGCCCCGAGAGTTGAATGGCACCCAGACTTGTCTCCCAGCTGGCGGGCCGAGTCCAGGGAAAACCTCTTACAAGAAGTCTGGTGCCCCGAGCTGACCTGAGGCGCGTCAGAGCACGAAATGCGGTGCCCTGCCGAGGCCCCCGTCCCCTCCCCGCCCCGAGGGCGGGGCCAGGGCGGGGCCGTAAGTCTTCCCTGCAGGTGCAGGGGGCGGTGCCCGGCCCTGCCCCGGGGGGCCGTTCTTGGAGGCCAGGGGCGGGTCAGAGAAACGGCCGAGGTAGGCGACGCCTTGGAACCCGCGGGCGGTGACTGTGCCACAGGTGCCGCGCAGGGCACCGTGGTCTCAGCTCTGGGCATCAAAACTCCGGCGCTGGAAACTAAGTCTTCCAAGCTGCTCTCAACCCTGGACACCGAGGCCCCCGGGCCAGAGAGCGGAGCCCTGGGGTCGTCCGAAGAGCGGGGCCCCGAGACCCCCGGGTCAGCTAAGTCCCAGGGCCTGCCGCAGAGCAGGACGCTGAGGTCCCCAGGCCAGGAGGCAAGGTCTCCGTGCCCTCCGCAGAGCAGGACGCGGAGACAGCTGAGCAAGAGAGCGAAGTCCTTGGGCCATCAGTGGGGCTGGACGCAGAACGCCCCGGGCCGTCTGCAGCTGGGGGTTTTGAGAATCTCCGGCCCGGCAACCACGACCCCAAGCCGTCTAAAGCGCGAAGCGCGGGGTTCCCGAAGCAGTGTCCTCTTCAGGATCCCGAGCCTTCTCCTCGGGATCAGATTCCGAAGGCCCCCTGCAGCATTTTCTACTGCGCCCGAAGACCCGGCAGGCCCCCGAGGAGCCGTTCATGGAGACGCCCATCGAGCGAGAAATCCGCCGCAGCTGCGAACGCGAGGAGAGCCTGCGCCGGAGCCGAGGCCTGAGCCCGGGCGGTGCAGGCCGAGAACTCGTCGAGCTGCGCGTGCGGCCGGTGCTCAGCCTGCCCAGCCCCGGCCCCGCGCTCCCGCGCGCCTTGGAGCGCGCGCGGGCGGGCGCGCAGATGCAGCGAGACATCGAGCGGGAGGCCCACCGTCAGGCGGCGCTGGCGCGCCCCGCAGCCCCAGAGCGCTGCGCCCGGCCGCCGCCGCCGGCGCTCGGCGAGCTCAAGCGATTCTTTGAGGCCGCCGGGGGACGCGGCTCCTCGTCGGCGGCTGAAGGCGGCGCCGTCCCGCAGGGGCTGCCCGATCCCGGAGGCCGGCGGCGCTTGGCCGTGCAGGGTCGGTGCCCGGTGCTGGCCGGCGCCCCGCCGCGGGTCGCGCGGTCGCTGCTGGAGCAGGAGGTGAGCGAGGTGCGTGAGCGCGAGCGGGAGCTGCAGCGCCAGCGGCTCAGCGTCTACGGCACCGCCGAGTTCAAGGAGCCCGCGCCGAGCCTCACGGGTAAGCCACGCGCGCCCTGACGCTGGGGTCTGTCAGGGCTCCAGCCGCCCTCACCGACTGCCCAACTCCAGTGGCCTCTCTTCTGGCCCTCAGGTACCCCCTCAGGGCTCCCAGACTCCTGGGACAGCCCCCCCAACTCTCTGTACCCTGCCCACCGCTTCAGGGCTGCCCGCTCCCTGTGCTCCACCCCGTACTCGGAATGGTCGACTCCCGAATCCACCTCACCTAGGCTCTTGGTGAGAAAGGGAGGAGGATTCTAGGTGTCTTTATCGGGTTCCAGGGAACCCTGCTTGGGTTCTGGCACTCCTGGATCCTCCCTCTGAATTTACGAGTTTCCACCTCCCCACTCTGGGTTCGCCTCCCTCCTCCTCCAGGTTGCTCCCTCCTTCAGAATGGAGGCTTCCATGGGAAGCAGGGTAAACGCCTGTGTGTTTAAGGGGCGCGGCCGGCCTCCCTGGTCCTGGCCGCCTCCAGCTGGTGACAGGAGGGGCAACCCCGGCTGAGCGTCCCTTCCCCCGCAGCGAGCAGGGGCGACGGAAAGCTGGCGGTGACCTGGCCTCCCCGCAGAAAGGCGTCTGAGAGCGGCTTGGAGCAGGTGGGAGCCCCTTTCCCCCTCTTGCCTCAAGCGCTAGTCGCTCGTCCCTCCCCCCTCCTCCTCGGGCGCCAGGGTGCTGGGCCAGGGAACGTGCACCCCCGCGCCCCCTGGGAAGTCACTCTGGGCTAGGACACAAAGTTCTGGGCAAGGCTCGGGGGTGACTAGGATGCGGTAGTCCCGGGGCCCAAACCGCCCCACCCTGTGCCTGGGTGTCCCTCCTGCGGTGCGCGGGTGCTTAAAGTCAGCCTTCCGTCTGGCCTCCTCTCCCCAGGAGGAGCGGAAGCCTTGAGGTTCCAGCAGGCTGGGACCCCCTGCCAGAGGTAACATGCATATCAGAGGAAACTGGTAGGGGTGCCCAGGAGTGCTCTCGGAATCCACTGAAGGCCTGGAAGAGGGCCAGCCGTCTGCGCTGGGGAAGATGAAATCGACCAGCTCCTCCTTGAACCTGACTGTGAAATTGACCAGTCTCTTCTATAAAACTGTTAGTCCCGGCTGGGAAACACTACCACTCTCAAACTGCCAGTGAAACTGTTCAGCCCTTCTCCGCCTAACTGCAAACCCAACTGGCCTCTCCCTCTGGCCTTTGCGATTAGAGGGCCAGGGTCTCCGCCTCGGCTACCCTCACTCCCCAATAAAGCCCCTTCTTTCTGGGCAGTTCAGGCTGTTTTCCTCTGGGTCCCTTCGTCTGGGCTGCGGCTGGAGCGCGCCTGGCGGAGGAAGGCCTGAGAAAGCTGCAGGAGGCGCGGGCCAGGATACAGAATGTACCCCTTAGCGCCCTGTTCTGGGGCTGCTGGTCTCCCCCGGCCCGGGTCTTGGTGCCCCCTGGCGGCACGGGCGCGAACTGCGGCGTTCGGACAAATGAGCTCAAGCCCTTTTTTCCAGACCTCGTCAACATTTATTGGTGCCAACTGCATGCCCGGAGCTGGGCGCTGGCTAGACAGAGGTGATAAGAGGTTGTTCCTGCCCTGGGGACGTAAACAATAGCTACTAAAAAAAGGCGGTGGTGGTGAAGGGTACAAGCTTCTTAGCAGGGCATACAAGGCCATTTATAATCTGTCCAGCTATCGCAAACTTCACATGCCTTATAGACCCCAGACAGATACTAAGGAGAGAAATGGGGTGTGCTTTAAAATGCCTTGTTTCAACGGGCAGGTAAGTGTTCCTCCATATCAGCAGTACTACAAATGAGTGAACTCAGTGGTGCCAGAGCTTCTGATTTCCAAAAGCATGGGGGTGTGTGGGGGGGAACCCAGCCTTTAAAAGAGAAATCTAGGGGACCCCGGGGGGTTCAGACCGTTAAGCGTCTTAGGTTCAGGTTATGATCTGCGGTCTGGGGATCGAGCCCCATGTCTGCCTTCCCACTAGGCATGGGAGTCTGCATCTCCCCCTGCACACACTCTCTCTCTCAAATAAAATCTTAAAAAAAAATAAATCTATTGAACTTTAAACGTGACTTTTGGGGCGCCTGGGTGGCTCAGTCTGTTAAGTGTCTGCCTTCGGCTCAGGTCATGATCCCGGGGTCCTGGGATGGAGCCCCACATTGGGCTCCCTGCTCAGCAGGGAGCCTGCTTCTCTCCCTCTGCTGCTCCCCCTGCTTGTGCTCTCTCTCAAATAAATAAATAAAATATTTTAAAAATGTGACTATTTAGAAAACTTTTTAAATTGGGTGTGGGGCACAGGAGGTGCAACAAGCAGCACCTGTTTGCACTAGAGCTCGTAGCTGTCAACTGTCAAGGCTGCCTTAATTTCTCTCCCAAGCCCTCAATTTCTCTCCCAAGCCGAGGTTCAAGCCCCCCTTTCATGGGGTTCAAGAGAGTCTGTGAACACCCTAAGTTGAATAAGTGTATCTGTGCAGTTTTATTCTGTGGTTTTAGGGTACCAGCTTCTTAGGGGGGGCACTGAGACCCAGAGAAGACCCAGGAATGTTTTAGAATCATTGTTTCAACGCTTGGATCTGTCCAACTCTTTATGCCCTGGGTCTAGCAACAGGCTTGATTCTCCATAGGGAGGACAAGTAGCTAATGAAGAATGAAATAATGCTCACACAGCATTGGACCCCAAGAGAAGCTCAGTCTAAAAACGAACCACCTGGGGTGCCTGGGTGGCTCAGTCGTTAAGTGTCTGCCTTCGGCTCAGGTCATGATCCCAGGGTCCTGGGATCAAGCCCCACATCAGGCTTCCTGCACAGCCAGGAGCCTGCTTCTCCCTCTCTCACTGTCTCTGTCAAATAAATAAATAAAGTCTTTAAAAAAATAAAAATAAAAATCAATAAATAAAAACGAACCACCTGATCCCGGCATCAGCACACTGAGCGCATACTTGATGGTGACTCTGCAGAGAAAGCAAAGATCCAGCACTGTCAAGGTGGGAAATGGAAACAGCCAGAGCTGATTCTTAGTTCCCAGCAGGGGAGCTAAGAACTAAGCCTGTAGAGTTGACAGGACTACTAAAGTGTGGACCTGGGTTCTCAACCTTTCCTGCAAATTGAAATCACCTGAGGCACCCTTATGTCGAGTAAATCAGAATCTGACGGGGAGCTTGGCCTCACTATTTTTTTTAAAGCTCTACAGGTGCTTCCCACATGGAGCTAAGTTTGTGAACCATCATGTAGGTAGCTGTATGCTAGCAGTTATCAAAGTGTAGTGCTTGGACCAGCAGCCTAAGGATGGCTTGGGAACTCCTCACAAACGTATTCTTGGGCCCCATCCCAGACTTAAAAATCAGACCCTCCACATGATTCCATGCTAAAGTTGGAGAATCATGGTTATCGAGAGTTCACAAGCAACAGGATTCAGGAAATCAAGCCTGTTTCCTTCCTCTCCCAGTACTGCCACCATGCACCAGAAACCTTTGTTTTGTTTTTTTTTAATTTTTAAAAAAGATTTTATTTATTTGACAGAGAGAGACACAGCTAGAGAGGGAACACAAGCAGGGGGAGTGGGAGAGGGAGAAGCAGGCTTCCTGCAGAGCAGGGAGCCCGATGCGGGGCTGGATCCTAGGACCCCGGGATCATGACTTGAGCCAAAGGCAGACGCTTAATGACTGAGCTACCCAGGCGCCCCCAGAAACCTTTAGTTTTAAGTGGCCTTAAGGGAGACTGTCTAAAGCTGTGTGGCTGGTCTGAACTGAGATGTGCTGTAAGTATGAAAGACATCAGATTTCAAAGACTTACTACCCAAAAAGAACTATCTCAATAATTTCTTGCATTGATTATATGTTGGAATAATATTTTTGATATGTTGGGTTAAATAAAAATCACTGGGGCGCCTGGGTGGCTCAGATGGTTAAGCATCTGAGCCTTCTGCTCAGGTCATGATCCCAGGGTCCTGGGATGGAGCCCCACATCGGGCTCCTGGCTCAGGGGGGAGCCTGCTTCTCCTTCTCCCTCTGCCTCTCTCCCTGCTCATGCTCTGTATCTCTGTGTCTCAAATGAATAAATAAAATCTTTAAAAAAAAAATCACTAAAATTAACCTGATCTTATTTTTTACCTTACCTTTTTAAATGTGGTTACTAGGATGTTTGAAATTACGTATGTGACTCGCATTTGTGGCTCAATTTAAACTTCTTTTGGACCAAGCTAAAGAGTCTTACAGTGTGTGTGTGCGCCCGTGTGTAACTCACAGGGACTAACTTAAAACCGTATTGGGAAGCTTCAGAATCCCCTTGAACTCATTCAGACTAAACAATCTTGATGAAGTCAGAAATTGTACCCCCCCCGCCACCGCCCCCCAAAAGATCAAGGGTTTTGGTGTCCAATCGGGATGATTAATTTTACCTCTCATGTCCGTTTTTGTCATCTTAAACTGAGGCTTGGAATACTAATGTGCCAGGGAGTTTTAGGTGAGTGCTTTGCTCAAAAACATAAAGGTTAGGTCTCTCCTCTGACTCCAAAAATGCTACAAGGAACGAAAAGGCATGCCTTAAAGGGGGTAACTCGCAGATGAGTGACTGCCGGGTCAGGAAGAACACCCTTCCTCTCGCAAGGGACCAGCTGCAATCGGAAAGACCCGGTTCAGGTTCGAGCTCCGCCGCTTGCTCGCTGTAGCTTTGAATAGGTGAGTTTACCTCTCTCAACCCGGGTCTCCTTTCCAGTCCAAGGTCGGAGTTAAGGTTAGAGATCTCAAGCTGGAGTTCCTTACGGCTTTCCCACCCGGCGCGCCCCGGACACCCTGCGGAGTAAGACGACCTACCCACTCCATGACCCAAAAGCTGGAAGAGGAAGATTTGACTCTGGCCTTTAGGAAACTGACCCGCGGCCCTTTCTGAGGCACGTCGGGAAAGTCTTTTCGGTAAAAAGAAGTCACTTCCGGGTCAAAATACGAGAGTGGGCGTGGCTCCGGGGTCCCTTCCCCCATTGGGCGTTGAATTTCCCGGCTACCCAAAACTTGCGGTTTTTTGGGTTCCGGTTGTTGACAGGCACTGCTACTTCCCTTTGAGCTTCATGTGCGCCTCTGCGCATGCCTTGAGCGCTTGTCCGCCAGTCGAGGGACTTTGGTTTTGTTTCAAAGACTACATTTCCCAGAAGGCCGCGCGAGTGGGCGGGGCTCCCTCGCCCCAAGGGGTGGGGCGCGGCACTGCGAGCGTACGCTGAGCCTGTGACCTCTTTTTTTCTTTTATTTAACGCAAAACTGGTGTGTCCACGCGAAGGGCTCCGCGGCCGGGCCGGACCCGGTGCGGACTGGCCAGCTCGGCCTGGCCCCTTGGAAGGCGAGGCCGAGGTGCACTGGGAGAACGAGTGAGCCCCTCCCCTGCTCCCTCTCCTGGAGTTCGGAACTGTCAAGCTCCAGCTCCCATCCTCTCTCCAGGCTCAAGACCCCTGCGCGGCCCACTCCGCGAGCCCGGCCGTGCTCGGGGGCCGGGCTGGGCCTGCCTGGCCCGTGAGGATCTGCACCAGCAGGTCGGTGGCCAGCATGTGCGAGGGCTCCTCAAAGCCGATGGTCAGCAGCTGCTGGTAGTCCCCAGGCGGCTGCGGGCACAAAATCCTGGGGGCCGGGACAGACAGGCCTGGACGTGAGCGCCCCCTGCTTCTCGGGAGCCCCTCCTCTCGAGTGAGAGGCTGTGGCTGAAAGAGGCTTTGTTTCAGCTGGGGGTGGGAAAAACCCTGGGGGTAAAGTGGTTTCCTTGTTGATGAGAAACCTAGAGGCTTTGGGAGGCTGAACAGCTCTAGCCCTGACCTGGCCTATCACCCAGCTAGCTGTGTGTCCTTGGGCTGGTAACTTAACCTCTCTGAGCACCTGTTTTCTTCTTTGTAAAATGGGGCTTAAAGTATAGACCTCAATGGGTTGTTACACAAGTCTGCATAAAGCACTTTTCAGGGCACAATAAAATGCTATCCTTATTACCAGGGGAAACAATGTTAGGGGAGGTGGATGGTCTTTGGTGGGGTTCTGCCCCTCCCTCCAAACCCCAAACCCACTTTGCCATCGCCCTAACTCCTACCATGAATAAAGGTCATCCTCGGCAGGTCCTAGCGGCACCCATCGGCCAATGGACCACAGCTTCTGGATCTGGGGGCACGAATTGGCCGGACTCTTGCCTGTGTCTTCCCATGTATCTCGATAGCACAGGAAATAGCTGGAAGGGGAAGGGGAGGGGGTGTCAGTTAAGAATGAGCAGTTTCCTAGCTTCTTCTTTTGAGGGCTTTGATTTTGGGGGTGAGGGAGAACTCCTCAGAATTTGCCCTCAAATTCTCATGTAGGGATGTGGCTCAACACCGGGGCCTTTTCTCCCTGTCAGCCTACTTTTAAGATGAGGACTTTTATTTTAATGGGAGGGTGAAATTTTTTTTTTTTTTTAAAGGTGGGGATGGCCTTTCAAAGATCTTTGGTTTCCTGCTTGGCTTTCCATGCTTTGGTGGTGGTGGTGGTTCAGAGGCCCACACTGGCATCCTGCAGAGAGAGGGGAGAACTCTGGTTCTATAAGGGGACTCACTAATCCACATGGGAATCTTGCCCCCTGCTGCTGGGCTCTGGGGTGGTTTCCAGGTTCCAACGCATCTTCTTGTAGAGGTATCGGGGGAAGCGGCTGGCGGTGTAGGCGGCTGGGGCGCAGTATCTGAAGATGGACACCTCATGAGAAGGGCTGATGGAGAACCTCCCGCAGAAGAAACAGGAGATACTGGCGGGAGATGGGAGAGTGGGGAATGAGGCTGGGCTCTGGACTCCACCCTCTCCCCACCCCCATTCCAGTCTCCTACCCTTTTACCTTAGGGGGTCAGTCTCCTCCAGGTCGACGAACCCGAAGGAGGCATACATGAGGACCAGCTGTTCCAGGCGCAGGGTCAGCTGTTGGGAGATCTCCAACAGCTGCATGGAAGAAGGGGCATAATGAGATTAGCTGGCCTGCCAGGATCGCCATCCCCCCATCATCTCCCACTCCTGAGGGGTGAAGAAGGGCATAGGGTCTAGGAAAGCTGCTCCACACACCCCCTTTCGGACCAGCTCCTGCAGGGCTCCATAGATGGGGGGCACACTCCGTGCGGCTGCCTCCAGGTAGAGAAAGTAGGGCTCACACATCCGTAAGAAGGTGGGCATGGCCTTTGCCATCTGTTCCTTCTGCACTCGGTCCCTGCTCAAGGGAAAAGGGGGCCTTTGCCTGGAGTCCCTCACTTCCCGTTTCCCATTCTACTCACTGCTGACTTGGACCCCTGGCCTGGACCCCCTATTAAAAACTCCCCCCCGTGCCAGGCCTTTCTCAGAGTATCTTCCAGGACCATTTGCGTCAAAACCATTGGGAACACTTGTTAAGATGCTGACACCTGAGTTCTATGACTGACTTTCACTCAAAATTTCCTGTAGGGTGGAGCCTAGAAATCTAGGGTTTAAACATCCTCCCCGAGGATTCCAATGGACACTGAAGTGTGAGAATTCCAGTCCCTTTCCCCCTGGGCTGGACATCACACTATCCTTTGGTGGTGGGGGTGGGGTGGGGTGGGGGGGTCTCCTCACACTGGTAGCCGGTTGGGCCAAATCTGGCCCAGATTGGTTTTGTTTAGCCTGCCCAGGGTTCAGAATGTAAGCCAACAGTTAAAAAGTGGGAGTCCTCGTGAATTGGCAACCCCCCCGGGGCCACATAATAGCAGGCGCTCCCTAACCCCAAATTTCTATACAGTTCTTATCACTCTTCGAAGTGGGATCCCCAATCAGCTAGCTTCATTTACTGTCTCTGGCTCCTGCTGCTTTGGAGTTTGGGAACCTAGCATGTGTTGCCTATCCCCTTACCCTCTCCTCAGTCTCATTCTCGGGACCTAGGACCCCGTCCAGCATCACCTGTAAAGCAAGTAGCTCTGGAAATCATCTGCCTTCTTGAGCAGGTAGCGGAGCTGTTCGGTGATGGGGCTGAACATGGTGTCCAGGGGTAAGCGAGGAGGGGCGGGCCCTGGGCCGGGGGCCAGAGGCTCGGGGGAAGGAGTAGCGGTAGAGGCCTCCAGCAGCTGCCCCTGGATGTCCTCCGCTTCTGCCTCCGGTGGGTCCCCAGGCCCGCCAGGGGACGCCGACCAGGAGGGGTCTCCGCAGGGCTGCGCCCCAGGTTCCAAGTCGTCCGGGGGCGGTGTTTCCCCCGGGGCCCGGGGGAGCGGCTCCACGAACCACTGCTCGGTAGCCATCGTGGGGTCGCAGGCGAGGACCGCAGCTCTTTAAGCCTCCGCCGCTCACGTTGGCCGCGGGTTCGACCCCGCCCCGGGAACCTCGGACTTGCCGGGACTGGGAATGCGGCCCCCTTCCAACTCGCCCCTGCCTCGACCTCTCTGCCGGCGCGGCGCCGCGCGGAGGGAGTTCGCCTCGTTTGAATTTCAACACGCGGGAGGGGCGCGCCTCTCCGGTCCGCGCTGCGCGCCCGCGGGGCCCCGCGCACATGCGCGCTCCCGGAACCTGGCTTGAGGGACGCGTCCGAGACAGGCGACCTGGGCCGGTGCTGGCGCGGCCCTGTCCTGGGGTGCGGCCCGGGGGCCAGCGCCTTTCTCCTAGGCGGTTTCCTAGGGAAGAGGGGTCTTTACCGAGCTTCCAAACCCGGAGCGCAGGTACATAAAGGGAGGACGCCCAGGCCTCGTAGTCTGACTCTGGCCCCAGAATCTGTATATATTTTTTAAAAACTCTAATGGAGTTGGGAAACTGCATTAGAACTTAGTAGGGACTTGTGATGTCAGTAGCTGTTTCAACTGATAACAATACTGAAAATCTTCACTTGGAAAAACGTGCCGGTCCCATGATCTCATCCCTTCTGTTCCTTTTATCGGCGAGGACCGAGAGGCCTGAAGACCCTACCATGGGTCCAGAACAGACCCGTGCCCCCCAATCGTTATAGACTAGATTCTTGGAGGCGTGCCAAGGCTGACAGCCAGCTAGGAAGCCAAATACATTAATTACACTTAAAAAGACTCTGGGTAAAGAACTCAGACAGGTGTCTGACCCCACCCTGTGTGACCCTGAGCAAGCATCTTTGCTGTGCTGAGCCAGTTGCCTCCTCCAGAAAGTGGTGTTTTATGAGCTCTGTGCCAATGGGGCTGCAGAGAGAACAACCGAGAAAATGCTCATAAAGCCTAGTTAGCTGCTGGTCACTCAACAAATATTTGAGCGCCTACTGTGTGCCTGGGCACTGTCCTGAGCATCGGGAGATGACCCAACTAAGCGAATATTCCCGCTCTCCTGATGCACGTCCTGTCCTAGCTGGCTGTCAGGCAGCCCCATGCACTACCTGTCTGTCTCCTCAAACAATTTTGTCTTAACCCTAGACTCTCCCAGGAGGCCCGTAGCTCTTCAAGCCCCTCCCCCCATTCCATTCATAAAATCGAACGCCTGGCATTTTTTTTTTTAAAACTTTATTTAAAAAACCTTCGGTGCAATATTAAAAAGCAATACAGCCAGCTGGAGCAACAACCAACAGAAAGAAAGGAGAGGGTTAGGGAAGACCCAGAGACCCCACCCCAGCTGTTCCCAGGGGCAGACAGGGATGGGGCATGGGTGGTGGGGGAGAGAGGAAAGGCCACCCACCAGAATGAACAGGCAGAACAAAACATTTATATAGGAAACATCTGGCTGAACTGAAGAAGATCTAGGGGAGATAGGAAGCCCCCGTTTTTGTTTTTTGCTTTTTTTCTTCAAAAATGTCCTAGACTTGAGGGGAGGGCTGGCCTCCTGGGGTGCAATGAGCAGGCCCTGTCCCACCCCACACTCCTCTGTCATGGAGTACAGGATGTGCTAGGGGCCAAATGTGTGTATGCTGGGGAAACACAGGGAAGAGATGAGCAGGGAGGAATGCCCCCTCACTGGAATCGGTTACGAGGGCTGAGAGCGTCCCCATCCAGCTCCTGGACTCTGGGGGTCTTGGGTGAGATGGGGGCTGGAATGGGTTGGGGCAGAGGGGAGGCTGGGCGCTCAGCCTAGAAAGCCATCGGGGTCGTCATCCTCAAAGTGGCCTTGCTGCAGCACCTTGATGTGGTGCTCGTAGATTTTCAGGGCCGGGCCCAGGCGGATAGACAGGCCAGTCAGCACATCCGTGCGCTGCATGAGCAGCAAAGACTTGCCATCGATTTCCTGGGTGGGACGGAGAGAGCAAGCGAGCAAGGTCAGAGCAGACCCCCACTGAGGCCCTGCATAGAGGGGTACACCGAGGGCTGGGAACTCGCCTGCTCTTGGAAAGCTGTTGCCTGCTCCGGGAAGCCGGCCTCGGTGAAGTACTCAACCACATCCATCACTGTCCACTCCACAGGGTCAGCCGGCTTCTCTTTGCGCCCAGAACTGTGTCACAACAGAGGGAACCAGTGAGCAGAGATACTCCTCTGGCTCTATTACACACACACAGGCGACACCCCCATGTCTCAAATACCCCAACTTACGGACAGCCAAAGGGGGTTCCATCAGCCCCTGGTAGGGCTGGTTTTCCTGGGGGCAAAGGCACAGGGGATGGGGAGTCTGGCCCAGTGGCAGCAGAGGCTGGGAAAGAAAACACATATGCCTGTGGCTTTGTCTTGGGGCTCAGTTCCTCCCCACCAGGCAATACCCCCCCAACTCAGAGAGATCCTTACCTGATCCCCCTTCCTTATTCATGGCTGCCATGGAGAACACTTGGCGGGTACCACCGCCCGGTGCCGGCCCCCGGCTTTCATCCTGGCCCTGGTGGGGTCCACAGGGTGTCCACTCCTTGACCCTCTCCTTGGCACTCTGAGGGCCTCGCTCGCCATTAAGCTGGTGGTGCTGGGCACCTGCTGGGCGGTCACCCTCAGGCACCTCCGAGCCCTCAGACACATCGTCTTCATCATCTTCCTCTTCATCATCTTCTTCCTCCTCTTCCTTCTCAAGCACTCGCTCTTCTCCACCTCTCTGGTGCCGGGGAGAGAGCCGGGAAAGGTTAGTAGCTGTTCTGGCCCTGGGCCCAGTCCCTGGGATCCAGGACCGAGTGGTGTGCTTAACACCCACCTTTAATACCAACACGGACTAACTTTTACGCATTCAGTCCGTGCCAGGCTCTGTGTTAATAAAGCCCTCGGTAGCCAAATCTCACTAAACTCGCTCAACAACCTCAAGGGGTCGCTACTGCTATTAAGTGCCGTTTTACAAGCGGAGGAAACTGAGGCTCGGCAAGATTAAGTCACTTGCCAAGGTCACCACGCGCCGAACCCGCAGGAAAGACGCGAAAAGCCAGGGCCGCCCGCCACCCGGTTCCTCCCGGGACTCGCGCCCCGCCACCAACTTCGCCCGCACCTGCCTACCGCGCGGCACCCCCCCGCCCTTCCCCGGCGCGCTCACCTTGCTCCGCGACGCGCGGGCGCTGGCGGCCGGCGGCGCCCGTCCGGGCCTGTCCCCGCGGGGCAGCGCAAGCGCTCCGAGGCGGGTGCGCTCCAGGCGGCCCCGCGCTGCCGCCTCTTCCTCCAGCAACCCCTGCACGCGGCCGCGGGTTAGGCGGCCGCCGGCGCCGCCGCTGCCCCCGAGGTAGCGCACGACTTCCCGCAGGCTCACGGGCCGCGCCGGGCCGCCGGCCCGCGCCGCGCCCCCCTCCGGCGGCTGCTGTGGCTGCGGCGGCGGCGGCTGCTGCTGCTGTGGCGGCGCCGGCGGCTGTGGCGGCGGCGGCAG
>NW_022589792.1:3291599-3592660 GCF_004348235.1 Phoca vitulina
GCGGCGGCGGGGCCCCCGCGGGGGGCGCGCGGCGGGGCCGGCGGGGTGGCTCCGCGCCGGGGCGGCTGGACGCGCGCCGCGTTGCGGTACGAGATGCTCCCCTTGTAGCTGACCCGGAGCACGGCGCGCTGCTGGATCAGTTTCTCGAGCTCGGCGCGCGTGCGCTCCGGCTCCGGGCCGTGCCGCCGCCGCACCATCCGGCAGATGCGCTCCAGGTCCGGCCGCGCCTTGCGCGAGCGCAGCGAGTCGATGGTGTCCAGGATCCACTCTTGGTAGTGCGGGGAAGCGGCGGACGACGAGGCAGCGGCCGCCGTGGTGGCGGCCGCCGCCGTCTCCGGCGGGGGTAGGGCCGGGGGCCCCGCCATGCCTCCCGCCCGGCCCGGCTGCACCGTGCGCGCTGCCTCCCTCCCAGCGCGGCGCCCCCCTCCCCGGCTCCCCTCCCTCCGCCGCTGCCCGCCTCCTCCGCCTCCCCCCCCGGGGGGCGCAGCGCCTCGGCGGAGCGGCGGCGGCGCTGCTGTTTCTTTGCAAAAAAAAAAAAAAAAAGCGAGAGAGAGGGAGCGCGAGAGAGAAAAAACAGTGAGAGAGAAAGAAAAGAGAGAAAAAAATATGCACACACTCACTCACTCGCACGCACGCACACACAGACCCGCTTCTGCTGGGCGCGCGCGGGGCCGGGGATGCGAGGAGGGAGGAGGGGAGCGCGGCGCGGCCGGCCCCTCCCCGCCGCCGCCGCCGCCGCACGCGCGCCCTGCGCCCGGGACACTCCGGCCCCCCTTCCTTCCCTCCCTCCCTCCTCCCCGCCGCCCGCCTTCCTCCCTCCCACCCCCACGCGCCCGCTTTTAAGGTGGAGCCCGGGCCCCCCGCCCGCCCCCTTTACCCTGCGCTCTCGCTCACTCTGGCTCGCTCCGGCCCCCCCTTACAACTCCCGCGCGCTTTTTAAGGAGGCGCCGTGGAGTTGGCGCCGGGGCGGGGGCGGGGGAAAGCGGCGGGCGGGGGAGGGGGAGGGGAGCGCCGGGGGGAGGGGAGAGGGGGCGGGCGGGGCGGGCGGGCGGCGCTCGGCCGCCCTCCAGCCATTGGGCGCGGGACCCAGACGTCCCCGGCGCCCAGCCCCCCTCTCCACGCCTCCCCGGCGCGCTCCGCTCTCGGGACCGCACTTACCGGGAACTCGCCGCCCGCGGGCCGGGCCGCTCTGCTTGCCGGGCGCCGCGGGGACCCTCGGACTGTCGCCGCCCCCGCGCCCCAACGGCGCGCTTGGCCCCGCGCTCCGCGCCGAGGATGCGGGGAGGGGGGCGCGCACGGTTTCCCCCCCCTTTCCCCCCCCTGCCACGGCCGCCCCCGCCGCCGCTCGGCCTCCCGGCGCGCCGGCCCCAGCGTCTCCCTAGAGCGCCCTCTCGGCCGAGGGCTGGACGCCGAGGGGACGCGCCGCAGATTCGGGGACCCCGAATCCAGGGTCAAAGGGCAGTTTGGCGCCCCCTTCTCCTGCGGGGCGGGGTAGTGGCGGAATTCCGGCCAAACCCGGTTTTACAAGGACTCCAGGCCAGATCCTGATCAGCCTGGACGTTGGGGTCCGAAATTCTCTTTCCAAACCCCTGGGGGTATGTGGGCGGGTGACCGAAGTCGGGAACACCAGCGACACTTTTTTTTAAACAAAACTTTATTGGTAATAGTTTTCAAATATGTTTACAACAGCACACTGTTCAAGAGGAAGTCGCGTCCTTCGCAGCACACAGGTTGAATCGCCCCCGTGCCCACCCGGGGCCCCACCCCAGGCCTGAGAGCTCCTCCTGGATGGGGAGAAGTTACGAGAGGGACAAATATGGGGATGAATGGGGTGGCTCCCCACTTTTGTGTTGAGAGAAAAAAGCACAAATGGGGGGGGGAGAAAGGGTGATGGACAGCTGACAGCTAAGCAGAGGAGGAGCGCCCAGGATGGGGGGGAGGGGGCGGAGGCTGCTGGGTGAATAAAACAGGCAGCCGCTCCCCAGCAACCCTGGCCTTGAACCCCGGGCCAAGAGGCGGGAGGAGGGCTTTGCCTTCTTTTGCGGGGGTTGCCTTCCCAATGAGCAGAGAGGAGGCTGGGCATTAAAATCTAGCTGAGAATAAAATTAGAGTTTGGGGGGAGTGCTGGTGGGAGGAAAGACCCTGGGCTTGGGGCTCCCCTTCTATCTTTTCGGGGGACAACTCCTTTTTGGCAGGGAGAGGGGCAGCTGCTTTCTTTGTCTTGGCCGAAGCCCAAGGGTGAAGAAAGGTCTGTTGGGGCAGAGGGGGGACAGGGGCTTCCTAAAGGGGCTGAGACCCTTCCAGGCTTGCCAGGGGACCCCCCAGGGTTGGGGGGAGGTGGGCAGAGGAGCAGAGGAGATTAGCAGCTTGGGGCGGAGGTTTGAACCCCAGCTCCTTCCTTTACAAATTCAGTCTGCTTCCCAGCCTTGTTAAAATGGATTTGGGAAGGGGGCAGCTTGGCAGGGGTAGGGGAAGGAGGAGGGGGAGGCACTGGTGGAACTTAAATAAGATTATACCTTTTTTTTTTTTTTTAAATTCTAGCAAGCAGCCCACTGAACAGGTCACTAAAATTTCTCCTTTCCAGGCACCATTGCTCTGAAGAGAAGGCTGGCCTTTCCTTCATTTGCCCTTAGTGGGTGATGCCTGTGGTTTAGGGGGGGGTGGGGAGGGAGTTAAGTTTGGGCCCCTCTTTCCACACCCTGTCCCTGAATACACCAGTAAGACATGGTCTGACTGGAACATAGAAACTCGTTTAAAACAGGCAGAAGTGGGCTGGGTGGGGGTCTTCTGGGGAGGAGGAAGGCAAAAGCGGTAGGGGGAGGCAGGAGGGGGAGGGGTTGAGGGGGAGCAGCTGGTGTTTCCATTCCTCTGAATATCTGGCTTCCTGCTCCCCCTACCCTGGAGGGTGGGGTGGGGGTGAAATTAGATGCAAGGAACTCTGGGGCCCTCTGGCTGTTCAATCCAACCCCCCCCCCCCCCCCCCCCAAAAAAAAAAAAAAAAAAGAGAAAGAAAGAAAGAAAACCCGTGGGGGCACAGGCACACCCCTAAAACTCAGTAAACTCCTTGCCACACTTCTCATTGATGGAGACTCGGATCTCTTCCTCCTCATAGTCGTCAAAATTACTCGTGTCCCCAGGGCCTTTAAACTTTGGTATGAAGGGAGCTTCCACCTGGAGAGGGGTCAAGAACCACTCAGACCTCCATAGTCAACATAATCATCCTTAAAACAATAAATGTGAATGGCCTAACATTCATGAGATAACTTCCTCTGACCCAGGCCTGAACTTAACATAAGGATGTGGACTCACCTTAACAACCTTAAGAATCTCATTATAGCCAGCTCACCAGAGGGGTGTCTTGTGCCCAAGGTCACAGAGTGGCCAAATGACCCCACCAACCCCCATCTAGACCCCACTGCTCTAAGGCCCCTCAGCTAGACTGACTCAGAGCCTGTGGCCTATTTTCAGATGCCACTGCCCTTTCCATCTCTCCATTGGTAGCCCTCCCTGGCTCGTGGCCTCTGCTCAAAACCCTCAGTGCACCTGCTTGGGGGGGGTGGCATGGGGAAGGAGGCGGCCCACCTTCCTCTGGTAGATGGCGATCCAGTCAGTTGTGGCAAACCACTTGTGGTTCTTGATATCGTTGACCCCATTCTTGAGGTTCCCGAAGCGTTTGGTGAGGTCCACCTGCAGCAGGTTCCGCAGCAGATCCTTCAGGTCAGAGCTGAAGTGGGATGGGAACCGCACCTGGAGAGGGGGTTAACACAGTCAAGGTGGGGGACTTGTCTGGAGTCTGGGGAATCCCAGAATGCTGCCTTTGCTACCTAATAGTCCTCCCAAGTGGAGAATCCCCAACTTAAGTGTGCTTTAGGATCCGAATAAAAAAGCTTGTTGGGGGGTGCCTGGGTGGCTCAGCCAGCTAAAGCATCTGCCTTCAGCTCAGGTCATGATCCCGGGGTCCTGGGATCGAGCCCCACGTCGGGCTCCCTGCTCACAGTGGGGAGCCTGCTTCTCCCTCTCCCTCTGCCTGCCACTCCCCCTGCACGTGCTGTGTCAAATAAAATATTAAAAAAAAAAAAAAGCTTGTTGGGCCCACTGGAGTTTCTGATTCAGGAGGTCTGAGAACCTGTATGTCTAGCCTGTTCCTCGGCCATGCTGGTGCTGCTGGACAGGGGGCCACCCTGGGAACTGCTGCTCTAAGGTAAACCCTACGATGGTTCCCGTTTTAGAGACGAGGAAACAGGCTCAGAAGGGTTAACAGCCTGCCTAAAGTCACACAGAGGAGCGGGACTAGGGGCTTTCAACTTGGGTCTGTTGGACTCCAGAACTTGCATTCTTAGCTACTGCTTCCTAAGGCAGCTCTGCCGGGGTCTGGGGACTTCTGAAACATCCACGGTTAGGAGAGAAATGACTGTTTTTGTTTCCCCCCCTCTCTCCATAGCTAAGACTCCTCCACTCTTTAAGGCTCACTTCAACTCTTCCAGAAACTTCCCCAAAGCCTTGTTTGCAAGTAGTCACTGGATTTATAGCCACCAAGAACTAAGTTCCAGCACTGCTCTACATCCTACACGCTGTTATGACCTTGGCCATGGCCCTTACCCTCTCTGGGCCTGTGCCTGCCTCTCAGGCAGGGGGCAGATATCCCAGCGTTGCATGAGGGAAGAGAATACCGCTGAGGGCGCGTGGGAACTGTAAAATGCTACAAAGAAGGGAGTTATGCTCATCTTCTCCTCTCCTCCTCAGAACCGTCTATGGTTTTTTCCTTTTCTCCCCGCCCCCCCCCCCACCACTTTGGGCCATTTTCCCTGCAATTTCTTTTCAGCCTAGTGGCAGACACCTTGTCTTTCTCTTTTTAGTAACCCCACGTTGCAGCGGATTTCTTTCTCAGAGGGGCAAGTGTCTGGTTCCCCAGTTCTCATATGGGTAAGGTGAGGCTCAGAAGGGCAAAGGCACTTGCCCGAGGTTTCAAAGCCAATGGGTGGCTGAGCTGGGACGTGGAGCCATGTCGGCACCCCCAGGCTGAACTGGGAGCTGCTTCCACTAATTCCCAGGCCAGGTGGAAGGATGGCTGGGTCCTCCCAGCCAGGTAGTGAGCTGAGGGCAGAGGCAAGGTTCCCCTCTGTCCTGAGCCCTTGGGGCCTGTGATGATGCTCTCCAAGCCTGAGCCTCATCCCTCCTTCCAAGTGCTGGGGTACAGCCGAGCAGGGTGCATCGTGCGGCAGTGAGCACGTCTGCACTCTGTGACAGCTCTGCCACCCCAACCTGTACCCCAAGAGCTAGCAAGTCTGCATTTGGGAGAGGAGGCACGGGCTGCATCCCCTAAGTGACCCTGCAGGGTCTGGAGCGGCACCCGGGAACTGCACACGGTTGCTTCCTGCTGTGAAACTTGTGGAAACTCATGCTCAGTGGGATGACCAGAGGCAAGCAGAGTCTCCTGTCGGGCAGGGAAGGTGTTCGGGTGAGGCCTGGGGTTCTGGAAGCCCTGGAAATATCAGCAGTGTGGGTCCAGGATTAGACGGGGAGGCTGTGTGAGGTGCTGGCCTGTTCATGTGGCTGGTGCGCCCAGCTTCACTGCTTGGCCTAACTTAATGAACTTCTAGATTGTTCTGACACTATATGCAGGGCTCCATGGTGAGCAGAACTGGTGGGGAAGGGTCTGTGTGGGGGCTTAGCCCCTGTATCCAGGCCTCACCTTCCCAGAGACAATCTTCTCATATATCTGGATGGGCTGGTCAGCGAAGAAGGGCGGGTAGCCAGCGGCCATCTCGTAGATGAGAACCCCCAGGGCCCACCAGTCCACAGCCTTGTTGTAGCCCTAGAGTGAGAGGCGGGGGGTATGGTGTGAAGAGAGGAGCGCGAAGAGGGGTGCAGGTGGAGTAGGCCTCAGGGCAGTGGGATGGGCGGGGAGGTGCCTACTTTGCTCAGGATGATCTCCGGGGCCAGGTACTCAGGGGTCCCGCATAAGGTCCAGGTGCGGCCTTTTACACGCTTGGCAAAACCGAAGTCTGTCACCTGCAGGCACAAGAACGGGCTGTTGGCCAGGAAGGAGACAGGGAGGGGGAGGATCCAGCCCATGGCCGCCTGGGCCTGCCCCATGCCCGTCCTGGTGGGCACCTGAATGTAGCCCTGCTGGTCAATGAGGAGGTTCTCCGGCTTCAGGTCCCGGTAGATGAGGTCAAGTGAGTGCAGATACTCGAAGGTCAGGACGATCTGGGCCGCGTAGAAGCGGGCATGCGGTTCACTAGTGGGGACAATTGGGGAGGGGACAGGTGAGTGTGGGTGGTTATGTCCAGTATGACCTGCCCACCCCCAAATGGTCTAGCAGCTGGGCCTTCAGAGCCGCCCCAAACACATAAGCAGAGCAGACTTCTTCATATATGGTCCCACATGGGAAGGAGCCCGCATGTCCATCAACAGAGGAACACAATCAGACTGTGGTAGCTTCATACAGTGGAATCGTACCCAACACCACCGCCAGGAAAAACGATGAATACACTCAACAACGTGGCTAGATGTCAAGATGATTATGTGAAGCAAGAGAAGAAAGGAACAGAAGAATATAAACGGTGTGATTCCATTTATATCCAGCCCAAACCCAGACCAAACACATTTATGGTGTTTGAAACCAGAAAGGACAACTGCTTTCTTCAGGGCGGCAATTTGCCAAGAATGGGGTTCGAGGGATTTTCTGGGGTGATGGAAATGTTCTCTATGGTATTTTGGGTGGTGGTTTCCCAAGTGTATGCAAATGTCAAAACGTTAAGCTCCTGTGCGTTCTGTCGTATATAAAGCACATATCTACATAACTAAGGTAAATGATAGCATGAATTTTAAAACTGCCAACTTAAACAGTGAGACCAAAGTCACCGTGCTTCTTCTGTTTTGTGGGGGCTGAGAAATCACAGATTCCTCGGCTCAGGGGCAACAAGAATCCAGACAGACTTGGAGAGCCCACGTCACCTCCCAGATGGCTTGGTCATGCGACGACACCTGTGGGCACACCCAGGCCCACTGTGGCAGGGGCTGGCCAGCTCACCTGAACCTTCCGATCCGCCGCAGGTGCGAGAACATCTCCCCACCAGGCACATACTCCATGACCATGTATAAATTCGAGTTGTCCTATGGGAAACAGCGGCTGATCAGGGGCCCATCTGAAGGCCTGGTGCCTTTACATGGCGGGTGTTCCAGAATAAAGCGACAACAACAATCTTGGCTCCCATACGAAGCCTGTTCGCAGCGCCAGGCGCTGTACTCCCTGAGCCTCCTGGCTCATTTCCTTCCGCCCATGAAGAAGAAGGGGCAGCTGGGATCCTGCTCGCAGGGGGTGAAAGTGAGGGCCGGCAGGTGGGGTGGGAGGGGCCCAGCCAGTGTGCCTGGGCTGGGGAGAGGACTCTGGGGCATCTCACGTCTGCGACTGTCTTCACTGAAGCTTGAGGTCACAGTTTTGTCACCTGCAAAACGGGCCCAGGATGGGCTACAGAATTTGTGGGGCCCCAGAATAAAAATGTGAAGCCCCTTGTTAAAAAAAATTATTACAACTTTTAGGATGACAGCAGCTGAGCTTTAAACCAGGCACGGGGCCCTTGTGACTGTCTGGGTCTCAGGCCTCGAATGGCTTTCCCCAGATCTTGCGGTCACAGCTTAGGATAACACCCAAAATAGCTCACGGAGGGTGCTCACATTGTGCCCAGAATGGTCATGGCCACCCCATTAGGTGGGGAGTGTTGGGATCCCCACTTTATAGACAAGGAAACTGAGACTCACGGCAGTCAAGTCCCGCACCAGCGTCACACAGCCTGGAGGAGCACAGAGCTGCGCTTTGAATCCAGGCTGTGTGGCGCAGTTTGGGCCTAGAGTCATGCGTGCGTCAGGTGCTTTGCTGTCAAATGGAGAGGTGGTTTGGAGGGATGTCAGCCAGGTTGGGTGATCTGCCCCAGGTTCTCAAGCTAGAAACTGGTGGGCCCAGGATTTGAACATGGGTCTACCACAGTCTCAGGCTGACTCCTGCCCCCAGCATCCCTCCTCTGGGACTCTCCTCCTTTCCCGTTAGTGGGCCTGCCTCCTCGGGCAGCCACGGCTCGTCCTCGGCCCCCACCCTAGCTCTGGGAGCCCCGAGGCTGTACCACCTAGCAGTGGCCCCGGCCCCCGGGCGCTGGGACCCCACCTTGAAGGAGAACTCGAGTTTGACAAGGAACGGAAAGTTGACCGCTTGCAGGATGCGCTTTTCGTTCAGGGTATGCTCGATCTGTTTCAGCTTCACCACCTGTAGGGGTGGGAAGGGAGGTAAGAGTGGGTCTGAGAGGGTCCTCCCGATGCCCAGAAGTAACCCCCTGGGCTGGGCTGGTCCCTTTGAGTGACCACAGCCTGTAGAACCTCGGGCTGGATGCTGAGGACATACTGAGAAGGCAGAAGCTGCCTGTCCCCGCATGGCATGCAGTTCAGGGCAAGAACACGAGTCACCAAGCCTCATGGCCCAGAAGGGTCAGAGCCATGGTGGGGGGAAGCTCGGGGCCTGCGGATGCCCAGGTAAGGGGCCTGGTAAAGTCAGGGGGACAGGGGAGTCAGAGAAGGCTTCCTGGAGGAAGGGGCAGCTAAGCTGAAACCGAAAAGACAAGCTAGAGTGGTGCCTAAGAGATATTTAGAAATACTTTCCCTGCATCCAGAGCACCCTCCCCACAGCCACTCAAACCCCACACTGATTCTTCCTCAGCTGTCCCCAGCAGGTGCCTCACACATAGTGACAAGAGCCCTGAGGGGTATGCACTGTGAGCATGGCATTTTGGAAGACCCAGATGCAGAGAAGGGAAGTGACTTGCCCAAGGTCACCCACAGCTAGTCAGTGTCAGGACCGCATGTCACACGCAGGCAGGCTGGCCCCTCGGTCAGCTCTGATCTGCTGTGCTAGGGCTTTTCCCACTTTGCTCACAGCTGTATGCTCTGGGTCTACACCTGCGCTGTCCGGTAAGTCCACACTAGCCATGTACAGCTGCTGAGCACTCGAGATGTGGCTAGTTGCCTGGGTAACCAAGTTTAAAATTTTAAGTTTCTAAAATGAAAATTTAAAAACGAACACTCAAGGCAGTTACTGGGTGACTTTTAAGCCTGAATGGAACAACGCGGGCTATGTGAATCTGCTTTTTCTTGTTTTTCTAGCGAAAACTGAACATCTGAACAGAGATGTAAGTGTAAAATACACACTGGATTCTGAAGACTTCATACAGAAAAAAAAAATGAGAGGTCTCATTAATGGTATTTTTACACTGGTTACATATGTTGAAGTTATAATATTGTAGATATACCGGCTTAATTAGAGCACATTGCTGAAATTAATTTTACCTGTTTCTTTTTACTTATTTTTTTTTTATTTTAACTTTAATTTTTTTTTAAAGATTTTATTTATTTACTTGACAGAGAGAGAGAGAGTAGCAGAGGGAGAGGAAGCGGCAGACTCCCTGCCGAGCAGGGAGCCCAATGCGGGGCTCGATCCCAGGACCCTGAGATCATGACCTGAGCCGAAGGCAGACGTCTAACCGACTGAGCCACCCAGGTGCCCCTCTTTTTACTTTTTAAAGGGGGGGGTTCTACAAAATTTAAAACCTTATATGGCTTGTATTACCTTTCTGTTGAACATGCTACCCTACAGCAGTGCCTGGCATAAAGTAGGATCGCAAAAGTATTTACAGAAATAAGGTCTGTGGGGCACCTGGGTGGCTCAGCTGGTTGAGCGTCTGCCTTTGGCTCGTGTCATGATGCCAGGGTCCTGGGATCGAGCCCTGCGTCGGGCTCCCTGCTCAGTGGGGAGTCTGTTTCTCCCTCTCCCTCTAACCCTCCTCCCCACTTGTGCCCCCTCTCTCTGTGTCAAATAAATAAAATAGAAAGAAAGAACGAAAGAAAGAGAAAGAAAGAAAGGAAGAAAACAAAGAAAGGAAGAAAGGAAGGAAAAAAAGAAAGAAAAGAAAAAGAAAGAGAAAAAAGAAAAAGAAAGAAAGAAAGAAAGAAAAAGAAAGGAAGAAAGAAAGAAAGAAAGGAAGAAAGAAAAAAAGAAAGGCAGGTCGGTTGGTCTGTGAGGGGCGCCTGGATGGCTCAGTTGGTTAAGCATCTGCCTTTGGCTCCGGTCATGATTCCAGGGTCCTGGGATGGAGCCCTGCACTGAGCCCCGCATCAGGCTCCCTGCTCAGCGGGGAGTCTGCTTCTCCCTCTCCCTCTCCCACCCCCCTACCCCGACTTGTGCTCTCTTGCTATCTAACAAATAAATAAAAAAAAAATTAAAAAAAAAAAAAAAGAAAGAAGGTCTGTATAAATACAATACTTTCCCCAGGGAGACTCTGGCTTCCTTGATACAGGGTACGTGTCTGAACCCGTGCCCACTGCCTGGACTCCCATCAGTGGCTGGTCTGGAGGAGAAGCTTCATGAAGGCAGCATGGGCGCTTCTGAACCTCGGGTCTGGCACATTATGAAGGCTCAGGAAACAGTTGGTGAATGACAGACGGGAAGACCACTCAGGCAGTGGGAACAGTCTGAACCAAGGCCTGGTGCGGGGGGGACGGTGACCTCCTGGCCGGGCTGCGCTTACCTTTTGTTTGTCGAGGATCTTCATGGCAAAGTGGTTCCCGGTCTCCTTGTGCTTCACCAGCATCACTCGCCCAAAGGAGCCCGTGCCGAGGGTCTTGATCCGTTCAAACTGATCCAAATGGGCTGTATTCTGTGGGCAGAGGGGTTGGGAGGGTCAGGGACCCCCTCCAAGTGGGGGCAAGGCCAAGGTCCAGGGCATGCCCTCTGCCACCAGCAGAGGGGGCCCTGGGGAGGGGGTGGAATGATGGGGGTAAGGACAGGGGGCGGAAAAACAAGATGGCGAAGGACACATTCCTTAAGGCGGGTGGCAGGGGCCAGATCCGGCCCTGGCCCGGGGCCCAGGGACTGCTGGCAGCTGCGTCGGGGGCAGGGGCCACCAGGTGGAAGGGGGTGGTGGGGTGGGGGTGCGTGCCAGTGGGTGATTGCGTGCCTCTGCCCAGGAGCCCCCACTAGCATCTAGGGAGCAAATGGGGTCAGGTCTGAAGCCCTCCACAGGGCCCTAAAAATCCTCACCATGTTACAGGGACATAGCTGGAGGGTGGGGGGCCATCAGCTCACCCATGTCAGGGCTCTGCATCCAGGGGGCTTACCTGAGCAGGATTTTCCCATTTTTTAAGAAAATCTTCTTTGGCTTTGGCTAAGAACTCTTTCACTGAAAGGAAAAGAGAGAGAGCGTTAGTTAGAGACCCCATCTTACCGGGGTGGGCCTCGGCTATTCCTGGGGAGATGCCCATTTGTGCAAAGTGGGGTGCAGCTGTCTCAACCTAGAGACTGACCTTTTCCCAGTAGCTTCAGGTGCCCTGGCTGAGCTGGAGGGCAGCTTTGGGGGGCCCTGATCTGGGCTGGGGGCCTGGGCCCCCTTTACTCAGAGAAGTGGGATATAGCCTCAACTCTGTCCCAAATGGGGTGCAAGGTGACTCGGGGGTTACTCTTAGGGGTATAGAGAGTGACACCCAGGCCAGCCCACCCCCACTCGCCCCAGTTCTGACCGACATTCCATGGCCAGGGCCGACGCCAGCCAAGATATTTATAGCCTGGGGATTTGGCTGCTCCTCCAACCCCTTCTCTGGGGAGGCTGGGCCCGGGGTGGAGGCCTCTGGGGCTCGGGTAGCAGGCGCCCTTGGGGGGCTCAGCTGTTGCCTTGGCCCCCAGCTGGCCCCATTCCCGCCTTTGCCAGTCCAGGGGTCCTTCCTCCAGAGCTGGTTCAAGGGGAGCCTTACCCTATGCCCACACCCCACGGGCCCTTCAGCACCCCAAGGCGAACATCACCATCCGGCTAATGGTGAAGACCTCCTGGTGGACCCTGGGCCTGCTCACTTGGTTCGCCTACTAACTTTCCTTTTATCCATTCTTCCCATTTAACGCCCTAGGAAACTGAGGCTTGAAAACAGGCATTCTTGCCAAGGCCAAGAAGGAGCCCAGCAAAGCAGTTAAGGGCCAGAACTCTGGGACAAGATCAAGTTCAAATCCCAGCCTGGTCTCTGATGAGCTGTGCAACCTTAGGCAACTGACCTGACCTCAGTTTTCCTCATCTGTAAAATGGGGATAATACTAGTAACGACCTGGTAGGATGGTTGTGAGGACTGAATGAATTAATCTTGGCAAAAGGGGTTGGACAGTGGCTGGTATGGGCTTAATGCAATATAAATGGCAATTACTGATTTTGCTTTTAGGTATTTCTAAAAACTGAGGTATGAAATATAGGGCGTGGGGGGTACATTGACCTTTCCAGCTCTAAACGTACAGCTTGGTGGATTCTGGCATTACAGACCAGCCCTTGTAACCACCCCCCGGGGCCAGGCACGCTGTTCAGGGACCCTTCCTGTGTGCCAGTCCTGTGCTGAATGCTTTCTGTGCTTAATTCCTACCCTAATGGGTCAGACCTGCTGTTCCTCTCCTCGTACAGATGGGAAGACTGACCAGGCCTGAGGTGGCCTGCCGGACCTCAATGCCCACAAGATTAACTGCTTCGCTCCCGCCTGGTGGCAGTGCACAGGGTGGCCCACAGACGGAGCTGTCTTCTACCCCTTGACACCTGCCACCCTGAGGGGTCCTACGCGCTTGTACTTTGGCATTGTCTGTCATCTGCCCGGACTACCCAGACACAGCGCCAGGAATCCCACACAGCCTCATGGGTGGCCACCACTCCCACCGTTCCCAAGACTCCCCTCAGCGTTTGGAGGGAAGAACCTTCCATGGGGTTGCAGGAACGGCAGACGGAGGAGAGACTGTTGGCCAGGAAAGCCCTAAAATGAGTGACTGGGCAGAGAGGGGGCAGTCAAGGAATGGCCACGAGTCCTAGGCTGGTACCTGGCTGGGCCATCAACTGCTTGAGACCTCTCTGAGCCTGGGGGCTGCGCCAAATCCAGTGCTTTCCCTAGCAGAATCTTTTCTGATGCACAACACCTTCCTTGGAAACCTCCAAACATACACACTGAATTCTGGATGAAGGTGGCGAGGGGGAGGGTACCCTCTTGGGACTTCACCTTTGCCCACCTAACAAGGCAACGGAAGGGGTGTGGGAAGAATCCAGGAGAATGCCTGGTCCTGCTTCCCTGTTTGCTCTCAGCCCTCCCTGAGAACTACCATATTCTGCTTTTCCCTGACTTAGTGGGCCTGCCTTTGGCTGTCTGCTGGTACCCCACTGAGAGGCTCCATGGGTGCCTTGGTCCTAGTACAGCTCTTCTCTAGACTCTCAAAGTACTAAAGGGCTCAAACTGTGTCCCCTCTGGTGCCATCGGCTTGCCAGATTTGGGCACAGTGGGGAGGGGGGGACAGTGCCAGAAGGAGTGGGCAGATAAAGAGGGATAATGATGGGGGAAGCCCCAGCCAGGAGCCCCCATACTCACCTCTGCTTCCTATGTCTTCCAGCAGAGGGTGCAGTGGGGGGGTGGAGAGGGATAGGGTGATGTGGGACCCATCTACCCCGGCCAGGGAGGCTCAGGGTGCTGGCTGTGGCTTACGCGCCCAGAAGGTGTGGTGCAGGTAGCCCAGGAAACGGAGAGTCAGGTGGGCCCAGAGAAGCAGCTGCAGCCACAGCTGGAAGGTGGTCTCCGAGTCACTGCCCTGGCCACTGCCTGACCCCACATCCATCCCAGGCTGCCCTGAGCCCTCCCTGGAATCCTCCCTTTGCAGGGAAACCAGGAACACGCAAGGCCTCTGAGCTGGCTTCCTCTGAAGGGCCTCAGGGGACCAGGGAGGAGGAGCCGGTTGCCAGGGAAGCATTTAAAGGTACCTGCTCCCAGCTGGCCAAGGTTTGCAAAGGCCCTCCTTAGCAGAAGGCAGTGGGAAGATTCTCCTGAGGGTGTCCCTTCTGGCTGGCCTGGCTGCCCCAGGGGTGGAGTGCTAAAGCTAACTTCCTGTTCCAGGGACTTCACTGCTCCCAAGATGCCAGGTCCTGCCGTCCTCAGTGGGTGCTGAACTACCCAGAGGATGGCACCGAATGTGCCCAGGGCAGTGCCCACTGGGCAGAGGGGAAGGAGTTAAGGTTCAGACCCAGGCAGCAGCTAGGGGCTCCCTGGGGCCAAAGAGGCCCCAGAGCCCCGTTAATTAGCTGAAAGAGCGGATGGAGAGAAAGAAGTGGTGGGGGCGGGCGCAAGAGCCACCCTATCTCCTCCCCTAAGTCCTCTTTGAACCTGGAGCCCCCAAATCCTGTTACCCCAAGAGAAAAATGGGTATATCTGGATTTGTCTTGCTCCTATGTGGGGGCAGAGAGGGGACTAACATCGCAGGATGTCCTTGGCCTCTGTCAAACCTTGCCCTGTGCTTGGCTCTGCTTTCAGCCATGAAAGTCCAACCGGAAACGAAAGGCTAAACCTAGGGGTGGGGGAGGGGGAGGCAGCCTTGACCATCTTCCTCCTTCTTTCCACATCCCAAATAAAGTGGAGGGTCAGTGGCAGCTTCTCTGAAAGTGCCCAGCACCCGTGGCCCCTGCTGACAACAGGAAGTGGCAGAGAAGGGAAACCCAGCCAGCTCCTGGCTTATGAAACCCGCCCCCCTGCCATGTCTCCCCCGAGGGATGGAGGGGTGGTTGCCAGCCTCCACTCTGGTCTGGATTCGATTTGGGCTAACAGAGAGAACCCCAGACACCCCTCAAAAAGCCAGGGCCACAGCAGGAGGCAGGAGCCCAGTCGTGGACACCCCAGACAACAATCTCAGCACACTCAGCCCTCTGAAACCTGTTTGTCTGGGACACGGATGGATGGGACCCCTACTCTGGACTGGATCGCTCCCCAGCCGGATGGACACCCATTCTGTACTGAACCATCAACCATTATGATCTGGACTCCACCACTGAGCTGAACCAACCCCCATTCTGAGCTTAACACAACACTGGGCTGGACCACCCCACCGCCTTGGTCTGAGCTGGACCCCCTGTGCTCGCTTTGGCAGCACATATACTAAAACTGAGCTGGACCCCCGCTCTGGGTGGAACGCCCCCCCTTGTCTGAATGGGGCCACCCATACCTCTGCTTTTCCCCAGGCCCCCAAGCTCAGGGTTGTTAGTCAGGGAGAGGTTTCCAGGGCTAGCCAGGGGTCTACAGACTCTTCCTCTCCACCTGTTCCCGAAACTCCACTGCAGCCCTTCCCTGGCTTGAGGGGCAGAGAGTGCCTGGGAAGTTGCTATAGCAACAGGGCTCATCCTCACCATCGTTGGGGTTGGAAGCCATCACTCAGTCTTCCTCTCAGGGCACCAAGACTACGGTGGCTGGGAAGGCTCATGAGACCTGCTGTACCAGCTTGGCTGCCCATCCCCAAGACTCCATCTATAGGGGGAGGCAGGGAGTTGTGGGGTGGTGGCAGGAAGAGAAGCCAACTTAGGGACCAACAGGTACAGGGAAGGGACAGATAGGACCCTCAAGCTTCTGTAGGCCTGACTGGGCTAAGGGAAAAGCTGCCTTGGCAGGACCCTCTTGGGCACCCATACAACTGCCAATGCACAGAAGGTGCTTGCTGCTCTCAGGCTTCTGTAGGATGTTAGAGGGCCTCCATTCTTCCTATCCAGGGACCTCTTGGGGGCACTTCTCACAGAGCCTGGATCTGCTTGTCCCTGGGACCTGGAGGGGTATCTGGGGGCTCCCTTTCACCAGCCCCGCCCCTTCCGTGGGCCAGCTCCCAGGGGTGCCTTCGGCCAGTGCCAGCCAAGGCCTGAGCTCCACTTGGCCGCCCGTCCCCAGGCCTCTTGGGAGGCCTTCTCTCGGTTCTCCAGCTTGCTCAGAGCCCAGGGCTTGGTCTTTTTTATATGTTCTCTTAGCATCTTCTCCGGGCCCCTGCCAATGGCTTTGGCATCTTTGGGTTAAGATTTCTCCCACCCCACCCCACCAGGGCTTGTTCTCGATCCCTGCCCTCCTGGGAGGAAGCTGACACTGTGTCCTGCCATGGAGACAGGGGCACAGGGGGCTGCAGGATGCCTGACTGGTGTCTACTATGGCTTGGGCGTTTTCCTGACCCAGGTCAGGCTGAAAGCTGGCAGATGAAATTCAGGTGCCCCCTGCAGGCTGGCCTGGCTACTGCCCCCGCCCCCACCCCCACGGCACCCTGGTTACAAGACGGCAGATTTTGTCTAATTTCATCCTTTTGGACTCAGAGCTTCAAGGCAAAAAGGGGCTTCCTCTCTCATCCTATTTCCTTTTCTAAGAGCCCCTGTAAGCCTCTGGAAGGACGTACAGCTTGGGGCATCTCCCGGAAGTATGACATGGGTCTCACTGGCAGGGCATAAAATGATTTTAGGGATGTTTCACTTTTCCAGTTACATTGTATTTTAATGTGTATCAGAGAGAATATGACTAGCACACCAATCTCCTGATTTCATTTATATTATTGCTCAGGACAGATCAAATTTTACATCTGAACAAAAGTGGGTCACAACTTTATTATTTTAAATTAAGAAAACATAAGTGAATAGAGTAAAAATCAAGGAGGCAGCTTAAGAATGTCTGGGTCAGGAAATTCTGGGGTCTAGGAAATTGGCTGGTAAGTGGATCTGGATGTGAATCCTGCCTCTTTGACATAGTCCGTGTCAAACTCAGACAGCGTGTTTGGAAAATTCGGAGAAAACCCTGTTATGAAAATCACTCCAGCAGATAGATCTATGGAGACCATTTAGCCTGGCACATCCTAGATGCCCAATAAACGGTAGCTCTGTTTCACTGTGGTAGTCCACTTCTGGGTGTCTGGCCTGTGCTCTGGGAGAATTAGCGGTTCCTTCCAGAGCCTCTCTGATCTTTTTCTCGGGGATCCTTTTCCCTGTGCGGCTTTCCGCCCCACTCTGCATGTGTTTGATATGCCTTGAAAGTTTTCCAGGACGATGTCATCTCCCCAACTTTCAGCTGAGCTACTGCAATATATAGCTACTTGCCTCCACCTTCCACCTCCCAGCCAGCCTCACCTGCTGGGGGCCCCAGCCCCTCCCCCTCTGCCTAGTCCCCTCCAAGCTCATGCCCAGACCTTTTTTGGTCACTACCCACCTGCTCCTCTGTCATCAAGTGCTCAGCTACAGGCACTTGCCTCCCTGTCCCCCGCCCATTGGTGACATGTCAGGCCTTCCCATGGCTGCTTGGTGATTCTGAGTTCTGCCATTTGAATCCGTGTGGGAATAAAGTTCCCTGGGTTTCATGCCTGCATCTTTCTGGGACAGGGTATTCAAAGGACTCAGATGCTGGGGTCTGAGATCAGAAACTGGGAAGGGCGTATTTGGACATGGCCTCCCTTTTCAGCTCTATTTCTGGGTAACTGGAAGGGGATCCTAGCTAAGCTCCAGCTATAGGTCTGGAGTGATGACAATTTAAGACCCGGGGGAACTGAGGAAGGGGCTTGAGGTCATTTCTGAAGGCATTTCCAGATACAGAATCTCTCTGGCTGGAAAAGGCCAACACCAACATAATTTGGGGGCTGAGGGGGAAACAGGCCTCTCTCTGGCTGAGCCCTGGGAATGATCAGAATCTATTTGTCCCTTGGCAAAGCAAGTCATTAGATGTCAGTCACTACTCTCCCCAACTGTCATGCTTCAAGTCCCCTTTCTCACCATCCCAGCTCAAGCTGAATGAGCCCTGCTAAACCCAGACACTTCATACCCCACTTTTCATCCTGGGCCAGGAGAGGGTGAAGAAGCCCTGGGGACGGGGTGAATGACGGAGCCTCAGTTGTAAAACAACCATTTGTTTAGGGGCACTCCAAAAAGCCTAGAGCTCACTGCATAGCAGGAGATGGGAAGGAGCTCTGCTGCACCCCCCCCCCCCAAACCCAGGAAAGAAGATGCAATGAATCCCAGCAAGACGGGCTCAAACTTGGCTTTGGAAGCACTGAAGCAGTTCTCTAGGTTCATAAACAGTCTGCTACCTCAGCCAGGGACAGACGTTTGCTTGGAGGAGGGAACACAGGCAGAGAGGCAGAGTGACAGAGTGACAGGATGAGAGAGGGGCAGAGGGACCCAGAAAGATCCTGTCCCCCATGCCAAGTGACACAGAAGGGAAAAACAATGCTGGAGGAGGCTCTGGGAAATGCTTAAGGGGGGCAGCGTGGGTTTGGAGGGGGGCTGTGATAAGGTGAAAAGGGGAAGGGCAGGAGAAAGATGGCGGGGGCTGGAGGGGGGAGGGGTGTGGTCACTAAGTGGCTAAGGTCCCTGCGGGGTGGAGGCAGACCCCACAGCACTCCCAAACTGGCAGGAGCCTGGGTCGGGGTCTGGCAGTGGGTTCCATCAGTGGGAGAGGTGAGTGAGGAAGTGAGGGGATTAAAATCTGGGAAGAGGGGCCAGGAAAGGAGGGGGTGGGGTGGTGACAAGGCCCCATGTGGGGCCCCAGCGGTCATACGTGCCTTGGTTGGCAGTGACAGCTGGGTGTGGGGGGGCACAGTCTTTGCAGTGGGGGGTGGCCTTTGGCAAGGGGGCTCCTACAGGGGTCTTCTCCGGGCCCTGGGCCCCAACCTTGGACAGGCAGGGGGAAGGGGCGCTGGGGGGGATGAGCAGAGAGAAATGGGGGGGGACGCGTAGGGGGAGGGGCCAGGCGGTGATGGACAGGGCGGGGGCTGGCAGCGCGGGACCGGGATCGGGGTCATGGCCCGGGCACTCACCGCTCTCCTGCTCGCTGCCCTTCTTGGCGGCTGCGGCGTTGCCCATCGCGGCGACGGCGGCCGGGGCCGGTCCCGGAGCTGCGGCGCGGCGGGTGCTGGCGGCGGCCGGCGGCCCAGGAGCGCGCTGGGCGGCGGCGGCGGCCCCTCGGGTTGGCTGCGCTGGCTGCGGCGCCGCGACCCCCGCCCAGCCCCTGCTTCCCGCGTCTCTCCGCGCCCGCCCGCCCGGGAACCTCAGCCCAAGTCCGCTGCTGCTGTCCGTGACGCCCCCGCAGCCCGCCGCTCATTGGCCTAGGCCGTCCTGAGTGACGGGCCCGCGCCGCCGCCCATTGGTCTTCCGCAACCCTCCCGAGCCGCCATAGGCCCTCGGCTCCGTGACGCGTGCCGCGGACGCCCGGCCACTCGCGAGCTCGCGAGGCCTCAGCTGGGCGGGCCGGCGCACCTGACTGGCCAAGGTTTGCGACAGGGCCCATGGCCCGCCCAGCGAGGCCGCCAATTGGCGGAGGCGCGCTGTCCGGCAAACCCCCCGCAGAACATTCAGTGTCAATCCCGGGGTGAGAGGGCGGGGCGGAGATGCAGCCTACTGCTCTGGCCGGCCGGGCGGGGCGGCGGAGGCAGACGGGTGGCCGCGCCGCGCTCCAAGGCCCAGGAGGCGGTCCAGGCGGGCGCCCGCCTGGCCCCGTATGCGCCGCAGTCCCCCGCCTCCGCTTAGTGCGGCAGCGGCCGCCGGCCAGCTAAGGTTGGCGCCGGGGCCTTCCCCCCCCCCCCTCCTGGCGCAGCCGCCGTCCACCTGCCAGCGGGGGAGGGGCGCGGCGGGCGCCTCGGGTCAGAGGTCGCCGGGCCTCCGGCAGTCGTCATTCATAAGGCCTGGCGCAGGATAGCAGGGTCCGGGCCGAGGAGCCTTTTAGATCTCCTCCAGCCACAGCCAGAGCTTCAGGAGGATGCTGGGCCCAGGGAGCAAGGGGTAGTTGGGAGGGGGCTCTGTGTCCATCGCTTTGCTGGGCATCCACTCTGGGCTTGTGCGTGTCAGCTGGCACTTTTTTTTTTTTTTTAAGATTTTATTTATTTATTTGAGAGAGAGAATGAGATAGAGAGAGAGAGCATGAGAGGGGGGAGGGTCAGAGGGAGAAGCAGACTCCCTGCCGAGCAGGGAGCCCGATGCGGGACTCGATCCCGGGACTCCAGGATCATGACCTGAGCCGAAGGCAGTGGCTTAACCAACTGAGCCACCCAGGCGCCCCAGCTGGCACTTGTTAAATACATTGCGCCCTATTCCTATCACGGAGGTACTATTACCATCACTCCCATTTCACAGATGAGGAATCTGGGGCACAGCCAGGCTGGGGATGCCCTTTGTCTGGGCAACACAAAGGGAAGCTGCCCTCCAGAGCAATAAGATGACTCTTTTTTCTGGGTGCTCTTTTATTTTTACTTATTTTTAAAGATTTTAAGTAGTCTCTACATCCAATGTGCTGCTCCAGCTTACAACCCCAAGATCAAGAGTCGCATGCTCCACCCACTGAGCCAGTCAGGCACCCCTGGGTGCCCTTTTAAAACACAGCCTGAGGTCAGTTTCTCACTGTCACACTACTGACATTTGGGGCAGGGTCATTCTTTGTTGGGGAGAGGGACGGTCCTGTGGGTTCACTATAGTTTTAGCCAGCATCCCATCTCTACCCACTGGATGCCAGTAGGACCTGCCTCTTCACCAAAACCATCTCAGACATTGTTAAATGTGCCCCAGGGGCAAAGTGCCCCCAGTTGAGAACCACTGAAGTAGAAGACCCAAACAGAACTTGCCAAGGGGAGCAGGGGGCCAGATGAGCCAGCTATCTTGACTCAAGGGCTAGCTGGTCTCAGGTCTACAAGCCAATTGGCTGCTCTGCCTATAGATTTATACAATCTGCACCCTCTCCAGCAGCTGTCTGCACCCATGTTCCTAAGTCCATGTTTCTGGGAGGGAAGAGTCAGGGCACTCCTGTGAATTATGGGGGAATGGCTCACCAGCCAAACCAGTCTACTCTGGGCTGTGCAGTTACAAAGTAAGGCTAAGTAAAATTTAATAAAAGTGTTGCTGTGTGTGTCCTTGGAGCATGATGTTAATTTCTTCCTGTGGGTCAAGGTCAAAGTCTAAAAAATCACTGGTTATGCTCTATCCAGAACAGCTGGGTTGCTTAACTTTTGACAAAGAAAAACCCCTCCCTGAACCTCAGTCTGGAGTACAATTATGTAACCAATTAAGACTAGGGTAAGAAGCTGAGCAAAGGGACAAAGGGCAGTCAGCCCACTGGCTGGGGCAAGAGCCCCCTCACCACATCATGAGGAGAGATGGACAAATCTGCCTCAGCCCACTTAAGACAAAAGCAGAATCAGTCTAGATGAAGTGCTTTTTATTTTTAGATCAACCAAACATATTTAATATAAAAACCCTTTAATATACAAACTGTAATCACAATAGCATCCACATAGCAGCAAGGGAACGGGGCATTGCGGGGAGCATGGCAGGGGAGAGGTTTTCAGGGTCCCTATGGTTTCCTGTGCCTGCAAGAGCACGAGGTCTTCGCAGAGGGCAGATCAAGGCAGGCAGAGGGGCCCTGATGCCAACACTGAGGCAGACTGAGCAAAGCAGACTCCTCCAGCATGCCATCTTCCCACCATGGCAGCCTCCAGGGAAAGCCAGATCCAGTTAGGAGATGACAGGAAGGTGGTTGTGACTGAGAGGAGAGTCAACCATCATTCCTCAGCATCCTGCTGAGCACGCCTTTGGGAACAGAGTTTTCCAGAGGCTGTTGGATTAAAAAGACTTAAAAACTGTCCTGGGAGAAGGACAGAAATTGTGTCCAAGTGCACCTTCTAACCAAGATTCCTTGCCTGTGACTCCAAAAAGCTGGGTGGATTTGCTCCGATGTTTGGGAAGGGACAGGAATGACAGAACCTTTGGCTCAACAGGGCTGGAGCCTTGCCAGGCATTGACCAAGAAACCCTCAAGGCAGGCGAGGGAGGTCTGTGGGAAGAGCTTTGGGTCAATGGTACTCAAAGGAGCATGGTGGCACAAAGGCCTGCAGGTGGAATTTATAGTGTGTGTGGAAGAGAGAAAAGACACAAGTCACAAAGAATTAAAAACTGAAGTACCTGCTTCTTACAGGCCTGGGCAGTAGAGGTAAGATGATCCTTCTGGGTCAGGGTTGGGAGAGACCTGAGGCCTGCTCCTTCCTCAGAGCCATGTCTGACTGGCCTAGGTATAGTTGATGGCCCCAAAGTCCTCCAGATGGCCTCCATGGGACTGTGTGGGAGGCCCAGCTGCCCTCTCCAGATGTGCTAGGAGACTGGCCACAGTCCTGGCTGGGCCCAGGTAGGGCCTGGATTCCCACAGTTAGATGCAGTCCATGGAATTCTCGGGGAGGAGGCCAGGGATGCAGCCAGGGAGACCCAAGCCCTTGATGGGAGCACAGCTGAAGGGGAGGCCACAGCCCAGGGCAGGGTCCTGGTTCTCTATGGCCTCTAGCCTGTCCATGTTGTTATCCCAGTTGATGTGGAAGCGGGTCACTCGGGGGTTCGAGGCCAAGATGTTCCTCTGGAGCTGGGGCAGAAAGAGGAATGTCAATCCTTGTCAGCATGCCCTGTCATTACTCCCACGGAGCTGAGGCACCCCCAGCCCCTGCCCCAAGGCCAGGAAGAACAGAACTTACTTATTCTGTCACCATCAGCAACTATGGGTAGAACTCCAAGGAGTGCCTATATATCATGACTTAGGGCTGAGACCTATCTAATCTCAATTCTGTGAGGCGTGCTTCTGAGAAACAAAGACCTTTCTCTCTCTGGTTCTAGTCTGGAGCTGCAAGATCTGAGCATGACTTGAAAACCTTAAGAAGTGACCTTGGCTCCCAGTTCCAATGACTCAACTCCCCCAGGTGCAAAGGAGCCAGCCTGTCCGAAGCAGGAAGTGCAGAGACAGGTCCCACCTGAGAGAAGTCTGGCTTCAGGGGTGGGTTCTCCCGCAGCTCGGGACTGGGGTATTCGTTGTTGACGTAGTAGCCCACACGGATGAACTCCTGTCCATGGTAGGTGCAGGTGATGAGGACCACGGTCACACCCACAGCATCGGTCTCAGGGATGAGGGATGGGTTGGGGGCGTCAGCCTAGAGGAAACACACCCTGTGCCTTAGCATTGATCGCACAGCCACACCTCCATCTTGTGATTTTCGAGCAACACATATTTACTGAGCCAAAAGTATGGTCTCTGCCAACGGGAGTTTCTAATCGAGTGGGGAAGACAGAATCAATCCCGTAAATGCCTGTAAAATGCTCAGTGTGACAAGTGCCACAAAGGAGTAAATGGTGCTGAGGAGTGTAGAGAGCAGGGGGAGGGTGGCATAAGATAAGGCAGGTAGGTACCAGGCCACCCAGGGCCTTTTGGGCCAGTTAAGGGCTTGGGGAAGAGCAAGAATATTTAGCAGGAGGTAAGTGCTGCATCACTCTTGTGGTCTGTAAAGACTGGCAGTGTGTGATGCTGTGATGGGAGGAGGGCCATTATGTGAGCAGGGAGATTCGGCAGGTTACAGTGGTCATCCTGGAGGTGTGGACAGTGACTTAGACCAGAAGGGAGAGGACAGAGGCAGACAGATTTGGGGTGTGTTGTTATGGATAGGACCAGCTACATAACTGGTACAAAATGAAACCAATACAAAATGAAACATGGGATCCCTTATTCACAAATAGTAAGTTTTAGCCAGTGACAGCAGAGTATTAGACCAGGTGCCGGGCCCTGTGTGGCTGCATGGGCTGAATGCTCAGGAAGCCAGCCCTGCTTGTGGAGTGTAGTAGACGGGCTTGGCTTGCTGGTGGCCTGGCTACAGGTGGGTGAGGCGTTAGGGGATGGGAGGAGGTTGCTTGGATTGAGGAGGGAGCGGCAGAGCGGGATGTAGGTGAGGACTGAGCAGAGCCTTTGCTTTTAATATCTTTAAGTATTTATTTATTTTAAAATATTTATTTATTTTAAAATATTTATTTATTTGAGAGACAGAGAGCGAGCGAGAGGGGGGGAAGGGGAGGAGGAGCAGAGGGAAGAAGAGAATCCCAAGGAGACCCCACACGGAGCCCAATGCAGGGCTCGATCCCATGACCTCGAGATCATGACCTGAGCCAAAATCAAGAGTCAGATGCTCAACCAACTGTGCCACCCAGGAGCCCTGGTAATTTTGCTGTTCAGAATGGCTACCAGGCATAGTGCTTAGTGCAAGGTGATGATGTGCTTTATGAAGAAAACATGTGTGTTAGATAAGCTTTGTTCAGGCATGAGTTACAGTGCTGTTGGCAGGGAGTTCAATGTGAATGAACCAACAATATTACTAAATAAGGTGTCTTTCAACATAAATACACACGAAACAAGATTATGTATTGATTGGTTGACAACAGGACTTGTAGGAACCTATCCCTGTATTCTTCCAGGGGCAATGGTTTGGTATTCACAAACTCGCTAATGCAGCATTCGCAGCGACCTTATAGGACGCGACTCCCGTGAATAATGAGAATCAACTATGAATCAGTGGCTCATGGTGACAACTATGACACAGAAGTGGAGAAAAGGGAAATGTATGAAGTACTTCTGAGAGGTCAGACAGTCCCTGAAAGCAGAGCCAGAATTTGAACCTCAACTTTTGGCCCCTGAACCGCACTGTGTGCTCTCAGGTACAAGAGGATGTCTCTCGGTGCCAAGGCCTTAGGCCTTGTCTTTCTTACCTGAAAGATGAACATGTGTCTCCCCGCTGGGACAGGCCCAACTAGCACGGAGTCTAGGATTTGATCAAACTCCTCACTCTCAGCTGAGCCAACATAAATGATCTTCCACTCTAGATCTGTAAGGATATGGGATATTAAGGATTTGAAATACCTGGGCAGCACGAAGGCAGGGGAAGGTCTTCTCATGTGAGTTGTAGACAGATCCTTAATATATTGAGAGATCTTTATTCTCAAGAATACCTGACATCTGGGGACTAAGTGCCAGGTACCACAGGCCTGAACACTGGAGTGGGCATGAAACTCTACTTCTAGTGGGGAAATTTCTCCCGTGAGCCTAGGTGTGCCCAGTAACATTGACTCTGCATCTCCAGGGAAACTCGGGGATCTCAGAGCCTGAGGGTGAACCGTATGGCAGAGGTTGAATTAGGAGCCACGTGACAGAGGCGTGCTGAGGAGGGAAGAGCAGGGAATTGGGCCATTCAGGGCCCTGCCCACTGGGTGCTGGGATAGGAAGCAGCATCCTCTTTCACACACAGGGACCGGTGCCACCGAACTGAATAGATCCCTCGACAACTGGGGCAGGGCAGCGGATTCCAATCCAGCAGGAGAGCCAGCCGTCAGGAGGGGGAAGACGAGGCCACTGGGGGAGCCAGCCAGCCCCCAGGTCTTCCAGTTCCGGCACCAACTCATGCCTCCCCTCAGACATTTGGGTGACAGTGACTCAGTCAACAAACGTGGCACCGTAGGGTGATCCTTCGAACCCCAACTCGCTTGCACCCCATCCAGTAGGGGGATCTCATCCATGAGTAATTCCAGCAAAGTGAAAGGAAAAGTGCTTAAGGAGACCCTGCCCAGCAAGCACAGGAAATTCCCGGTGACTGCTGCCTCTTGCAGGAGGTCCAAGTGTATTAGGGGCAAGGTCATGCTAGTACAGGGGAGGTTGGCAGGAGACCTGCAACTTATTTTAGGTTCTTTGAAATTACACAACCTACAGCTCCAGCAGCCGGCGGAAATTTCACAAGCTATGAGTTTCACAGGAAGCAAACTGTTGTTGAAGTTGCCCTGCTTCTTGGTCCAGTGTCCCACAAGAGCATCCAACTTGGGAAACACTACTAGGCTGGGCCACAGCTACGGAGGTTTGTCACCCGAGCCCCAAGCTCTTCCTCGACACACTGATTTCCTGTCCCTTTGCAGCGTCACCCAGACCTTCTACTCAGGGACCTTAGCAGGTCTGTGGCATAGACCTCATGGGGGTTAAAACCCCAGTCTCTTATTATTTGCAGGGACCGATTAAGTTTACTGATTTATCTTTGTGACAAGGAGTGACACGACTAGACAGAACGTTTCTGGACAAACAAAAATCAAGCTGGCTCTGTCCTTACCTTTCTAACACAGCTCTCTATTTTGGTAGCTTTCCTCCTGCAACCCCCTCCCCCCCCCCCCACCAGTGGAGTCCTGTATGTGTGCATTTAACCAATGTGCTGGGGGGAGATAAAAAGGAGGCTGAAGGAGAGCAGGTCCTGTGAGGGTCACAGGCACTGGATGTTCAATACCACTGGCAAAACCTAAATAAAGACTGGTGTGGGTGCTGTCCGGAGAAAATGCACTGCACCAGCAGCCAGGCAAATGGGCCACCATGGCTCCCTCAAGAGAGACTGAAAAGAAACCAGAGAAATGACCCGAGGACCATAGAGAAATACTGACTCAATGGGTTAGAGGAGCTGATAAAGTCCTCTATGGAAGACAGCAGATGCTTGAAAATAAGGACCTACAAACTGGATCATCTTAAACTTGCTGAAGCGTTTGAAGCAGAAGCATACTTAAGTGGCTCCATTTTTTAATATAACCATTTTTTAGAAGTAGGAGGTGATTGCACACGCATAACATGGTGTACCTAACTTTTCAGGCAATTCCAAGGGTAACTTGACAGTATTCAATTTTGTCTTTATGCCCTGACTTTACAATCGAACAGTCGACAACATGCTCTTCCACTATGTACGAAAACAAAACCAAAACTAACAACCTGATTAAAGGCATGTAAAAATTCATCATAGTTGAACTAGCTGGAGAATGTTTCCCACCTTAAGACAAAAACAAAAACAAAGACTATCTAGTAGGCTTTTTTTCTGTTTATCACTTTACCTTTGTTCAGAATCATATAGATGAATTGTGGCCTGACCACGGTGTTAGCTGTGGGACAGAACATCTGGTTCTATGACTTATTCAAATAGTGGCTATTGAATTTCTCAATGAAAGAGAAAAACACACCTACTGTATTAAATGTGGACCCATGCCTTGGAAGCATCTATTTCCAGTTGCCGAGGAGAAAAAAGAACCAAAGGGGCTTGGAGCCCTTGGGAAACAGGGCCAGCCACTGACTGGGGGTTGGGCCTTTCGTCGGATCTTCAGTTGCCAGTGTCAAGGAAACAAGACTGAGATTTCTCCAGAATCTGAGAGACTTCTAAAGCCTGGCCCCCTCCAACTGTTTGGGAGGCAGGAAACGGATTCTCTCTGCTCCATGGGAAGAAGGCCAGGAAGAGGCAAAAAGCAAGTTGGCAGGTCAAAGTCATGGACAGCCCTAGGGGTAGAACCAGAGTCTGGGTTTCCAGGCCAGAGTTTGCTTTCCAACTTGCATTTCTCTGAGCAAAAGCTTTATTGTTTGGGTGTAATTAATAATAGCACCCCCTTCATTCTCTTTTGAGAGTGTCCTGATGTGGAAATAAATTCTACGGTCAGTCTTATTTATGCTCCACTTCTTAAAATAAGGGATGAATTCTTTCTTTCCCAGGTTATAGCAAAGGTAGAGAACTCTGGACTCCGAACTTAGAGACAAGCTCTAGTGTCAATGCTTCTACAGACGTAGCACCAAGACTTCTACTTCTATGACCCTGGGGAAGTCATTCCATTTCTCTTTATTAAAAAATAATGCACAGCAGGTTGACTTTTGACTTTCCTGCTCGGAGTCCATAAACAGTAAACAGGGCAGAGATTTTCCTAGGAACAGAAGTACTAGATAAGGACCATGCAACCCTTTTTAAATGCAAGGAGCACAAACAGGCTGCTTGAAACCTGATCTCCTGCCTTCTGGGAACTGTGAATCCCTTAACCTATTAGCTCCTTATATCTCCTCCTGGCTTTAAAATTAAATTCTTATTCCAGGGGCGCCTGGGTGGCTCAGTTGGTTAAGCGACTGCCTTCGGCTCAGGTCATGATCCTGGAGTCCCTGGATCGAGTCCCGCATCGGGCTCCCTGCTCGGCAGGGAGCCTGCTTCTCCCTCTGACCCTCCCCCATCTCATGTGCTCTCTCTCTCTCATTCTCTCTGTCTCAAATAAATAAATAAAATCTTTAAAAAAAAAAAAAATTAAATTAAATTAAATTCTTATTCCACACTGTCATTCTACACTTTAATTATTTATTTACACCCTGCCTTGTTCCAGAAAGGATTTAACTGGGCTTATTCTATAGTTAGTCACAAGTAGATTCCTTAATTTAAAAAGGAGAGAAACTGGGAGAGACTGATCTATTGACCTAGCCCAAAAGGACTCACATCTCGAATTGTTATCAACCCCAAACTAATCCAAGTGGCTGGCTTTTCCCACAAACCACCCACCTACCACTGAGAGGCGCTACTTAGCACACCATGGCCTCACAGAGCTCCAGCTCCTCGGCTGCGGCCTCTTCTTTAACCACCAAGTGAAGAATCTGTCTAATGGAGTACTTCCTCCTGAAAGTGGTGCCAAGAGTCCCTGGGCAACCTTAGATTTTCAATTTTTATAGACCTTTACTTGAAAGGTCTTTCATTCTTTGTGGTTCCTGTCTTCTCATCTGTGAGATGAGAGCCATGTCCACCTTTTTAACACACAGATGAATAAGTACATCTGTGAAAACACCTTGGAAAAGATGCACAAAAAGTTCTGAACTCCCAGCCAATTGTTTGAAGTCAGATACCATCATGGCTCAGCCTGGCCCACCCACCCCCCAGACTGGGTCAGACCATCAAAAGTGTTGAAAGAATTTCTGCCGTAGATCAGCTGGAACCTGGTGGGCAGACAGTGGGAACCGGCTGATGCTTGACTGGTTATGCCACCCCTCAGATATGAGTGTATTTATCGAAGCACACAGACAGGAGGGAGGAACGGGAGCTGGGGAAACCAAGTTATCCTGAAAGACTGGAGCTGGAAACCTGCCGTGCTTCCCCAGGTGGAGCTCAAGAGTGGAAAACTGGGTACAGGCTAAGGAGGTGGGAAGCCAGGTTCTAGGGCATGTGCTTTGGGGGTAGAAAACAATCAGAAGTGGGTGGGGGTGCGGTTGTTTTAAATATCAGCAGGTTGGGAAGCGGATTACTGGGAGACAAATGGGGAGATCGGGGCGAGTAAGGTCTTGCCACGGGGGAAAGGGATTTCACAGAGATAAAGGGTAACGGAGGGGCTCCGCTGGGAAAAAAGGAAGGGAGTCTGGGGAAGACAGGGTGACTGACGGTCTCTGCAGGTTAAAGAATGGAGACTGATAGAAAATACGTGCCCAGGAGGAGCTCCACAGAAAAAAAAAGAGCGGGATGATGGTCTCCACTGGGGAAACGGGAGTAACTGTGGGGAGGGGGTCGGGTTGGCCATGGGGTGTCAGGATAGTCTCTTACAAGGAGGCTGGGGCTGAAGGGGAGGGAAGGAGGGAGATCAAGGTTGGAAGGGCTTGTTTCACGGGGGAGGTCGGGGTTGGCCGGGGGGAGGGGGGGGACCTCCACACAGGCCCAGCCTCACCGTCCGCCAGGGCCTCATTGCACTCGAAGCTGATCTCGAACCGGAAAGGGCTGTGGAAAGGGCTCGGATTCTCCAGCACCGCCACGTTCAGCACAGAAACTTTGGCCATCGCCTTGCCGGACTGCGGCAGAGGCCACAGCTGGGACAGAGCCCGCGCCTGAGTCCTCTGTGGTCAGCGGGGTAGCGTTAGCCAGAGCAGCTCCCGCCTCTTCTGTCCGCCGACTGAAGTGCGTATTTGATCCGCGCGCCTCCTTCAAATAGCCGGCCCCACCCTCCGGCCAATCACCGTCAATGCTCTCCGGCGGCGCGAGCACATCCTCAGCCAATGCTGAGGCGCGGATCGGCGCGCGCCGAGACTCCTCGGGCCAATCCATGGGGCTCCCTCTCCGGGATGCGCGGGGGAGGCGGAACCATTTCTTGGCTTCTCTGGGTGCCCAGCGGGAACCAATCCCCAGCGTCTCCGACTCGGATGTCTAGGGAGGGGGTGGGCGGAGGCAGAGCGCGAGGCTCCTCTTGGCCAATCCCAAAGGTTCCCGCACAGGCGTGGCCCGCGCTTCGCCCCGCCCTTCCGGGAGACGCATCCCGGCGGAGGGCAGCGCCGCCAACCGCCTAGCGGTGGCGCGCGGCGCCCGCTTAAGAGGGCGGGAAGGGCGGTGCTGGCGCCCGCGGTGATTGGCAGGCAGGCGTGTGGCCGGGCTGATGCAGATTTTCTAAGAGGTGATTGGCTGGGTTGGTCGCGGGGCGGGAGGAGAGGAATACTTAGCTGGGGATTCGCGGCAGAGGAGCGGAAGTCGGCTGCAGGCGTGCTTGAACCGTGAGTGGAGAGAGGAGGAGCGTTTGTCGCCCTGGCGTCTGTCAGCAGGTGAGCGTAGCCGGCACCTTCTCTAAGGGGCTCCCGGCCCCTCTGGCCCGGCGGCGGGGGAGTCCGTTGTGAACGTTGGTTACGCTCCTGAGGGGAGACGGAGCGGCGCTCACGCGGCGCGCTGGGTCCGGGGCCCCGGGAGTCGGGCCTGGTTCGAATCCCGCTCTCGCCTCCTCGAGGGCCGCTGGGAGGTTTCAGGTGGACAGGGGAGTTGGAGTCCGGCCTCTGCCACTCAGCTCCCGGGGCCTCGTCTCCCCGCCCTGTGAACGGGGCCGGTGAAAACTCACGGACTTGACTCGTGACTGCATAATACAACTAGAAACTTCTGTGCACCCCCTCGCCAGGGTCGGACCGCCGTCACGCCCTGCCCGGGAGACTCCAGGCACCTCCTGGAGCTACCCTCAGCTTCCACCCGCGACCAGTGGAGAATTAACGCGAGCCACAGTTCTCGCTTTACATTTTTCTAGTAAGCACGTTAAAAAAAAAAAAAAAAAAGTAAAACAAAAAACCAGGTGAAATTAATGTTATCTTTAACCCAGTGTAGCCAAGATCTTATTTCAACATGCGATGGGTATAAAAAATACAAAGGAGATATATCTTCCATTCTTTTACTAAGTACCAAGGCTTGGAAATCCCGTGCGTTTTACCGTTGCAGCTGCATTTTCATCGGAGAGAGGCGGTCTGGCTTTATTAGGTTTCATAAAATTGAGAGTTGAGAATGTAGGTTCACATGCCCACGCCGTCTGTTCCCAACATACTTACAAGTTTTCCGGGAGCTCGACTGCATGTCGGGTTTTCAGTGTAAACGTTAATCAGTTAGAATTGAGTGATGGGGAAAGTTCTGTGCTGCAGTGGCACGAACTGCGTGCAGGTCTTCCTGAGCCCCTGTGGCAAGTGGCTGCTGTATTCCTGGACAGTGTAGGTGTGAAACAAACTGGATCAGCCACTCTTAAATATGAGTGGTTTTCTATTCTCGGGATGAGAATACAGTGTTCGAGAATCTACATGCTTTGTTTCCTACTACCCCCTTCCCCCAACCCCAGCTTCAGTTCGGCCAGACTCTCTTTTGGTTCCTTACAAATCTGACCTGGCATTTCCAGTGCAGAACCTCCACCTAGAACCTCTTCTTCCCTGCTCTTGGCATGGCTGACACCTTCTTGTCATTCAGTTCTACCTGTTCAAATGTGCTTTTCTCAGAGAAGCCTTTGCAACGGTCCCCTGGCCACTATTCAGACTCATAGAGTGTAGGCCTGAACACCAATTTAAGCCACGAGCATTTCTTACCCAGCCACCTCTGTGGTGTTGGTACAGTTGTAAGGCCTCATGATGCTAGACACTTTTTTTTTCTTTTTGTATATCTGCATTTCACATTAAGTTAAAATGTTTTGTGGTTAAAAATATTGACAGCTGTTTTTCCTTTGAGATGATTTGGCTGCAAGAAAATCCCCGTTTATGATCAGCTATGATTTCTTGGCAGTCATTGGGTATAGTTGCGAATTTTTGTGATTGAAAAAATCTAATTTTCACATTATTTCCAAATGTAATTCAGACGTTTATATGAATACTAAATTTAATGATGAATGAAGTTGCCATGATGTTGTTTTCTAGATATTTAATTAAATACTTATTCATTCCAGCTTCGTAGTTTTCTTTTTGCATTGTGGAACTTTCCCCCCACCCCCCAACCTTTTCGTACCCCCTGAGAAGCTCATCAGCCACAAGCATTATGTCTTTGGTGCTAATGAAGAAAATGGCTCTTGGGACGCCTGGGTGGCTCAGTCGTTAAGCTACTGCCTTTGGCTCAGGTCCTGATCACAGGGTCCTGGGATTGAGCCTTGCATTGGGCTCCCTGCTCCACGGGAAGCCTGCTTCTCCCTCTCCCACTCCCCCTGCTTGTGTTCCCTCTCTCGCTGTGTCTCTCTGTCAAATAAATAAATAAAATCTTTAGAGAAAAAAGAAAATGGCTATCTATAATGAGTACTCCATACAGCTGGCTGAATAATCTTCAGTTGTAAACGAGATCATGTCATTACCCTGCTTAAAACCTTCAAAGGCTTATCATACTTAGAATGAAACCTAAGATCTTTACTGTGGCTTAGGAGGCCCTGCATGGTGACCTCAGCTGACCTCTCAGGCCTCATCTACCAGTCTTCCTCTCCAGCCTTGCTGGCTTTATTTACTGTTTTTCAACACACCAAGCTTATTCCTGCTGCGGGGCTTTGCACTTGCTATTCCCTCTGCCTGAAATGTGCTGTCTTTAGACAATTGCATGGCTGTCTCATTGTCATCATTTATGGTTCAACTCAAATGTCCCCTCAAAGAAGCCTTCCCAGGCCACCCTAGTTTAAAGCAGCCCTTCCTTAATCATATTACCCTGTTTTATTACCTTAGTAGCATTCAGATCCAGTACTTAAATTGGTTTTAGACTGTGCTTATCTCTCATCATCCCTCAGTAGATTGACAGCTGATTGAGGGTAGAGATCTCTGCTGCCTCACATTGACCTCTGAGTGTATTTAAAAGAATAAATTCGTATAGGGGCGCCTGGGTGGCTCAGTCGTTAAGCGTCTGCCTTCGGCTCAGGTCATGATCCCAGGGTCCTGGGATCGAGCACCGCATCGGGCTCCCTGCTCGGCGGGAAGCCTGCTTCTCCCTCTCCTACTCTCCCTGCTTGTGTTCCCTCTCTCCTGCCTCTCTCTCTCTGTCAAATAAATAAATAAAATCTTAAAAAAAAAAAAAAATTCGTATACAGGGCTTAGTATAATACCTGGAATGTGAAAAGCACTCTATAACGTGAGCTGTTAGTAGTATATAGTAATAAGTCTTTATTCTTCCTACATAATATCTCAGGTGCACACACATTTGGAAGGGTAGAAGAAATGCTACAACAAAATAAATTTTTACCCATTACTCTGCTTAAGGAATCAAACATTAGAGATTCTGTTGAAAGGTCTTCTGTACCCCTGTCTCAAACCTAGTCCTTTCCCCTTTTCCTCAAATGTAACTACAACCCTAGATTTGGTGTTTGTTTTTCTGTGCATGTTTGTACATGTTTATTATATACGTGTCTTTAAACAATATATAGTATTATATATCATGTTCTACAATTTTATATAAATGAAATCTGTGCAAAAAAGTTACCATTCTAGGCATGAGACTGCTGTCTTTAGAAAGGCCTGTTTGCAAGGTTGGCCCTTGACTGGCCTCTAGGAACTTGGATTTCAGGAAGGTTCCTGTCATCCCGTAAATAAGAGTGCCTCATGGTGCCTAAACTGTACAATGTGATTTATGTTGAATACCTCCTTTCCTTCTGGGTTCTGGAATTTTGGTACTTGACCAGCGCCCAATAAATACTGTGGGCATTGAGTCTCTAAGCTTCCCTGGTGGGCAGCAGTTCACACGTGTTGTTACAACTTTCCTGTAGGAACTAAGTGCATCCCATGTGACTTCACTAGGTGAGGATTCTTGAAATCTTGTGTCTGGTTTCCTCTAGACTTCACACCCTGTGCCTTTTCCCTTGGCTGATTTTGCTTTGTACCCTTTCACTGTAAGAAACCATAGCTGTGTGTAGGCTATATGCTAAATCCTGTGAGTCCTCCTAAGGAATCATTGAACCTGGGATGATCTTGGGGACCACTGACACAGTAGCATACTGATATATACTTACAGGTTGAGACGAGCAAGGCACCTATGGCCCAAAATTTAAGGAGGTGTTCACTCTCGGGGTCACCCAAGTGTCCAACCTGTACCTGTACAACCCTGAGGGTGAGTGCCTCCTAATATTTTCACTCTATACACTCTGCTTGCTTCACTCTAGTCCCAGCCATTACCTTCTGAAACTTTCTTTTTTTGTCCAATGTAATGCTTTTGCAATGTATCTATCTACATTTACACATATGTAACTCTAATTCATTTATTTTTACTGCTGTAGCCGTGCTGTCTGATGTGGTAGCCATTAGCCACATGTGGCTATTTAGATTTCAGTTAATCAAAATTAAATACAAAGTTAAATTCCCTACTCACTCTTAGTCACATTTTGTGCGTTTAATAGGTACCTGTGGCTGGTGGCTACCACATTAGACAGCATGGGTAGAGAACACTTCATGGTCACAGAAAGTTTTCTTGGACAGTATTTACTTATCCATTTACCTCTTGCTCGATATTTAGGTTGTTTCTCATTTTCTACTCTTACCAGCAGTGCTTCAGTGGTCACTGTTCTATGTAGGAGTTTCCCTAGGATACACATCTAAGAGTTGAAATGCTGGGTTATGGGAATATCCACCTTACTAGATAACTGCCAGTTTGCTCTTCAAAGTGATGGTTGCAGTTCTTACTCCCACCAGTAGTGTTGCTATTGCTCAGTGTCCTTATCAACACTTGGTACTGTCAGATTTTTACATTTTTTGTTTTTCTGATGGGTGTACATGAGTGGTTTCAGTTAGCATTTTTCTGATTACTAGTGAGGTTGAGCTATTTATATCTGTTTATTGACCATTTGTCTTCTGTGAATTGCCTTTTGATATCTTTGCCCATTTTCCTGCTGCATTGTCTTCATCTTAATTAGTGCAGAAGTTCTTCTTACATCTGATACTTGCCTTTTCATTTGCTTGGTGTCTTTTGATGTTCAGGATTTATTATTATTATGTTAATGTCATCAGAGTAATCAATCTACTTAGAGTTTGTGTTTTTTGTGCTTTGCTTAAGAAATCTTACCCTGAGGTCGATAAGATATCCTACTGTGTTTTCTTTTTCTTTTTTTCTTATTTAAAGGTTTATTTATTCTAGAAAGAGAGAGAGGGGGGCAGAGGGAGAGGGAAAGAGAATCTCAGGCAGACTCCCCGCTGAGCACAGAGCCCAACATGGGGCTGGATCCCATGACTCTAAGATCATGACCTGAGCCGAAACTAAAGGTCAGGCGCTCAACCAACTGCACCACCCAGATGCCCCATCCTACTGTGTTTTCTTCTGGAAGTTTTACTTTTCACATTTAGCCTTTAAAAAATCTACTTGGAATTTATTTTTGTTTATGATGTGAAGTAGGACTGTGATTTAGTTTTTTCCAGACAGAAACCAGTTGTTGCAGTTTCTTTTACTGAGTAGTTAAGTAGTTTTCAAAATGTGATCCTCTGTGGATCCAGGAGATAAACTATTTTCATAATAATTCTAAAGTGTTACTTGCATTTCTCATCTGCACTGTGTTGTCGTGTGCCCTACTGTTACAAAACCAATGGTTGGGTAAAACTGCTGGTGCTTTAGCGGGAGTCCATGCAGTGTCCCCAAACCATAGTAGTAGTTGTCATTGTATTCCTCACTGTTGCTACACATTCAATGTTAAAACAATTCCATTTAAGAGTGTCTGTGAAGAAGCAGTGAAAAGTAGTAATCTGTGTTAAAACTTAGCCCCGTGAGCAAGTCTTTCTAGTATTCTGTGTGGTGAAATGGGAAGTTTGCATAGAGCAACATGCTGAGAGTGGTGTTAGTTGACGTAATGCACTTGTACAGTTGAGTTGAAGTGGAACTGGTGACTTTTTTCATGGAACACCATTTTTACTTGAAAGAATGAGACTGCAGTGATTCAGTTAGGATATTTGGCAGATGTTTTCTCAGAATGAATGAAGTGAGCTGGTCACTTCGAGGACAACTGATGGTTTGTTGCCAATGATAAAACTTGAGCTTTCAAGCAAAATAGTCTTTGGGAAAAGTTTTATTCACCATGAGCCTGAACTTCTCAATATTTAAAGATTTTTCTAATGAGATCAGTGGTGATACTAACAAAGAAGATTTTAAAAATATTGTATAGCTAAATGTAGTAATTCAGAAGATCAGTATTTTCCAATAGACCAACGGGTTTCAATGTAACAGTGTGAAAAGTTCATTGATACAGTTTCATATTCCTCATTATAACTAACTTGAACATACTACTACTTTTTGAGTTTTGGTATAAGTAACAAAGTAGAATATTCCCAATTAGCTAAAAAGGAAATAGCATTCCTCCCTCTTCCAATTATATATCTGTGTGAGGCTGGATTTTCTTCATGTACTTCAATCAAGAGAGCATATTGCAACAGATTGATTGCAGAAGCCTGTGTGAGAATCCAGGTTTCTTCTGTTAAGCCAGACAATTGGAGCTTTACAAAATGTAAAACAAAGCCATTCTTTTCACTACTTTTTTTTTTTTTTAATTAAAAAAATTGGGGTGCATGGGTGGCTCAGTCGTTAAGCGTCTGCCTTTGGTTCAGGTCATGATTCCAGGGTCCTGGGATCGAGCCCCACATCGGGCTCCCTGCTCGGCGGGAAGCCTGCTTCTCCGTCTCCCACTCCCCTGCTTGTGTTTCTGCTCTTGCTACCTCTCTCTGTCAAATAAAATCTTTTAAAAAATTAATTAAAAAAATTTTTTTTACGAGAAAGAGCATGTGCACATGTGAGGAGTAGGAGAAGGGACAGAGGGAGAGGGAGACAATCCCAAGTGACTCTGTGCAGAGCACGAGCCCAAGCCCGTCACAGGACTCAATCCCGTGACCCTGAGACCACAACCTGAGCCGAAATCAAGAGTCAGACACCAACTGAGCCACACAGGCACCCCTCACTACTTTGTTTTTAAAAATATATAGTTATTCCCACAAAATAGATTATTTATGTTAACATCTAATGGATTTATTAGCTAATTTAAATATTTAAAAATTGTCAGTTTTAATTTCTAATTTAGTAAATATACACAGATCTACTCCTTATCCCTTTATTTATTTTTTTTAAAAGATTTTATTCATTTGACAGAGAGCAAGAGAGCACAAGCAGGGGGAGCAGTAGAAGGAGAGGGAGAAGCAGGCTCCCCGCCAATCAGAGAGCCCCATGTGGGGCTCAATCCCAGGACCCTGGGATCATGACCTGAGCCGAAGGCAGATGTTTAACCATCTGAGCCACCCAGGCGCCCCATCCCTATCCCTTTAAAGAACAGCTTTTTTGGGTCCTCAGTAATTTTTTTTTTTAAAGATTTTATTTATTTATTAGAGAGAGAGTGGAGCAGGGGTAGGGAAAGAGGGAGAGGAAGCAGACTCCCCGCTGAACGGGGAGCCTGATGTGGGGCTCGATCCCAGGACTGTGGGATCGTGATCTGAGCCAAAGCAGACACTTAACAGACTGAGCCACCCAGGTGCCCCTCGTTAATATTTTTTAAAGAGTTAATTTTTTTTCCTTTTTCCTTTTCCTTTTTATTTTATTTTTTTTAAGAGCAGTTTCAAGTTCACAGGAAAATTGAGAGTGAAATAGAGATTTTCCATATGCCCCCTGCCCCACCTTCCCTCATGCATAGCCTGTGCCACCATTAACATCCCTCACCAGAGTGGTACATTTGTTATAGTTGATGAACCTACATTGACACATCATTATCACCCAAAGTCTGTAGTTTAGGGTTCACTCTTAGTGTCGTACATTCTGTGGATTTGGACAAATGTATGACACATGGCCATGATTATAGTCTCAGTGTTTTTCCTGTCCCCCAAATCTTCTGTGGTCTACCTAGTCACCCCAAATGCCGCTCATTAATTTTTAAGAGAGTAAAAGGGATCCCAAGACCAAAACCCTTGAGAGCCTCTGGATGAATCCATCCTTTCCCTAGTGATTTGTAACCTCTGTCTAGAGCAAGTTCCCATCCAGTCACAGGTCTCTTCCATGAGCCTGTTTATCTCTTCCTGTGCCCACAGCACATTGTCTTAAATACTACCACATTAGAACCAATCTTTGTAAGACTAGTTCTAACACCTTGTTCTTTATTCTTTCAGAGGTATCAGTTATTCTTGGTTTTTGTTATTCCACAGAAAGTAGGATACACAAATACTTCTTCCTATTACAAAAGTAATATATGGAGGGGGGAGCCTGGGTGGCTCAGTCAGTTAAGCATCTGACTCTTGATTTCAGCTCAGGTCATGATCTCAGGGTTGTGAAATCAAGCCCTGCATTAGGCTCCATGCTCAGCACGAAGTCTGTTTAAGATTCTCTCTCTCCCTCTGCCCCCCCTCCCATTCTCTCTCTCTTAAAAAATAAATAAGTAAAATTAAAGTAATATGTTTAAAGAAATAATTTTTTAAATAGAGAATTGCAAGAAAGTAAAAATTACCCCCTGTTAATATTCTGATGTATAGCTTTAAATTCGGATATTATATGTGTGTATATATACACATATGTAATGTTAACCTCAAAAATTAAGCTATCAGTTTTACCAGCAAAAATGGATTTATTTGGGAATAAGAGAATTGCATTTTGGGACTTGTAAGCTGCGACAAAACCATAACCATAGGCAACTCTAGATAACAAAGGAGAGGTATGCTCTTTTATAGAGAAAAGGAAATTGGGACGGCTGTTACAAACCAAAAGTCCTCTGGAGTGAACTGGGAGTTCAAAGCGTAGTGGCTTTTCTTTCTTTCTTTTCTTTTTTTTGTAGTGGCTTTTTATTGGCTGAGTCATCTGTGTCTCGAGGGCTGCGCTATTGCGGGGTTGGGGGGGAGTTGTGGGGGAGGGGGGAGAAAATCTTCCTCCTCCTGGGGTAGTAAAGTAGTGTCCACTTGCGAGGTACATCTCTTCCTGTTGGGTCTGCAAAGGACTTGTAGTGCTGGGGCGTGAGAGCTCCCCCTTCTGGCCTCTTGACTCCATTTTAGTGAGGTTTCCCTTTATTCCTTTTCGCAATATACACACACGCATGCGTTCATATGCACACAGTTTTATGTCCTTATACACACACTTTTTGCATATATATATGTCATTTAAAAAAGGTGGGGTCATTCTTTACCTTGTATTTTATGTCTGACTTTTTACACAGTCTTATTATGAATATATTTCCATGTCAGTTAATGTTCTTCTGCATCATTGTTTTTAATGGCTACATGCATTCTGTTTGTGTGCATGATTTATGTAATGATTTTCTATGCTGAAGTTTTATTCATTGTGTTTCACTCTCAGAAGCCTGACCACGGTGAACCTTCTTGCTGCTAAGTCTTCATGTGCATGTGTGATTCCTTAGGAATTATTCCCAGGAGAGGACTGGTTGGGTTACAGTGAGGGCTTCAGTTGTGAGAGGGTGGGATCATTTAGATGGAGGTGGAGGCCTGTGGGAGACAGTGGGACAGGATAGCTAGAAAAGAGTAGCAGTTGCAAGGGCTTTGGTAAGAGAGTCCTGATGAAGTGAACATGACATAAATAGGGGAGGGAAAAGCCAGCAGGGGCCTGTCATCACTGCTGGTTTCCATGACTGATGTTTGAAGGAGTAAGAGAAGAGTAGAATAAGCCAGTGGATGTTGTGGGGAGGATGGAGGACTAGCCTCAGCCTGGCTCCCTCAGGCCTTTCCAGGAGTTTGCGGGGGAGAGGAGGTTTTCTCAAGGACAGAGTCCCCCAGTGCCTTTAGTCTTTTGGGAGTCTAAAGAGAATCTTCTGTTGCTCTGCATTAAGGCCTTCTCACTCTGGACAGCCTTAATACTAGCTACATGGGGACTGTTGGGGTGTGGCATGGTTAGTGGGCACATCTCTTCTGGTGTGGGGAGCCAGATAGCCTCCTTTATTGTGTGCCACGTGGGATGGGTGAGCAGTGATGAGGAGTGGGCAATTGCAGCTGAGTACGGACATCCCTAGAAGCAGCCCCAGGGATCAGAAGACCAAGATGGAGGCCTGGTCCAGGTTAGAGACTGTGTGGACATTCTCTAACCTTCCTGGACTTCTGCTTCTGCAGCTGTAAAATGGGGCTAACATCTGCCTCATCGTGTCATTGAAAGGATTAAGTTGGGGCATGGAAAGCCTCTACAGGATGCAGACCCTTTCAACTGCCTAGTAATCTTGTTGAGTAAGTCAGTTAGTCACTCTAACTTCAGTTTCCTCATTTGAAAAATAGGGATAATAATACATACCTTGTGATAATTAAATGAGATGAAACACAGGAAAGAACTTTGAAGTGATAAATCTCAACATAAGTGTTACTGTTTGTGGGCACGTGCAAATGGTTGCCTCAGGTATGTACGGGTGCCACTAGCAACCACCTGAGTTCCTAGGCATCTGGCACAGCAGATTTAGATTGTGCTAGCAGAGAAGGATGTGTGCAGTGCTGGGGAGAGTAAAGGACACAGAGGTGAAAGAGCTGGTCGTGTTGTAGAATCTCATGCTGGGATTTGATTTCAAAATCAGAGCATGGAGTTAAAATCATACATAGTTAAATTTAATTATCCTTTAAAGTCCCCAGACTGGCTCACAGAGTGTCTCTCCTTTAGTCCAGAGAATCAGCTCCTCTTCCAGCATAGGAACAGGTTGCCTTTTCTTCGGTTGGGTACCAGCTAAAATATTGAGCTTAGGTTTCAGGACCATGCTAAATTAAACCTTAGCATTGCACAGTGAGGGGCACATGGGAGCTGAGAGCAGTGGAGGAAGTGGTAGATTCATAGTTCCCATTATTCGTAACTCTTATGTCAGGCTCACTCGGGTCTTATGCTGATTTCAGCTTTCCATCCTTTAACAAATATTTATTGATCACTTACTGTGTGTCTGATGCTGTGCTAGACACTGGGGAACGGTAGTGAAAAAAACCAGACCATTCTACATTACATTCTAGTCGGGGAGGTAGACAATAAACCAGAAATGTCTTGGTTTGCTAGATAGGAGTGCTATGGGAGACAAACAAAGCAAGATGTGTGGGTTAGGGGGTTCTGGAGTGGCCAATTGCAGTTTAAATGGAGTGGCCTGGGAAACTGATTTTCATAAGCCCCGTAGGAGAATAAATGAATGCTATGGAATGGCCAGTGCAAAGGCTCTGAGGCAGGTGCTGCCTGCATGTTTGTGTACAGTGAAGAACCCCATTGTGGCTAGTGGGGGGAGGGAGGAGAGCCATGGGGATGAGATCTGATGTTGTAGAGTGGTATAGGTCATTGCAGGCTGTTGGGCTGACCTTGGCCTTTTGTCTGGGCAAGAGAGGAGTATATTGGAGAATTTTGAGCAGAGGAGGGACGAGATGCTTACCAAGATCATTCCGGTTTCAGTGTTGAGAAAAGCCTGAAGGACAGACAAGGGAACTAGTTAGGGGACTGTTGCAGTGAAGTCTTGGTGACACCTTGGCTTGAACCAAGGTGGTAAGAACTAGTTTGCTGTGGATATTTTGAAGTTAGAACTACCATTGCATTTACTGTCAGATTGGGTCAGGGTTGAACAAGGACATAAGTACAAGGGAACCTCTGAGGGTTTTATTCTTAAGTCTCTGGATAGACTTGCTATTAACTGAGGTGGGGGAGCTTTTCGGAGGAGCTGGGGGGACAGGTTTGGACAGGTTAAGTTTGAAGTCCTACCAGACACTCGGGGAAATGTGGAATGGGTAGTTAGATGTGTATGAATTTGGAGCTCGAGGGTAAAAGTTCGGGCTGGAGCTCTGTTTGGGAGTCATCAGTTTATAGTTATTTAAAACCATGCTACAAGGCTAAGATCTCCCAGGGAATGAGTATAGGTAGCTGAGCTCGCCAATGTTAAGAAGTAGGGAGATGAGAAGGAACCAGCTGCAGAGACTGGGAAGGAGTGGCTGGAGAGATGGGAAGATAATTAGGGGAATATGGCATCCTGGATGCAGATGTTGAAGGCAGAGGCGTGGAGAGAGATGCTCACACTGAGTAGTCATTCCTTTCTCTCTGAGCACTGGCAGCTATATTTGAGAATGTGAAATACACAGGATGCAATTCCACCTTGTCATGTTTGAAAATGCAACATAGCAGGGGCGCCTGGGTGGCTTAGTCGGTTAATCAGGTAAGCTTCTGCCTTCGGCTCAGGTCATGATCTCTGGGGGCCTGGGATTGAGCCTCGAGCCCCGCATCAGGCTCCCTGCTCAGTGGGGAGTCTGCTTCTCCCTCTCCCCTCTCTGCCTCCTCCCCTCCCCCGTGTGTACACACTCTCTCTTTCAAATAAATAAAATCTTAAAAAAAAAAAAGAAAAGAAAATGCACCATTCCAGCCGCGTGTGGGAGTCTAGGAATGGCTGTTGGAAGGAGACAGGCACAGCATACGGTTCTTGTGCTCTGCTCTAAATACAGCTTGGAGGGCTTCTCTGAGACTCGATACGGCAGTGGCCTGGCCCAGGGAGACTTGGGCATGCGTCTAGGCACTGTAAGCTAGTTTCCCCATCTGTAAAATGGAGATCTGATAACCTCCACCCTAGAACATTTATGAGGATTCAAAGAGAAACTGCACCTGAAGTGTTCAGCCAGGCCCAGGAACTTACAAAGTTCTCTGTAAATGTTAATGATGCTGTGACTCACCAGGCCTCTGCCGTGGGTTCGAAATGGTGCAGTGCAGGTTCCTCACTGTGTCAGCCTAATGGGGATACTTTGAGCAGATCCACTCACCCCTTTCTTACCCCCCAGTGAGTCACACCACTCTTGTCATTCCAAGAAATCTTAATTTCTTTATTGTTTGATTTTTTTTTTGACTCAACAATTTTTTTTAAACTTTTTGTTTTTTTCTGAAACGTTCTTGTTATGAGCCTTTTGTTTTGTTCTCGTTAAATGCACTCGACCCAAAATTGGTTTGGCATATCGAAAAGGAGACCAAGGAGAGATTGGGGTGGGGGGAGGGGTGGGAGAGAGGGGAGGAGGCCCGAATGGACACAGAGAAATCGAGGGTGAAAGAAGAGGAACATAGAGACAGTGAGAAAGACACAGGGAAAGAGGTGGAGACAGAGAAAGGAAGGCAAGGGAAACAAAAAAAAACACCCCCCCCCCCAAAAAAAAAACAACCCAGAGAAAAATATTAGATTTAAAAGCAAATGAATTCAGGAGCCCAAGGAAGGGAGTAGGAGAGGAAACCAAGACCCTTCCTTCTCTATACCGTCCCAGCTGGGGTGGGGTGTCAAGGCACCAGGTCTGGTTGGGGTAAGGGGACACCTGGGCTCTTGGGGGTAGCTTTGCACTAGGCTGAAGTGGTGTCCAACCCCACCAGGGGGCCCTGCCATGCAGATCTGAGGCCTGGGAATCCACCTTGGTGATTTTGGCTGGAATGGGAACCTAGGGACCCACCCCACCCTCTCTCCCCTTGATTGTCAGTGTCTGGAGAGGAGGGTTGGTCAGGGGCGAGGAAGCGGATTCCTCGTATACCTCCAGTCCCCCAGGGAACTCTCCTGCCAAGCCTACTCTCCTAGCCCTCTTGCTGGTGTCAGAGGCAGCCTCTGGCTCTAGCCGGACTGATGCCGGGCCAACTCCATCATCCCTCCTCTCTTGCCAGCTCTTCACAGACCTCTGGCTGCCCCTGCCTACAGTGGAGTTCCTGGCCTAGTGATGCCAAGGAAGGCCACAGAGCTGTCTGGGCAAGACTGTCCCTATCCTTATTTCTCTTCCCCATCCAGACTTACACACGGTCTTCAGCTGAGTTAAGCCTTCCTACCCGAAAAAGCTAGCAATGGAACCCAACCCTGCCTTCTCCCCACACCTGTCTCCCTACATGGGACAAACCACCATCTTTGGTCTGACCCCTTCTCCCCTAACTGATGGGGACAAGCCAGCCCCAGCTCCCCAGGAGAAGGGAGGGGCTTTCTAGCAGCAAAAAGGGTTCCTCCAGCCACCTACCTGTTCCTTTCCCCCAGTTCCTCCCTAGAGCCTCCCCCCTTAACCCAAAGAAGTTTATGGCAGCAGCAGGCTGAGACCCGAAGATGTTTGAAAACTCATGGCACTTGTGAGAAAAGAGAGAGGGGCAAAAGAGACAAGAAGGGGTCAGAGTAGAGGTGGAGGGCCACCCCTGGGAGAATGGCAATGACAGGGCTGGGCTACTGTGGCAATGGGACTACCCTACTCAAAGAGTTGGGGGGGCGGCGTGGGAAGGCCAGGGTGAATGGCTGGAGAAGAGGGTACTGGAAGAGGTACTCAGGAGACATCCCCAGCCCAGAGCTTCCGGAGCCTAAGGTTTGGGGTAGAGCGCTTGGTATAAGGGTGTCCTGACTGCAGGCCCTGATACCTGGCTTTGCCTCCCCTGCAGGAGGGTGTAGGGTAGGGAAGATGATCTCTCACCTTTGCAGCCCCCCTCCCCCCAAGAGAGAAGACAACTTCATCACTCCCAGCCTCCCTTTCACACCCACCACCTGCTGCCTTCTCTTTTCTTCCCCCATCACCCGCTCTAGGTGGGAAGTCAGTCCCTTCCTCCTCAGCCCAGAGTCCCAGAAGCAATATACAAGAAGCAGGAACTCAAAGGGACAGCGCAGCCATCTTGGCAAAAGCATCTTTGGGTGTGAGGGTGCCTCCCCTGGGCCAGTGGGGAGGGGAGGGGGAGACAAGCCCCGGTCCTGGGGCAGGCAGTGAGGTACACGCCCCAGGAGGGCTGACTGATGCCAGGGAACAGGCGGAGCAGGGAAAGAGGCGACAGAAACGGTGCCGGGAAGGAAACAGGTTCTTTGTTTCGCTGTTGCTTCTAGATTTTGTTTTCTGTCTCTGGATTGTAAAAAGCTGCTCTGGCGGCCCGCCCACCCCGGCTGGGGATGCACACATACACAGAGAAGTCCTGGCTGCCAGGGCCCGGCGGCGCCACTCTGCTCCGGAGAAAGCCCCGGGCTGGCTGGGCCACAGGCTCCCGGTGGCTTCAAGTGATGAGATTTTCTTTTTTCTTTTTTTTTTTTCTTTTTTTTCTTTTCCATTTTGTTGAAATATTTACAGCAATGGGGGAGGAGGAGGAGAGAGGAAGGGGTAAGATGGCCCCCTAGGGAAAGATCCAAGCCCAGGACCCACTCCCCAGGGAGATCCAGACCCAAAATCTGCTCCCCAGATAGCCGAGCCCACAGGACTGGGAACTGCCCGAATATGGCCACCCCTGTGGGCTGGGGGCCCTGAGGGGAGTTGTGCTTCATCAGGAGTCACCCCAAGGGAGGGGGTCACTGGGTGCACTTGAGGAGGCTGATGGGCAGGCTTGCTGGGGAGGCAAGGACAAAGAGCAGAGGGAAGGAGCTTCAGAGAAAGTTCCACCTTTAAACCAGCAGCCACAATCGCCCATTCCGCTTGCCCTGGGGCTTTCTCTCAGGCCAGAGGCCCCAGTCTCCAGGAGTAGGGAACTGTAGTGCAAGAGGAACCTGTCTGTCTGTCTGCTCCCACTGCTCCTTCCTGGTGCAGCATTTCTGGCTGCAGAGAGGAGCAGCTGACAGGTTCCTTCCAGCAGGGCCCAGGAAACCAAAGCCCTCATTTCACTCCAGGGGGCAAGAAGGTAGGGGAGGGGGGAAGTAAAGAGTGGGTTGCACCCATCCAATTTCTCCTTCCTTACTCCCTTGGGGACCTCTTGGCTCCTCCTTCCTGCACTTCCCCCAAATCGAGCTGGTGCGCATGGCTGGTAGGAAACCCTGTCTGTGAACCCTGCACCACAGGCCCCCACGGCAGAGCTCCTGAGGGGCCTAGAGGGCCCACGGCTGAAGGGCACCTGGAGAGAGTGGCCCACCAGCCACTGCCTCCATGAGTCTCCCTCTCCCACCGGAGCCCCACCCAGGGTTCCCTCCCCGGCCTGGGCCACCAGCCCCTGGTCCATGAGGTCCCTCAGAGACTGGTGACCAGCTGCATCTGCCCATCCCCATCGGGCCCTGGCCCCTCGAGACCGGGGGCCGCCAGGTAGCCCTCATGGCTGGGCCGCCGCACCTGGTAGTAGCCCTGCAGGGGGTTCCGGGCCACCAGGGCCGGTGGGCGCGAGGTGTAGTAGATTTCAGGGGGGCCGGGGGGTGCAGGCGGGGGTGGGGGCAGGGCCTCACTGGGCCCCTCGGGGCTGCTGTCCGGGTAGGAGGGCGAGTCCCGCAGGTTGGCCCCGCTGGCATAGAGCGAGTCCCGGCCTGGAGGGGAGGATAGGGGCCGGCTGGTGGCCCCATCCTCCGCAGTGCAGCTCTCCGACTCATCCAGATCGCTCTGGTACAGCACCGACTGGGCCCGGGGCAGCAGCAGCGGCTCCTCCAGGGCCTTGTAGAGAAGTTCGATCTCTGCCCGGTCAGCACCCCCGGGCCCGCCTGCTTCTTCCTCGCCACCACCCCCTGGCACAGGTGGCACGGGGGGTTCAGGTGGTGGGGGGCCCTTGGCCCCGCTGCTGCTGCCCCGCAGGTTGTTGTGTACCAGCTCTGAGATGATCATCTTCTCGAAGGCAGCAGCATCGGCCAGGTTCCGGCCTCGGGGTGGCTCAGAGGCCCCGTCCCCTGGAGGGAAATCCCCGCTTCGCAAGGAGTAACTGTTGTTGAAGTTGCCGTTGAGGGGCAGTGTGTCCATGCCGCAGGCTTCCCGGCCTCCCAGAGGGTGCTCTGCCGGCAAAAGGGGGCCAGCTCAGGAGGAGTATGGGCAGTGACCGGGGTGTGGGCACGTGGGAGAGGGGGTGCCTGCTTCCCCGGGAGCTGGGATCTCCTATTCCCATTCTTCCTCACTCGTAGTGGGGACACCAGCCCAGCAGCACGTTGGGGGAATGGGGGTGGGGACCAGCTCCCTCTAGGTCTCCTCCCAGCTGGAGGCTCAGAATCTCAGCAGTGTGAAGAGGCCTAGTGCCCAGTTGCATTTCCTGTGCTCTGACCATCATCACCTTCATTGCCTACTTGAGGGCCAAACATAACCCCCTCCAGCTGTATGTGTGTGAGGTCTGGGGGTGGGGCACCCGAATTCTCCTCTCTGAGTGAGGTTATCCCAGGAGGCCACTATCGCATTCCCCTCCCGGCCTCAGAAACGTTACCAGGCAAGTCACACTTACTGGGTTCCCGGTAGCTCCCTGTAGGTGCCAGCCAGGAGGGAAAAGAGAGAAGGTGAGCATGTGCTTGGAATCAAGCCCAAGCTCCAATTCAGGAAGCACTAGGATGCCCCAAGCAGAGACCCTCAGGATGCAGACCCCACCACACTCCCTGACCAGGGCTGTCACCCTCTTCCTGTACCAGAGTACTCTCACCTGGAGAGTTGAAGACAGGGGGTGAGGAGGGATTGAAGCCCACCGACTCGGCGATGAGGGTGTTGTAGGGGCTGGTGCCCCCACGGGGCTGCAGCACGGGGTTGGTCAGCAGGTGGTTCCCCATGGTACCTATCCAGAACATCAGAGGTCACAAGGTGGCCCAGAGCCACTGGTCCGGGAATCTTGAGGGATAGAGCCAAGGGCAAGGGACGCGATCTCACCTCGGTTCAGGGTGGGGGTGCTGTTGATGTCGCCTGCCATGAAGGAGGACTCCGTCTGTTTCCTCACGGTGTCATTCCACATCCTCCGGATTCGGCTCTGGGGACACAGCCCAGATGTGAGCCCCCCCCCCCCCCCCAGGCTACCCACCCTCCAGGATCTTTCTGGGGCCGCTGGCCTGCTGAGCACCACTAGGGACCTGGGCTAAGTGCTGCCCTGCCTCCTCAGCCCCAGGGAGCCCTGCCCGGGTACCTGCGTCCCTGTGTAGTAGCGGGTGTTGCTCCGCATGGCTGAGGTCTTGAGTGAGCCATGAGCGCCCCCGGGTGGGGAGCGGATGCAGCAGTAGGAGTGACGCAGGCACTTGCTGTACTCCTTGTGCACCTGGGGGAGGAGGACATGCAGCTGGCAGTGGGTGCCCCTGTAAGCCTCAGAAACCTTGTCTCCTGTCCCCGACAGCCAGACAGCCAGCCAGACAGCCTGCCAGCCAGCCAGACAGCCAGCCAGGCGCTCGCCCTGCTCAGGCCATCCTCCTTTCTCTACATCCACTGAGTTTCTCATTCACTCTCTCAACAGATCTTTAATGAGCATCTGCTATGTTCCAGGCATAGTTCAGGCCCTAGGGATGACGGTACAGAACAAATCACTCACACAGCCCTACCTCCAAGAGCTAAATTTTGGTAGAGACATATGTGGATGCAAACAACAGCACACCGTGTAGGATGTCTGATGCTGCTGGGTGCTGTGCAGACCAATATGGCCAGAAAGGGGGTCAGGCAGTGCTGGTGGGCTGGGGGATGTGGTGGGGGTTTGTGAGTTCTAATAGCCCAGGGGAAGTCTCCCTGAGGAAACATCCCAGCAAAGATCTGAAGGAAATAGGGCCGCAGGCCTTGCGGATATCTGGGGAGGAACAGGAACAAGCCCTGAGGAGGATCTTGTCTAGGCGGTGGTGGTGGTTTTTTTTTAAGATTTTATCAGAGAGCGCATGCGCACAAGCAGGGAGAGCAGCAGGCAGAAGGAGAGGGAGAAGCAGGCACCCCGCTGAGCAAGGAGCTGATGCGGGACTCGATCCCAGGACCCTGGGATCATGACCTGAGCCGAAGGCAAACGCTTAACAGACTGAGCCACCCAGGCGCCCCTGTCTAGGTGTTTGAGAGAAAGCAGAGGAGAGGATGGCTGGAGGGGAGGAAGGGAAGGGAGGCCTGGGCAGGAATGTGTGAGCCTGGGGGCTCCTGTAAGGATGTTGGAAAGGAAACTTTATAACCACAAAACTCGCAGTTTATCTTGTAAATATTGAAGTAGAAAACTTCTGTCTGGGTGGTACTCAGTCCTTTCCTTCCCACATACCTGATTCCTGCCCCCACATCATAGGTGGGGGGGTGGGGGGGTTGGTCCTCTGTTACCACAACCCTGCCCTGTGCTCTCCCAACTCCCCAAATCCGTCCTCCTCTCTTGCTCCCCCAGGTTGCCCTATCTTACTCTGTTCCAGAACCCTCTTCACCCCTGTCTAAATCCTCACTGACCCCAAACCCGTGCTCCCCTCACAGCAGACACAGTTCCCACTACAGAAGGCAGGCACTTGGACCCCTTCCCTGACCTCACCTTCTTTTGTAAGGCGCAGTGAAAGACAAAGATGAAGACCCCCTGGAAGGCGTTGAAAGTGGTGAAGAGATAGGCCATGACCACTGACTCCTTATTGATGAAGAGCAGGCCGAACGCCCAGGTGAGGCCCAGCAGGAAGAGCAGCGCGATGGCCCCCAGGGCCCAGGATCTGGGGAGGAGGAGGGGACAGGGATGTCAAAGTCCTTGCCAATGGAGAAACCTCCCCCCGCTGCTGTGTGTCCCTCTTCAGGTGGGTCTGGATGCTATCTGCAAAGACCCACCTGGGGTGAGTAGGCCTTTTGGGGTGGGGGGGAATTGCCTACACAGTGGTACTTTCACCCAGCCTGGGTTTGGGCTTTTACAAAGGTCAGTCATTTGCCTTCAGCCTTAGGCCATATTTCCAGACCCTTAAACTATCTTATGCTGCCAGTTTCTCTTTAAGTTGCCCTCAATTGGACTTACCTTTTCAACTTGGCCTCACCTTAAGAAGTTATGTCCCCAAAAGCACAGATTGGATGTGTTAATACCATGTTTTCCAGTACTTGTTAAGTAGATACACAACAAGCACAATAAAATACTACGTTTGTTCTTAAAATCACATCTTGTGGTACTGGAGGTGAGCACCCCACGTTTTAGGAAGCCCTGGGAGAGACCAGGCCTGGTACGGAGCTATGAGGGGCAGGGGGGTGGGGAAGGGGTGCTCACTTAATGTTGTCCAGGCGACTGGAGTCGGGCTTGAGCACAGATGAGCTCCGGATCATCTTGTGCAGGGTCACCATGAGGAACACCAGGTTCACCTGGGGGTGGGACAAGGGGAGGGGCTAGGCTGGGAGGGGTCCCTTGGGGTCCCTCCACCTCCCAGTGCAAACCCCTGCCCAAGTCTCAGCCTCAATGCCCCCTTCTTCAGGGCCTCCTCTGCTGATGTACCTGCCCTCAGGTGCCTGCTGACTGGTAACAGCGGTCTGTTAATGTGGCTCCTGCTGGTGGGAGGGCAGAGCCCACAGCCTGACACAAGGCAGGGGCTCAAATCACAGTTCCTGGATGGACGGGCCTTGGTGCTGGAGCTTTACAGACCCGCTCTGTTCTTGTCCTCTTAGTGGGCTGCTCAGTTTTGATGGTTTTCAAACCAGCCCTCTTAGGGCTTGGGGAGAGTGGGGGCAGGGCTCAGGGGTCAAGGCTAGCTTGCGTGAAGAAGGGAGACATAGTACCGCCTTCCCACTTACCACGATAACAAAAGAGACTGGTCCAATGAAGCTCCAAATGAAGTAATTGTCCACTCGGAGCCAGCAGCTATAAAGGAAGCGGGGCTGGGGTAGACAGAGGCGGGGAAAGCCCTTCCCTCCCATCCTAGCCCCCGGGGACTCTGCAGACTGTGGCCTTAGACCTCACGAGCAGGAAGGCCACTGTCCTGAGGGTCCTGGCCCAAGGGATTCTGCTGAGCAGGGAGCCAGGCAGGAGACACCCCGGGGGATGAGAGGGGGGACACTCACGCCTTCTCGGTGCCATAGCTGCGGTAGTCAATGGCCGCCGCGATGCCGACTACCAGGGCCGGGAAGCAGTAGCCGCCTAAGTAGTAGTACTTGGTGCGGGAGTACTCGCTCTCAAACACTTCCACCAGCAGCAGGTAGAGGTGCACGCCCTCCAGGCACAGCCAGGAGAAGGCGGCCAGGAAGAAGTAGTGCAGCAAGCCCGCAAAGATGGGGCAAGCGATCTGGGGGCAGCAGGGAGGGGCACCACAGGTGAGGAGGGGCTACCCAGGCCAGCGCTGCTTCTCCTCCCACCTGCCTCTGCCCCTAAACCCTGGCCCACCTCATACTGAGTCTTGTCTATCCCGACCAGGAAGAGCAGCTCGGCCAGAAAGAGGTTGATGCACAGGTTCTTGTGGATGGTGTTGCGGTCGGTCTGCAGCCCCCGCAGGAAGCAGAAGGTAGAGATGCAGATGGCCAGGCAGACGAGGGAGATCACGATGCCCACCCAGGTGATGACCGACAGCAGCAGCTCATTGATGCGGCCCTGGTACTGGGGGATAGGAGCAGGGGACGCACGCTGCACCTCTGGCCTTGTACATGGCCAGGCTCACCCTGGGCTCAGCCAGGTGCTAGTGGCGGGCAAGGCCACAGGCCATGAGCACCACCGGGGCTGCCCCTCTGGCCTTCTGCCCCCTGGCCAACTTGCTGGCCCCCGCCCTTCTGTAGGTGGCACGTTCACTTCCTCATGCTCTGGGAGGCTTGTGGAGAGATGACAAAGGTGACACCAACTTGCTTCTCCACAGTGCCTTGGGAGAAGGTGGGACCATGACCAGAAAGAACCAGACATGTGGCCTCCTGCCCCGAGCAAGACTGGTGCCACCCCCCCAATGCCCACGAAGCTGGTCTTCCCTGGCACTGCCCATGCAGCGCTCTCTAGGATGCCATGCAAAGCCAGGCCAGCAAGAGGGCCTGCCCAGAGGAGCGGAGCGCCGGCCAGCTTACGATCTCTCGGTGAGCCATTAGCACGGCAAAGTTGGTGAGGTGGCTGCAGGCACACGTGGTATGGGTCTTGTTGGACTCCACCAGGCGGCAGCCCTGGGTTGACCAGTAGCCCAGCATGGAACGCTCCGAGTAGTTCCAGAAGGAGCAGTTAGCATTGAAGTGGTTCTTGGCCTGTTGTGTGGTGGTGGCCGGGCAGTCAGATCCAGGGAGTCCCGTTCCAGCCCCCACACCCAGCTATGGGGATGGTGACAGGCATGAGAAAAGTGCCAGGGGCTCCAGGTGACAGTCTGGGATCTCTGGGGGCAAATGGCCCAAGCTGGTGAGGTGGGGGTTGGGGGACCGGTGCCCCAGGGAGGGGTCGTAACTTGCTCTTGGGGTGGGTGAACGCACAATGGGGAGAATATACAGCCTGGGGACACGGAAGCTGGCGGGACCCCCGGGGGGGGGGGGGATGCCTCAGCTCACCTCCAGGTGGGCCACGGTGAAGATGACAGGATCCATGAGAAAAACGCGACTGGACTCCTTGTTGATGGACGCCGCGATGACCTGTGAGTTCACCACCAGGGAGGCGCCGCCAGGGCCACCTGTACCTGCTTCACCCGCCAGCTTCACTGTGGCGTTCTCGGTGGACAAGAAGAGGCCCAGGTTGTTGTAGAGGATGAAGACAACTTTGACCACACCTGGGGAGGACAGGCACCGTGGGGTGTGCCATCAGTCCTGAGCCGGCACCCCTTCAGCTATCCTGGTCACTGGGACCTCTGAAGCCAGGCTGTGGCCCAGGTGAGGGGGATTTGGGAGCCCTTCCACGTACCATTGCTCTGTTGTAGGCAGTTCCAAATGGCAAGGCAGTATGCCAGGACACATAAGGACTGCGTCCCCAGCCCCCACCTCACTTGCTGTGTGACCTCGAGCAAATCCCCAACCTCTCTGAGCCTTACTCTCAAATGGGATAGACCTCCCTGAGCTATGAGAACTGCCACTGCATAGGAGTGAGCCCTGCAAACTACAAAGTGTCCTATGCTCTGGGGCTTTGGGGGGACCCCACAAATCCCCTGAAATGTTAGGCTTGCTTGAATGGAGAACAACTCTGTGTGTGGTTACGAGTCCCACCCTTTTCTCGGATTCTTCAACCCAATACAATGTAAGAACTGATGTTCTTCACACGTGAAGCGGGGATGCCAGCCCAGGGCTTAGGCACTGACCGTTGCGACTGTTCTGCTTGATGGTATTGGCGGACAGCTGGATGGAGTTCTCGCTTGGGTATTCCTGGGGGAACACCAGCTCCTGCACTTGGCCCTCTGTGTTTAGGACTGTCACCTCCAGGACTGTGGGGACAGGGGATGGCAGGGCAGATGCAGTTGGGGTCTGTCCCCAGTCCAGAGGCCCAGCTATGGCAAGAGGCCCAAGGCTAGGGCATCTCCAGCTGGCAGGCCCCATGGTTCAAGATTTGCACCTGATCGTGATCTCAGGGTTGTGAGATTGAGCCCTGCATTGGGCTCCGCGCTCAGCATGGAGTCTGCTTGAGATTCTCTCCCTTTCCTCCCCACTCATGCGCATGCTCGCTCGCTCTCAAATAAATCTTGGGAAAAAAAAAGATTCGCACCTGAACTTGCCCTGGGCACAACTGCGGCACTCACCCACATTCTGTTTGGCAGCCAGGAAGCGGGCGGGCTCCCTGACATTGTCGGCCAGCAGGAAGGCGCCCTCCTCCAGCACATCCAAGAGCATGGTGGCTGTGTGCACCTGCTCCGTGGCATTCATGTCCTTCCAGGACTCCAGAGCCTCTGGCCGCAGCAGGTTGTCCACTGTCTCCACCACGGCCTAGGCAGGTGAGGGGGTGGCACGGTGAATCCCCCCCACCCTCCAGTTCCCTGGGCTGGACTCTGACTCTGCATACCCTCCTCTCAGCCTCCATCCCCAGTGTTGTGTGGGGTGTGCCCACGTGATGAGGGCTGCCTCACCCCCTCCTTGGCCGGCAGGAACCCTCCGGGCCTCACCTTGATGTAGTCTTTGCAAGTTCTCTCCCGCTTGTGCATCTGAGAAAGGAGATGGAGGTGCTGTCAGCTTTCCTAATGCCAACACGTCTGGGCCCTGGAGAGCTGGCGCTTCCGCAGCTGCCACCAACCCAGGGCTGGGTGTGAGCAAGACCCGATCCTAAGGGACCCTCAACCCTAAGGCCCATCCAAGGGCAGCTCAGGAGGAAGATCCAGTATGCCTAGGATCAGTCCTCTCCTCTCTGACCACCTGGCTTGGAGGTACCAGGCTGGACTCTTCTTGAGCCCTCCCCCCCCCCCCCCGCCGCTGGCCCCAGTGCCGTGCCCCACCTTGTTGTAGTTCTTGCCCGCTGACTCGCGCTCAATGGGCCGCAAGGCCTGTAACTGGGCATCCAGAATATCCAGCAGCTGCTCCATCAGCTTCACGGAGGAGGACACGTCACCCGCATAAATGGAGCCTCGGGTGTGACGGGCCAGCTCGCTGGCAATGTTGGCTGCATTCTCCCCACTCTTGATCTGTGTGAGGTGGGAGCAGGGGCCCCGGACTCTCTCAGAGACCATCTTGCTTCCCGCATATTCCCTTTTCACCGGCCCAGCCTGCTTGGCCCCTCTCCCCCCTCCCTCTCTGACCCCTTCCTCCTCCCCATCCGTCTCTTCCCTCTGTAGGCCAGGGAGGGGACCCACACAGTCCTGGCTCCCAGACCTGCCCGTTTGTCTCCCCAGTTGCTCTCCTGCCCCCAGTGTGCCCTGTGCCCGGCCACCCAGGGCCCAGTGTGCGAGCAAATGTGCCGATCTGGGAGGGACAGCTGCTGCTGGTACCTTCTGGGCCACCTGGTTGACCCAGGGGGAGGTGCAGTTGCTGAGGTCAGGGCCCCGGGGGTTCCAGAGCCCCAGGGCTGGTAGACACTGGAAGGAGGCAATTCCTGCAGGGACAGACAGACAGGAACAGAGAAGGGAGCCACAGGGAAGGAGAGAAAGGGGGGGCCATGGCAGGGAAAGGAGATGACAGAGAGGGGGACAGGTAGGTGGAGAGAAAGGTGAAGGAAACACGGAAGACCAGACATGAAGAGGGCCAGACAGTCAAGAGAGGTGTCACTCGGAGGTGACATAAGCTACCCCTTACTTCTAAGCTCCCCCTCTTGGCTCCTCTTCCTTCCATCTTTGCCTATCAGAGATGGAACTTTCTAGCAAAGTCCATCTTGTAAGCCCCTTCTCCCTTACGCCCCTTCAGACCCTGCCCTTGGATCGCATCACTTGGGAGCATGTGCTCCCGGCCCCACCCCGTCTGGCACTTCAGCGGCTCTCCGGACTGCCACTGGCAGTCTCAGCCCGAAGCCGGGGGCCCAAGTCACCTCCTGTGGGCTCCCTTCATGGTCTGCCTGGTACTGCAAGAGGGGACAGGGCAGGGGGACTCACTGAGCTGCTCCCGGGCCCTGAGAGCTCGGCTGGGCTCTGGGAACACAGCTGCAGGTGTCAGGCGCGACCCCTGCCCTCAGAAAGCCCGCACTCTGGCCGGGGAGGCGAACAGGTGCATCTGGGCTAAGCTGAGAGGTGGGATGTTCCCTGGCCCTTCCCGGGCCAGACCAGGTTCGGCCCCTCCCCAAGCCAGCGCCCGTGAGGTGACTGCAGCCTCTGTACTCACCACGGGTCCCCTTGGGGCAGGGCCTCTCAACCAGCATGCCCTGCTGGGTGGCCGGCCATTGGACCCGCCGCACCTCTCGAGGTTCACAGAAGAGCTCTGGGGACACGTGCAGATTGGGGGCTGGGGGCCGCCGGGTGCTGGGAGCCAGGGCTGTGGCTGGAGGCAGGTCAGGTCCCAGCTGGTTGATGGCGCCCACTGGGTGTGTGGTGAGGGGTACTCGGCGGAGCGGGGTGGTGGCTGCGGGCGAGGCCGTGCTGGTGAGGGGTGTGGGTCGGGCTGTGGTGGTCGTGCTGAGAGGCGGGGAGGTGGCTGGGCCTGGAAGGGAAGAGGGTATACAAGACAGGGTCACCCCATGCCCGGGGCCCCGCCATGGTGTGCCCAGGCATGGGGTCCCTTGCATTCTAGCATCTTCCCCGAAGTGGGAGGATATCCTGGTCCCCCTGGGTCTGGAAGATCTCCCCTGGCCTCTCTCTGCCCCCAAGACCATGTAAAGCATCAGAAGGCAGTAGAAATTCACTTGAGTGTAGCCTGAGGTCTGAGAGTAACCAAAGAGAACGGGCCAGGGAGGGGATGTCTGAACACAGCCACCTCCCATCCTCATTCTACTCTGTACACTCTGGTCCCTGTAGCCTGGCTGAGTCCCTTCCCTGTGTGGGCCTTAGTTCCCCGTTATGCAAATGAGGCTGGACTGCATCAGGCACCCCAGCGCCCTGGGGCTGCTCAGAGCTGGCTGAGGGCCGCTGAGAGGGCGAACAGAGACTGCAGAGGGACCCTCACCCTCAGTGCTGGCAGCTGGGCTTTGTTCTGTTTCACGGGTACGGGGCTTCCACCCAGGGTTGCGGCTGATGAGGGTTCCTGGGCTAAAAGTGCACAGGCCCCTGGGAGAGGCGGTGCAACTTCGTGGTCCAGAGTTACTCCTCAAAGGAGTAAACTACCCGCCCCCCCCCAGTGCCTCAGTTTCTTCATCTGTAAAACGGTAATAGCCCTCCCTACCTCCTAAACTGACAACCGAATGGGTTAACTGGGAACGGCTTAGACCAGCCTCTGGCCCGCGCTGCGCGACTCTGCGACTCTGACCTCCAGGGATCCCCGGGGACCACCTCCTGATCCCAGCTCTCAGCGCACAGCGGGCTCCCCCCCACCCCCGACCCCTGGGGCCGAGGAGGCGGAGCGAGGGAGAGCCATCCCTACCGGCACTGGGGTCGGGCGGCCCGAACTCCAGGCTGTAGCGCACCACGAAATAGTTGTTCCAGACGTAGAGCTGGTTGTCACGAGGGTTGTAGTCCACGGAGGAGACGAACTGGTAGGGGTTGGGGAAGGCCAGGCTGACCGGCTCCTCGCGGTTGGCGTTGGTGTTGAAGGCGTAGTCCACGCGGTTGCCGGCCGCCTCGCTGTCGTCGTCCACGTACACGGAGCGCAGCACGTACAGGACTCCGCACACCATGAAGGCGTTGGACGCCGAGCGCTTGTCGTAGCCCGTCTCCCACGTGCCCTCGAAGCGCAGCGTGTAGGGGTTGAGCTGGCTCACCACCAGGCGCCCGTTGTTGCCCTCGGTGGCGTAGATGACCCACAGCCCGTTCTCGTCCACAGCCAGGTCGATGTCCGTCTTGCCCCCCCAGCGGTAGGGCGACGTGTCGTGGTAGTTGGCCGTGTTGATGACCGTCTCCCCGCTCTTGATGCGTGTGCGCAGATCGTACTTGACGATGTTGCGCGTGCGCTCCTTGTTGTAGAAGACCGCGCCGTCGTAGACCACGAAGCCCGTGCCGTCCACGCGGTTGGGCAGGCGGTAGGTGGTGGTGTGGCGCGCGGCCACGTAGTCCTCCCACGAGGCGTACTCAGTCAGCGTGTCCGTGCGGTAGGGGATCCAGGGCATGACGTAGATGCGGTCGCCCGCCTGCAGCGGGTCCTTGCACCACGCGCCAGACTGGTGTTCCGACTCGTGCGTGGAGGTGGGCTCCAACACCTTCTGCAGGGTCCCTGGGCACACGAAGACTGGGCCGGGCGGGGGGGCGGGGCGGGGAGGACACGGGGAGAGGAGGAGCAGAGGCGAGGGAGGGGGAGAGAAAGAGGCAAGTTGGTCACGCGGCCTGGGGTAGCCAGGCTGTCCCCTCCTGCTGCTGCAGTCACGGTTGCTTGGTAGGGCTGGTGATGGGAAGGGGGTTTCCGGGCTGGGACCCCTGCCCTGCCCAGCTGCCCCTCTCCCTGGAGATGTGAACCCTGGAGGCCATTAAGAGCAGGGTTAGTGGGGGGAGGGGGGAGAGGTGGTGCCCCTCTTTCCTTCCCTGGCTGCTAGAGACCCCACAGGCTGGGGACAAAGGGTTTGGCAAGAGCCCTCCCAGACTTCCTCATGTGCCTTAAGTGGGGGCGGAAAGATCTCACTGGTGGCTTTGAGATTCCAGGGACTCAGTGCCCTGCTCCTTCGCCACCATCAAAGCCTCCTGTGGAAGAGCTAGGGTCCAGGGTCCCATCCTTCACCAACCACACCAGGACACAGGTTTTTGTTTGTTTTCTTCCCACCCACCCCCCCCAACCTGCAAAAATTGCAAGGTAGAGTGATGTTTCCGTACCCACTGTGGGTGTCAGGAATGCCCCCCGAGTCCAGGGTAGAGGAGGCACCCAAAGTTCCTGATGCAGCCTGTGCCCGCCCCCCACACACACCCAGTACCCACGCAATCAGTAGGTGAGGAAGGGTTTTTGGAAAAGTCCAGCCCCTCCCTCAGGGTGCCCAGCCCTGCCCCCAGCCGGCAAGGTCTCTCATGGGGTCTGTTCAGCAGCAGACACTGACACTGGTGCACAGGGGTGGGGGAGGTGGGGGACATGGGAAAGGAGGGGCCTCCCCGGGAGAGCTGGGGAGGGGGGAGGAGAGCTGCGTGGAGGGAAGAGAGACAAGGTGGGGGGCCTCGGCGAGGTCCTGGCTCCAAGGGAGGCACGCTGGAGACCACCTGGGAAGAAAGGGTTAGTGCTGGCGAGGAGAGAGGGGTGAGCAGAGAATTCACTCCAAGGCCCAGGCCCGACTGAGGGTCCCTCGGGGGGGCAGTCCCAGGTCCAGCTCAGAGGGGGCAAGGGAGGGAACCAGGAGCTAGGATAAAGACCCAGCCCGCCCCAGCCAGGCCCCCCCCCACCCTCCCCTGCCCCGGACCCCGATTTACCTGCGACCATCCCCGGCTCGGGAGGAGGGACCAAGGCAGCGCTGATGTCAGAAAGGTGGGGGGCCCCGCCCCCCCCCCCCCATTCCCTGAAAAGGAGGAAAACCTCAACTGCATCTCGTTGGCCGCCGCTGGCCTGCCCACCCTTGCCCCGTCACATCCCAGGGCCACCTGCTCCTAGCCTCCCCTTACTGACCCAGTAGGGGTCTGGACTTGGGAGTGGTGATGTCCAGATACCCCTCCATCCAGGATGGCTGGGCCTCCCTCTCACCTCCCTGCTGAACCCACAGACAGGCCAGGGGGGAGGGTTTGCAGTGAATTCTCTGCTCCTGCTTGGCCTGTCACCAAAGCAGCCGGCCACCAGGGGAACAGGGAGGGCTGGGACCTGGTGTGGGCTTGGGGGGGGTCCGCCCCAGTGGCAAGAGGGTCATGGACAGGCACCACTCCTCATTCCCCCACTTCCAGCCTCACTCTGACAGGCTTAGGTGGGGGGATACCTAGCCCTCCCTTCACAGCATCAGGGGACAGCTAGGCCCGAGGGGCCCCAGGTGCAAAGCGGCCGGGAGCACACCTTGTTTTAGGAGGGGGAGGGGAGCCTGGGACCCAGAAGTGAGCAGGAACCGGAGGGATCCTGGCTTGCGTCCTGGGGCTCCACCATCTCCTTGTCCCCAGTGCCCTGAGGGGTTGGCCTGCACCCTGTGTCCAGCACACCTGGCCTCCACCTTTTTCCTCTGTGCCCAGGTCTCCCCTCTCCCCAAGCCAGGACCCCTGCCAGCTCTGTGGCCCCTGAGCAGACATGTCTGTGTGTGTGAGGGGGCGGTGGGAGGTCTCAGAGCCTGACCTGGTCAGAAGGGTGTGCAGGAGGAAAACATGGTTAGAGGTTACCCTGGGGAAGGGGGAGAAGATGAGGAAGGGTCTGCCTGGGGCCTTTGACAGTAAGGACCCCTCCCCAGCACCAAGCTCCCGACACCTCCTCTTCCCTCCCCCCTTCCCCCCCCTTGAAGAGAAAAGATCCAGGGCTGCGGTATCCAAACCACCACCGGCCTGTAAGAAGAGTGCCTGGTACTGGGTGCGAGAGAGACTCAGGGAGAGAGAGAGTGGCGGGGCAGCGAGGGTCGGGGCCTGGGCTGGCTGCCCAGGCCTCTGAGATGGGGGAGGGCAGGGGGAGGGGAGCAGCTTGGAGGGACCCCGCCCCACCTTCCTCGAAGGGGATGCTCCACAGACCACCGTAATTTCAAGGCAAGAGCGATCCTGCAAGGAGGGCTCACCCTGGGCCCTGTCCCCGAGGCCAGCCTCGGAGCTGTCAATTTCCCCCAAATTTCAGGGGAGGTCTGGACCATCCCCAATATCCCACCCTGGAAGTTCCTCCGCTGCAGCCCCTCCCCTCTCCAAATGCCGGGGAGAGCTCCACCCACCATGGAGTTTTCCCGGTCCCCTGCAAGAAATTACGGTGCTCATGGAAGTCCCCAGACCCAGCCTATACCTCCCCAACCCCCCTCTCCCTGGTCCTCTAGCCAAAACAGCCCAGAAGAAACCCTGACTGCAGCTTCGCAAGTGTTTCAGAACCAGAGAAAACGTTCCCCCACCCAGCGCTCCCCCCACCATGAGGCCCACCCCCGCCCCGTCGCCCCCAGTTTGGCAGACTGCCCTCCCAGGGCTGGGGGCAGCTTTACATCCCTCCCCAGGGGTGCCCCCCCCCCCCCCCCCCCCCGCCCCCCCCGGGGGGGGGGGGGGGGGGGGGGGAAGGGAACCGCCCCCCCCCCCCCCCCCCCCCCCCCCGGCTCACCCCGGTGCACTCCGCCCCCAGTCGGGAGCCAGAGAAGGGGGTCCCACCCTCCCCTCCCACCCTGGAGGCTTACACACTTCTCCTGAAGAAGGCAAAATAAGTATGAGAGAAGGCCAGGTCCCCCCGCAAGGGCTGGGACCAGGAAGGAGGGACAGGGAGACAGAAAGAGAGAAAACGAGGCAGAGAGAGAGAGAGCGAGAGACAGAAGGTCCTGCCCGTGCTCAGAGAGGAGCTTCCTCAGGTGTCTGGCGGGTGGAGTCGCCCATGGCGGCACCAGGGCTGGCCCCACCGGGAGGACACCCGGGGTGGGGGGTACCAACTGGACCCAGTTGGGGTGGGCAGAAGAAGGGGCCGAGCGGGGAGGGCGGGTCACATAAGTATGGTACAGGTGAGAACAAAGTGTGAGTTAGGGGTTAGCATTGGTAACAGTGCGTTTACCTTTCTGCTCCACTTCTACTTTAAGCATCGGAAGAGAGAGAGAAAACAAATTGAAAAAAAATGTGCAAGAAAAAAAAAGAGAAAAAAAAAGATTAAATTGCTTTCGTTTCTTATCTGGCAACATGCCCCCTTTTCCTTTCTTTCCTCATCCTGGTTCCCCAACCCCGAACGTAGCATCAGCTCAGCCCCCGCCCCCAAGTCCCTGCCTCTGGGGAGGGTGTCGGGGAGACAGTCACAGGGAGGGGAAGACACGCGAGGACAGAGACCAAGAGAGACATGGGGGGGGTGTGTACAAACAGGCAGGTGGACATAACCCTCAGATGGGTGGGGGCACCCTCAGGGCAGGGGGGGCTGGGGAGGGGGGAGCTTCAGCTGGAAGGTGGGCTCTGGTTAGGGGAGCACCAGGGAGGGAGTGGTAGGGGTGGAAGAGTCACACAGTCCCCCCCACCGCCGCACAACCCACCTGCTGCCCTCCTGCTAGAACCAGGGGCCTGGCGGGGGGAGGGGGTTCAGTGCCTCCAGGGGCCTGGGCGCCCCCAGCTGAAGGAACATGCTGAACTCCTTCCCTTTCTGTGCTGGCCTTGCTAGGGTCCAGCTGAGTTCCCCCAAGCCCTCACAACCCAGAAAAAGCCAACACAGAGAGAGAGGGTGGCAGAGTGGGACACAGGATGACAGGCAGCGCCCCTGGGCCTCAGAGAGCCGGGTGGGGGAGACAAAGGCAGAGAAGGAAGAGGCTGGGGTGGGGGGGACATCACAGACAGCAGGTGGGGGCACAGACACGCTCCCACGCTCCCCCGGGGCCAGCCTGTGGCTCAGTTTGTCTGCCCCCCCGCCCGCCCCCCTGGGGGCCCAGGAGCCAGGCGCTCCCTGCCTGCTGCCAGGTGGGCAGGCGCACCTAGGGGAGGAAGGGGGCACGGTTAGAATGTGCTCAGCTGCAAGGCAAATCCAGCGTTAGTCGGGCCTGTCTGGGTGTGTTTGTGTGTGGGTGTGGGGAGGCCCACACACCCACTGCCCCTCCCCGCGGTGGGCCCCTGCACCCACCCGACTCGCCCGCACCAGCACTGGGGGCACCCCAGCCTCTGAAGCCCAGGGCAAGATGGCTGCCCAGGCTGCTCCCCCTTCAGGCTCTGTGTCGCCGGCCCCTCCGGCACCTCTGACCAGGGCCTCGCTCTCCTGCCACCTCTCTAGAGGCGCAAGCAGGGAGTTCCACAGGGGAGAGTTTGGCTGCTTCCCAGCGCCTCATCCAGGGCCTGGCACACAGGAAGTGCTCAGTGAACACGAACAGTGGGGACAAGTGAGCACCCCGCCTCCCTGTTCTCTGGCCCTAGCTTCGGTCACCCTTGAACTCCAGTTCCCCTTCCTTTGGAACCAGGAGCTACAGCCCCTCAGCCCTGGGTTCTGCCTGTCGAGGGCACGCGTGGCCCCCGTGTCCCAGATACAGTCACTGTGTGTCCTGCCTCCCCCGGGGCTCAGGCTCACTCTCAGTCAGATGGGGGCTGCCCATCCCCTGGGCCATCCTGGTCTCCGTGGGTCACGCCCCTGGCCCACACTGGAGGGGGGGGTCAGCTTCAGGAGGTCCCTATGCCTCTTTCCTCCCTGCGCCCTCTAACTTTTGTCCTGCTTCTTTACCCGCATGGTGTCCACTTGCTTTGGACTCCACTTGGACCAAGGGACGCTCTTCCTGCCCTTTATCTCACCTGTCTCAGGAGTGTGATCCTCATCTGTCATTAGTTTTATTTTTCATTTCCAACAGCAATAACTGGTAAAAATCACTACAAGTAGTCACAACAAAAGCAATGACTACTAAGTGCCTTCTGCTTCCTAAGTGACTAAGTGCTAGGAACCATGGTAGGTGCTTCCCAGGCAGGCTTTCCAGAACCCTGTCTATAGACGGGGAAACTGAGGCTCAGCGCAGTGAAGCAACACAACTGAGTCCACACAGTTGGCAAAAGTGGGCACCGTTTCTTTCATATGTACCTACGGCGTGGGGCGCACGAGGAGCTTTACCCACGTTCTCTCTGCTCCTGGCAGCATCCCCCGGAAGGGATCCCCCCTCCCACCGTCACAGATGAAGACATGGCTAAGCTGGCTTCGAGGGGCACCCGTACCGTTACTGAGCACGTCCTGAACCAGGCTCGGGTCTGGGCGCTGGGGGTTGAGGACGAAGCCTCTGCCCTGGGGGGCGTTTACATCCAGCACTCTGCCGCAGGCAGTGGGCTCGGGGGGCCAGCCCTGGGCCAGGCGCGTCACACGCATGCTCTCCTGGCCTCTCGCCTCCTTTTGCAGCAGCTCAGAGAAGTTTAAGTCATTTGCTCAAGTTTCAGAGTCAGAAAATCCGAGAGCCAGGCCGAGCCTCAAACCCAGCCTGACTTCCCTGCCGTGCAATGCTCCCGGCCTCCCGCCTCCCTTCCCTGCCGCCCCGGCCATGGGGGTGGGTGGAGAGTGTCCCCAGTGCTGTGGGGAGGCTTCAAGGCTCAGATGGGCATCCCCCTCAGGTGGCGGCTGGAGGCCTCAGCTGCTGAAAGGAACGGGTGAGGAGTAAAAGAAGGTTATGGAAGCACACAAGTGATCCTGTTTCCCCCAGCACGTAGGTCATCACCTGCAAGGAGAAATCAAAGGTTGAGGGGGGAGGCTGGGGTGGGAGGGCCACAGGGCCTTCTGCTCCCCTGCCCCTGCCCCCCACACTCAGACACTCTGGTGGCCCTGCCTCCTCCCCCATCTGCCTGGAGGTCCTACCTCCAGGTTGGCTACATGAAGCTGGCAGGGAGAGGAGGGGAATGGATGGTGGGGAGGAAGGGAAGGGACAGTGAGGGCAGGAAAGAAGGGCCATGTTAAGAGCATAGTGCTGAGGAGGAGAGACCCTGTCTTTGTTGCTCCCCTTGGCCAGATGCAAGAAAGCCAGACCCCTGGCTCCCCAGATCACCCTCCTCAGGCTTCCTGGGGGCCACCCTAGTCCAACATGGCAGCACTTCCCTTGCAGACAGGAAGTGCTATCATGGTCATGGGCACACTAACCAGGAGATAGGTATCTGTGGAAGATGCCCCTAGCCCCTCACACCAGATCTGCCGCCAGGCCTGAGGGCGGTCTGCCTCTCCATGGGTTTGGAGTCCGGCTTCCAGGACTGGGAAGTGGCAGGACTGGGAGTACATGAGAGGTGAGGGGGGACAAGAGAAAGGAGAGGGAGTTGAGAAAAGAAGGGGAGTGAGTAAGAGGGAAGAGTGGGCACGTAAGGGGGTGATCAGAAAGGGAAGGGAGGTAGAGAGGTTGGAGGGCAGCAAGGTCCAGGTGCAGGGAACCAGGAGACAGGTAGGTGCACCAAGCAAGTTCTGGGGTGTGGCCTTGAAGGGTGTAAATGAGCCCTTCTGCATGTGAAGGGGCAGGGCTAGTGGGCCAGGGTAACAAGAGTGGGAGAAGGTGGCCTGTGAATGGGGACAGAACCTGTGGGGGGTAGGGTGGGGCAGGGACTGACTGTGGAGGGGGGGTCTGGGAGGAGAGAATGTGTGAGGGAGGGAGCAGGCCCGGCTGCCCCCCCCATGCCTGGTCCTAACTTGGCCCTGTGTATGTGTGTGTGTGTGTGTGTGTAAGGCCAAGGTGTCTCCTCCTCGCTTGCTTCTGGGAGGGGGAAGGGCCCGTGTCCGCACGAGGAACAAGATGACTCACTGTAGGGGACACAGTCGTACTGCACCTCCAGGTACTTGTAGGTCCCAGGACAGGGGTCGGGAAAGGCGTCAGAGCCAGCAACCACCACGCACTGGGTGCGGTTGTTACACCTGCAGAGAAGACACGAGGAGCTGGGAAAAGACCGGCCTAGAACTGGGGGGCGGGGGCGGACATTCAGGGTCAGGAGAGGAATGAGCACTCCCAAATGGAGAAGGAACTGGGGCGACCAAGGCCAGGGGCCTTGTGGGGGCATCATCTTCTGTGTCCTGCCTGCTCTCTTTCGCACCAGCCAGGCTTCGACTCTGGGCCCCGGCCAGGCAGCAAGCTCAGGGCTGGGCCAGAGACTCTGCCCCATAAACTGTGTCCCCAGCTCCCCGGCCTCACAGCCCATCTGCGTGTCACTGATGCCATCGCGTCCTTGGCATCTGTCCTAAATGGGCTGGAAAGCCCCTCGCCGTTCATTGAAGAGTAAGACGCGAAGGCGCGCGTACGAGGCGGTGTCTTAGCCAACATGCTGCTAATGGGATGCTCACGGTGCCCGTCTGTGTCCCCCCCCCCCCCCCCCCCCCCCCCCCAGACGGGGCCCGCGCTCTGGGTGGCGCTGCTGTGAGGATCTGCAGTGAGGACGGGGCAGTCTCTTCCCCTCACGCCCAAGCCATTCTCACTCCCCCCCGGGGACTCGGAGTCCCCACCAACTTCTAGGAGCCTGGCTAACATATAAAGGGAGGCCTACGTACGAACAAAAAGATGTTTCTTCTCTGCCGTCTGTCTCTCCGATCGAGGGCTCTGGGCCCTAGCACAGGGCCAGGACGTTAGTTAACGAGGGTCTGCTCCTACCCGCCCACCTCAACCCCCTTCTTTAAAACCTCAGCCCTGGCCTCTGAAGGTGAAGCAGAGAGTTGCCTGTGACCCAGCAGCTGCATCCCTAGCTTTGTTCGCCAAGGACCCGGAAGCAGGGGCTCAAACAACTGCTCGTTCGTGAATGTTCTCTGCGACGTCATTTACACAGTTGCCAAAAGGTAGGGACAACCCAAGTGTCCACTGACAGAGGAATGGCTAAGCAATGTGGTCCGTCCACACCGTGGAATATTATTTGGCCATCAGAAGGAAAGCTCTGATGGGCCACGGCATGGGCAAGCCCCGAAGACACCGTGGAGCAAGAGAAGTCAGGCAGAGAAGGCCCCGTTTCATGATCCTATCCGTACGAAATGTCTGCGGCGGGCTGGGCCGCAGCGACAGAAAGCAGATTAGTGGCTGCCCAGGGCTGGGGGAGGGGAGGGTGGCGGTCACAGCTCACGGGGATGGCATTTCCCGTCGGGAAGATGGAAATGTTCTGGAACTAGAGAGTTGGTGGTTGCACCATGCTGCGAATGTACTAACTACCGCTGAATCGTTCGCTTTAAAATGACGAATGTGTTATGTGACTGTCACCTCAACATCCAGAAGAGACAAGGGCTGGACACCGCGCGTCCCAGCCTCCCCTGCAGCTGACTACTCGTGACCGAGTTCCGGCCAGGGAGGTGGGCATGGGCCCGAGGTGGCCTTTAAAAGGGCTGGGTGCGGGAGCCCCCGAGAGAGGGAAGCGAGGGCTGAGGGTCTCTCCCTCCGATCTGGTTTAAGGTCACTCTGCCTATTCTGTGGTCTCCGTCAGAGCAGCAGGGCTGTACCCGAACTAACATGAAGAGCCTCGCCTCCAGGCTTTAAGGTGGCAGAGCGGTGGCCTCTCACTCCCTGGGCCCCCGGAACCACACTGTTCAGCGTTCCCCCTTTTGGGACCGAGAACCCACAAATGCCAGAGCCGGGCCAGTTGCTGTGCTGGCCGCTGGGGAGACCGTGGCGCACCCCGCAGACCCCGAGGCCGGGGCTGAAGGCATGAGGTGGGCAGGGAGAAAGCTGGAGGCAGGAGGCGGGAGGAAGGGGAGTCCCAAGGGGGACGGGGCACAGCCTAAGCAAAGGCTGGGAAGCTGGATTAGGGGCTCTCATGCAGGGGTGTCAGACAGGGAAGGGGGAGGAGGGCGAGGACTGCTGGAGGGGCACACGTTTGAGGGAGAAAAGGTGGGGGACAGGGAACGAGGTGGCTCCAACTTGGCCCACTGGTCTGAGCCACCTGACCACGCCGGTCCCCTGCCCAAAACTCTCTGGATGTTCTCCGTGACCCTGCCCAGTGCTTTATTCTAGAATCCTCTGCTAGCATTCAAGGAGCTGCAGAGCTTGCTCCAGCCCTCCTCTCCTTCTTCCGTTCTACGCTCTGGGTCCTGGAGGGAACCTTGCCCTCTCTCGGCCGTTTAGCAAAAACTCAGTGAGTGCCTGCTGTGCATCTGGCAGGGGACCAGCGCCCTGTCCCCGTGGGGTTGATGGCCCCACGAGGAAAGACAAACATGATAAAGAGGCAAAATATTCCACACAACTGTGGATGGTAATCAGGGCTAGAAGATAAAGCGGGGAAGGGGCTAGGAAGTCGGGGTGGGGGGGCTGCGATTTTAGAGAGGGTGGTCAGACAGGCCTTGCCAAGAGGATAGTCAGGTAAGAAGATCCACAGGCAAGGGAAGGGGTGAGCCATGCGGGTGTCGGGGAACAGCATTCCAGGCAGGGGGAACGGCCGGTGCAAAGACCCAGAGGAGGCCGCGGCGGACGATGGCGGCTGGAGTCGGCTGAGTGGGGGGGAGCGTGGAGACGGGGAGGCCAGGAGCAGAGCACAGGGCAGAGTGCGCGCGCGGGGCCTTGTGGGCCTCAGGGGAGACAGGCTTTTGCTCTGAGTGAGGTGGGTGCCCCTCAGGTGTTCACAGGCACCCCCTGGCTGCTGTGTGGGGGACAGCCCGAGGCAGGCAAGTCGGGGCAGGAGACAGTGCGGCAAGCCCGGGGGGTGGCGGCGCCAGGGGCGGTTAAATCTGGGTGCACCGTGGAGGAGGAGCTGACCAGCTCTGAGTGGCCGGCAGTGGGTGTGAGGAAGGCTTTTGCAGCTTCACACGCGCGGTCCCTCTGCCTGGCATCCCCTCCCCACTCACACACACAGCCTCGCACACTCAGGCACTCACTTTTTCTCTCACGCTCACGTGCACTTCTGTCATCTGTGTTCAGACGTCACCTGCTCCGGGAAGCCTGCGTGACCTCTGGGCTCTCCCTCAGCTCCCGTGACACTTTCCCCCTGTCCTGCTAATTGCTTTTACACTGCGAGACCTCCACGCCCTCCCCCACGAATTCTGGAACGAGCTTCTGGAGGTGCCTAGTGGGTGCGGGCTGCCGGGGAAGAGGGGCTGGGTCTTCCCGGCTGTGTGCATGGGACCTGGCGCCTAGCGGGTGCTCAGGAAACGGGCCGGACGCCTAGAAGGAAGGCGGAGGGGGAACAGGGTGCCCGGGCCAGGGGCCGCGTGGAGGACGGGCATTTACCCAGGGCCCCCAGGAACCGCCTGCAGCCCTCCTCCCAGGAGCCCGGTGGGGTGGGGCCCCTCACCTCTGTGACATGATCTTGAAGGCGTCGGGCAGGTAGCACTGCACGTTCTCCATCTGGAAAGGGTCGGCGTCGCAGATCTTGTCGTCTGTGCGCCCATAGTTGGCGTTCTCCACCATGATGACGTCGCTGCCTGGGCACCGCAGCTCGATGGGGTAGCCTTCGCACGCCAGCTCCCGGCGCATCAGCCCGAACGGCAGCCCGGCCCGGCTCAGGCCTACAGGGAGGGAAGACCCCGCTGAGGAGAAGCCCCCTCCAGCTTGGCTGTATCCGGGACGTGGGCTATACGGACCTCCGTTCTTTCATCTGTCAAATGGGCTTCTCGGTGTGCCCACCTGTGCGGTCAGGTCTTTGCCCTCGGCTCCTGGGAGGTGCCTCTAAGCACTGGGGGTGTCCTGCCCGATGAGTGTCTTTGTCTACCTGGGGGCCTCGGGCCAGGCCAGATGGCCTATACTCCTGTGATGGGTTGAACTGTGTCCTCCCCACCTCAGATTCATATGCTGAAGTTCCAATCCCTCGTACCTCAGAGCGGGACCAAATTTGAAACAGAGGTGATCAAGCTGAAATGAGGCCGTTAAGGTAGGCCCTAATCCAGTATGACCAATGTCCCATAAAAAGGGGAAATTTGGACACAGAAACACACACAAAGGGAAGACGGTGTGGAGACACAGGGAAAGATGGCCAGCTGTAAGCCCAGGAGAGGGCCTGGAACAGCAGCTTCCCTCACGGCCCTCAGAAGGAGCCGACCCTGCCGACCCCTTGGTCTTGAACTCCCAGCCCCTAGACCTGTAGGGCAATACAATTCTGTTGTCGAAGGCCCCCGGCCTATGGTCCTTTGTTACAGCGGCCCTAGCAAATGAGCACACCGACGATGAGAGTAGGAGCTTTTGGGTATCAGCTGACCTCCAGAAGGGCTGGGCACTGAGGTCAGTCATGTGGGTGGGCACCGTGTCTACTCTGGACCCCGAGGCTCAGGGGAGCGTCCCGGGTTGGCAGCGCACCGCGCATGCGGTCACACACCTGTGCCCTCGGCTGACGTTATCTGTCACCGTTCACCGTACTGACCTGTCCCCGTGAGTGTAACAGCATTTGGGAATTCTGGGAATGCTTCTAGGGAATCACCAAATCCGAGGGTGGTCTAAAGGACTCCCGAACTTGTAACTGGCGTCAGAGGGGAGAGTGGTCTGGGGTACTTCCCTAACTTCACACCACCCCATGCAAGGGGGAGCGACGGCTCGGGAGGAAACGCTCTCACGTCCTGAAGGAACCCCCAGCGCCTGGCCTGGCCTCTCCTCAGCCGACAGGCCTGGCACATCCGCGGGGCCAGAGCCTCTCAGCGGGGCCTGGAGGTCGGCAGCACCGGCGGCGCGCGGCTCCCCACCCCCAGGCCTGCTGACTCAGGCTCTCCAGGGGGAGGCCAGGCGCCTCGGACCTGTGTGCCCACCCACGTTTCTGACGCGCACTCGGCTTGAACAGCCAGCTCCAGCCTCCTCGGGCCTCCGTCCCCGGTGTACGATCAGCACGGACAGCCCAGGGCTCCGCCTTGAGGAGTCCACGCGCTCCAGAACATTCCCGAACAAGCCCCGGGCATGGCGCCCTGTGTGGTGAGGGTCAGTGTGACGATGAAGAACACGACCGGTGGGGTTGCCCAGTCACACGTCAGCCCCCCTCCCATGCCGTGTGAGGACCGACAGCTCCGGCTCTGGAGCCAGACGGCCGGGGTTTAAACCCCCCGCCGGCGGCCTCGTCCGGTAGCCGACCACCCCTGTGGCCCCGGTTCCTTCTCCCAGGAGCTGCCGCTCCCACCTCACAGCACCGGGACGGCTGCAGCGGGCGCGAGGGCCCCCCCACAGTTACATCTGGACAAAGGCCTAACGGGGACAGTGAGGTGACGGGAGCTGAGTCCACTATCATTAAGGTTATCGAGGGGCGCCGGGGGGGCTCAGGCGGCTAAGCGTCTGCCTTCGGCTCAGGTCATGATCTCGGGGTTCCGGGATTGAGCCCCGTGTTGGGCTCCACGCTCAGTGGGGAGTCTGCTTGAGATTCTCTCCCTCTCCCGCTCGTGCTCCCTCTTTCTCTCTCCAATAAATAAATAAAATCTTAAAAAAAAATTATTGAGGCAGCCAGTCTCTACAGGACGGAGTGGGCTCCGCGTGGTCCACAGCTGCCGGGTCAGCCACCTTCTTAGACGCTGGTCCCAGCCAGGCCTCGCGGGGTGCTGGCGGGGGAGTGGGGACACGCAGAGGGACTCACAGGCTCCGAAGTGCGGACTGTGGCTTGTGGGTACAGAGAAGTAGGGGTGCCCTAGGGCAGCAGTGCCAAGCAGACCCCTTTCAGAGATCTGCTCCCTCCACTATCAGGTGGGGGGCCCCAGGGGGATGGCAGCTAGGCCCCGGGGGTTTTTTGGGGTGAGTTGAGTCTCACTTGGGGGAAAGTATTACATGTGTTCCTCTAACACCATCTGCTTCCACAGCTAATTTTAGTCCTTCCCGGGCCTGGGAGGGAGGCCGGGGGTGGAGGGCTGGCTCAGATGGGTCTGGGGGTGGAAGTGGCCCCTCCCGGCCCAGCTGGGGCAGTGGGACAGGACCTGGATGGGCAGAGAACGTGGGCACTGGGGGAGCAGAAGGCGTCAGCTGCGCAGAGCAGGGCCAAGGCCCCGGGGCCTGGCGGAGCAATGCTCCCTCCACCTCTGTGGCTTTCGGGAGTATTGGGCTAGTGAAGGGACACTGGGGAGCAGAGTCCCCCAACAGTGCTCTCCAGACAGAGCTGGGGGGTGCCGGCTGGGGGCATGCCCAGGGCTAGGGGCAAGGCCAGCAGGCCCCTTCTTTCTGCCTCTCCTCTTGCCCTGCCCTTGCCCCCGCCTGGGCCCGCCGCGGGGACCATAATTGAGTGATTGGTGGAGGTGGGCGGGCAGGCTCGGGGCACTAATTGTTGCATGTGCAGGATCCTGGGGCCGGCATAGGGCCGAGCCGGGTAATTAGTTGTTTTTAAATAAACGTCAGCGGGCATGCTTTAATTAAGCCTTCTTCCCAGCGAGAGCCTCAGAGATGTAATCACAGAGAAAGACACACACATAAGACAGGGGGGTATCGCTCACCGGGAAGGCCGGTCCTGGTCCCAGGAGGCCACAGCCCGCATCCCAGGCTCCAGGACCCCTGGCAGGATGGGCCCTGCTGCCCCGGGTGTTGGGGGTGAGGGGCTGGTCCAGGGACCCCTCAGTGGTGCTGGGAGGTGCGATTACCAAGTCTTCTTCTGGCTTGGTTCCGCCGCGGCCTGGGGCGAGCTGGGGACTGCGGTTCTTCACCAAGTGCATGGGGAGGTATTTCAACATTTTCTCTGCCCTCCCAGCTGCATTTTGGAGGCACGGCTCCTCCCAGCCCCAGCAGCACCTACCTTGGGTGGCCGAAGTGACCAGGACGGCGGTGATGCAGAGACTCCAGAGCACTGCGGCCAGGCGGGCCATGGCGGCGGCCAGGGGCGTGTTCGGGGCACTCAGTGTCCTGTGCCGGGGGCCTTGCCCCGCATCAGCAGGTGGGCGCCACGGCCTGGCCCACCAGCCTAGGGAGAACAGGGAGAGTGAGGCGGGGGCAAGGCCCCAGCAGGCCCAGGAGGAGAGGCATTTGGGCAGGTCCCCTCTCCTCCTCCTGGTGGCTGAGGGCTTGTCCCCGAGAGGGGCCAGTCAAGGTACCTCCCCCCGAGCCAGCTGTATGGGACTGAAGCTGCACCCTGGCCGCCCCTCCAGGCCCTCTGGCCTACACTGCCAACTCCCACCCCCAGCTGGCAGACAGACCCACCCATCTGGGCACATTGGACCAAAGGGGACCTCCTGGAAGCTCCTCCCGTGGTCTCACAGCCCCTCCTCGGGTAGCAGGGGCAGCTCACTGGGATGTCATGGCTGTGAAGGGCCTGCCCGCATCCAGGCAGGCCTCAGACCCTCTCTCACGGGAGATAAAGGTGTTCTGGAAGCCTCTTCTCCATCCCCAAATCCCAACCCTGCCCACTTGTCTCCCTGACCTGGCTTCCTCACCTAGCACTGCGGGGCGGGGGTGTCCAGGCATCCTGGCCTTGAACTGGCAGCCTCCCAGTCTTGGGCAGGAGTCCAGGCCCCGCCCCCAGCCCTTGCTTCCTGTCTCTCCCTCTCTGGTAGCTAATTAGAATCCAGCTGGCTGGCGCCACAGATCAGGGACCAGGGACAACTGAGTCCCCTCTTTCCCCTCTGGGGGGACCCTCGAGGTAAGCTGGAGACAGGCAGGCGGGGGTAAGGGAGGGGTGTGCAGTCCCCTAGGGGGCCGGGATGGGGGACTGGCATTGTGTGCTCTCCCCTGCAATCCTCCCACCCGTCTGCCCATCCCTGGGCACTGCAACTCCGCGGGCACAGGGCTCCGTGCTGACCCATTTCCTCCCCTCTCAGCTGCTCCTCCCTTCTCCCTTCCGGTCTCCCCTGGATGCTCTCTGAGTTGCAAATCCAGATCTCTGCTCTCAGCCCTTTGCTTTATCTGCCCCGCGGTTCTCAAGAGTGGCCCTGACCCAGTGGCACCAGCATGGCCATGAACTTCTACAAACACACATTCTCTGGGGAGGGCCAGCATCTGTGTTTTTACCGGCCCTCCAGAGTGTGAACACCCACTTACTCGGTCTTCCCTCGCCGCCACCCCAGTCTGTCCCATAGTTTCAATGCCATTAACCAACAAATACCTTCCATATCTCTTATTTTCTGTTTGGAATCTCTCAACAGAGCCCCGAATTACTGTTTTTCCTCCACCAAATGAAAGCCTATCCACCAGCCCCATCAGCTCCCTGATCCCATTTCTGCTCAGGCCACTCTTGCCTCCTGCTATTCCTTGACCACACCAGCCCCTGCCCCAGGGCCTTTGCGCTTGCCAGTTCCTCCACGTGTATCTTCTGCCCACCAGTTACCCACAAGGCTGCTCCCCCTCGCCTCCTTTAGGCCTTTGTTCAAATGTAACTATTTAGGGGCGCCTGGGTGGCTCAGTTGGTTAAGCATCTGCCTTAGGCTCAGGTCATGATCCCAGAGTCCTGGGATCGAGTCCCGAGTCGGGCTCCTTGCTCAGCAGGGAGCCTGCTTGCTTCTCCCTCTCCCTCCCTCCCCCCGCTCATGCTCTCTCTCTCTCAAATAAATAAAAATCTTAAAAAAAAAAGTAGTTATTTATTTCTTGCATGGAATGGCCCCTGCACAGACACGGATCACTGGATTGCTTTGCTCACAGCTAGCCCCAGCTTCTAGAACGGGCCTGGCACACAGCAATGTGTTTGTTGAATCTCAGACCCCAAACCTAGGAATCTGCCTCGATTCCTCACCCTTCACCACCTCTCCCCTTCATAAGCTCCACCAGCAAGTCCTGACAGCTGCCTCCAAAGCACCTCGCCAACCTGCCCACGCGTGGCCCCCAGTGCCCGCATCCAGGACCAAGCCGCCTGCCGCGCCTGGATGCTTGTCTCGGCCTCCCTGCCTCCACGCCTGCCCTCCACTCAGTGCTAAGGGATCACTGAATGACGCAGATCCGAGTGTTAACCTTCCCCTCAGCTCTCCACTGGGGTCTGCTTCCTCACCAGGGCCTAGAGGCCACCGGTGACCTGGTGTCACCCTGATCTGTAACCAGCCCCCTCCAGTTCCTAGGATGCTCTAGCTTCTCCCCGCCCACCCCCACCCCCGCTTTGCCAGGGCTGCTCTCTCTGCCTGGAATGCTCTCCCAGGATCCCTGTACACCTGCTATGGCTTCACCGGTCAGGGCTCCACTCCAAGGCCACGCCAGCAGGGCAACCTACCGGACCTTCCCAAACGTTCCTGCTGCTCCCACTTGCCATCCTGTTGCCCCGTTTTTGATTTACAGCTTTCAACCACACCTGAAGTTACCTGGAGGATATTAGCAGGTCTGGGGTCAACCTTCCCTACCAGACCATGAGCTCCTTGAGGGCAGGGACTTGGACAGTTTCTCAGGAAATAAAGGCAGGAACAGCACACTCCCAGGCAGGACACCCCTCCCAGGCCTCAGACTCCTCTCGCGAAACGGGAAGTGATCTGAGAGCGCGGCCGGCATACGGGCGCCCTCCCTGCCCCCAGCCTTCAGGAAGCCCCCCCCCCAGACATGGCCTGTGGTGCTTTGGGCTCCTTTCCCAGCATTTCACAATGTTACATTGTGGGGGGCAGGGGCTTCGTCGTCACCCCCCACTCCCCACCTCGGCTCCCAGCCACGGTCAAGCTCAGGAGAGGCACCGACCCCACACTAAGGGACACCCCCCTCCCCGGCTCTCCCCAGGGGGACTCAAACTAGCTAGTGGCTGGCTAATGCCGGAAAGGCTGCCGGGTGCCAGGCTCTGGGGGCAGCCAACCCACACGGGTCTGGATCCGACTCTGCCATTCACAAGTGGTGTGAACTTGAGCCAGTCCCTCCCCCCCCACCAACCCCAGTTCCCTCTGTGCCTCAAACCTGCGGGCTTCTGCTAGGGACAGTAGCCTGCACAGGTGACAGGCCAGCCCGGGACCCATCCGAGGGCGCTGTCCACAGCGCGGCGCGAGTCAGGGCATGGGGAGCACGCGTCTGAGTGCGAGGCGCCCCTCGCTGCTCCGGGCTGCACCCGGACCCAGGACGCTGCGACCTCAGGTGGAGTCCCCAGGCCTCTTCCCCATCCGCACTCCTTCCCGGGGGCTCTAACTGGCCTCATGGTTTAGACGCCGTCTAGACTGTGATGACTGCCACATTGGAGTGTCAGCCCTGCTTCTCTCCTCACCGTCTACACCCTCGGGTCTCCGAGGCACCTTCGGCCTGAACAGCCTAAAACAAAGGCCCCCTCCCCATATTAGTCCATGGGCCCAGCATCCCCCCCCAGGTCCTTGGGCTGCAACCCCAGGAGTCAAAATCCCTGGTTCCTCCTTTCCTCGCCCTGACGTCCAGTTCAGGATTGAGTCCTCGGTCTGTGCCTCCGGGACACCCCGGTGTCTGTCTGTCCCCAGCAACCGCCCTCCAGACAGCCCTGGCCTCCTTCCAGCAGCCCCCCCACCCTTCTTGCTCCCGCACTCCGGGCTCCCCACCGGCAGCCAGAGAGGCCTTTAAAAAATTATGGTATAATAGCTATGTCACATAAAATGTGTCATTTTAACCGTTTTTACGTGTATAATCCAGTGGCATTAATTACATTCTCCATGCTGTGCCCCCGCCACCACCATGGTCTATTTCCAAAACTTTGTGATCACCCCAGTCCCTCCCGATCCCCCACCCCAGCCCCTGGCAATGACCAATCTTTACTGAACGAATGCAAGGTGCCGGGGTGGGGCAGCCAGAGACAGGTGTTTGTGACCCGCGGGCCAGGCCCGACCCACACAGCCCGGGCACCATTGCTCAGCGGTGTAGACAGCGTTCCCCTTGGGCTGCCCACCACTCCCTGAAGGCCCGTTCCCCAGAGCAACTCTGCCCGGAAAGGCCCAAGCGCCCCCAGACCTGGCCCCCGCTCGGGGCTGGGGTACGAGGAGCCGGGCACTGTGACTTCCGTTCCTCCCCTCTCTTCCAGGCCAGACGGTGTGCCCACCAGCCCTAGGCGGGTCTGCCTGCCGCCTGGTGCCCACCTATGTGGGGAGGCAAGGTCAGATGTGGGGAGGTGGGAGCCATATCCTGGGAGGCCTGAGCCCGACTACCCCTGAGGCCTTGGGAGGGGGTGTTATGGACTGCCCCCCACCCCGCTGCCAAAAAAAAGATACGTTGGAGTCCTGTTCTCCAGCACCTCAGGATGGGACCTTATTTGGTCTTTAAAAAGGTAATCAAGTTAAAATGAGGTCATTAGGGTGAACCCTCGTCCAGTGTGACTGGTGTCTTTACAAAAAGGAGATACTTAGACACAGACTCACGCACAGGGAGTACGCCACGCGAAGACGGAGGCAGAGGTCGGGGCGATGCGTCTATGAGCCAAGGAATGCCAAGGACTGCCAGCGAACCCCCAGAAGCCATGCGGGAGGCGCAGGCAGACTCCCTCAGAGCCTCCGGAAGGAACCGGCCCGGCCCACACTCCGATCTTGGACTTCGGGGCCCCGGAGCTAGGACAGTGAGTTTCTGTTGTCAAAGCCGTCCGGTCTGCGGTACTTTGTCGCAGCAACCCTAGCAAACTGGCACGGGGGGTCAGGACACATGGTGGGCTGGGACGCAGAGCTGGGGAGAGCCTTTCACAAACTATGGGAGTGGGAGGCCTGCTGGATCTCCAGTCCCAGAACCTCCCGTGATGCCGGGGACAGCAGCCGACACCTCGGTGCCCCATTCCAAGCACTGTATACACACAGCTCATTTAACCCACAGGCACTGAGTACATGGGGTGGGGGGGTTAGGGGAGAGGCACACGCCTACATCTTACAGAGGAGGAACGTGAGGACCCAGGGCACCCAAGTGATAAGGGGACTTTGACCCAGGCAGGTTGGCCCCGCCAAGCTGGGCTGGGGAGCCCCCGGTGGCCGGGAGAAGCCCCTCCTGCAGCCCCCCCGCTGCACGCGTGTGACAGCACCCTCAGAGCTGGGCACACCCACAGGGGCTGCAGCCACAGGGCCAGAGGCGCCTGCACCTGCGTCTGTCCCCACCTCAGCCTCAGCAGACTTGGGTGACCCTAACCGAATGCATGGGAAATTGGGCCTCCTGCCGTCCCATGAAGGGGACTAGACCCCAGGCACGTCCAACCCCCAGGTCACGTGCGCAGCCCACCAGCCTCACCCACACCTGCCTCTGTTTGCTCCTGAGCCCCACGTTGGTGTCAAGTCAAGGGGGCGTGTAGCAGGGGTCCTGGGGATGGGTGACATGGCCCAGGCTCTGTCCTCAGGTGCCCTGAAATGGGGCAGGGGAAGGTGACAGGAGGAGAGGGGGCGCCTCCAGTCTGCCCTAGAGTGCAGCTGCCATGGCAACCCTCTGCTTGAGTGGGTGGGAGTTTGAATGCCTGGGGGGGGGGAGGGCACCAACAGAGGGGGCTCTGGGCCCCTCACGGCCCTGCCCCTTCACGGAAGAGTCTCCTGCTTCTAGCCCCAAAGCCAGCAGCCTGAGAGCCCAGCACCACAAGCCTGCCTCCTCCACGAAGCCCTCTGGCATGGCAGAGTAAGGAAGCAGCAGGCCAGGCCACCCGGGTGGCTCAGTCGGTTGTGTCTGCCTTCAGTTCAGGTCATGATCCTGGGGTCCTGGGACTGAGCCCCATATCGGCGTCTCTGCTCAGTGGGGAGCCTGCTTCTCCCTCTCCCTCTGCCTGCCGCTCCCCCTGCTTGTGTGCTCTCTCTCCCTCTCTCTGTCAAATAAGTAAATAAAATCTTAAAAAAAAGGATGCAGCAGGCCCCCGGGGAAGGTACAAGGAAAGGCTCCCGGGTCTGAACCTGCTGTGTGCCTCAGGCTTAGCTCTTTGCCTCTCTCAGTGCATTTCCCCAGCTCCCCTCGGGGACTAACAGATAAACCTTGCAGAGGTGGGGCAAGTGTCCAGGCAGTGCCCAGCACGCAGCCCTCTCTGCGAAGGGCACTGTGGGCTCAGAGAGGGCAGGGTCCTCCCCAAACCTTCCACTCCAGCCCCATCTCCCTCCATCTCCCCCAGAGGACAGCTCAGTCCCCCCAAGTGCTCCTCCTGGACCCCTCTCTCCTCACCCCACATCCAACCCCAGCAGCTCCTGCGGCCCCTCCTGCAGGATCTGCTCACCTCCCACTCCTCGGCCCTCCCTGGTCCAGCCCCATCACCTGCCCCTGGTCAGACCTGCTGCCTCCTCTCAGGTCTCCGGCCCTTGCTGCCCGCAGCCTGTTCCTCCCACAGCAGCCAGAGGGCGCCAGTGAGTACCTGGGTCAGGGCGCATTCCTCCTCGGCTCAGAACCTTCTATGACTCCTACCTCACTCAGAGCAAAAGCCCAAGTCCTCCCTGGGGCACACACGGCCCTGCCCACAGCTCCTCCCACTCTCCTCCTTGCTCACTCAGCCCCTGGTTCCTGGAGGAAGCCATCAGGCACAGTCCCGTCTCAGGGCCTTTGCACAGGGCCTTTGCACAGGCTCTTCTCTCCTCCCCAAATGCCCGCACGGCTCCTCCCTTGCCTCCTCGAGCTCTTTGCTCCAACATCGCCTGCTCAGGGCGGCCCTGCTGGTCCCAGCACTCCTCCATCCTATCCTGGCTTTTTTCTCCATGGCACCCATCACCGGCATGCCAGCCGTGCATTTTACTGTCTGTTATCTTTCTCCCACTAGATGTCAGCGCCACAGGGTGGGGTTTGTCTGATTTGTCAGTTTTAAAAGGTCACTCTGGCTGCCCAGTGGCACTGGACCACAGAGGGGTGGGGGTGATTCGAAGCAGTCGCTTTTCCCCCCAGGCCTCCTCCCTGGTCTCCCCCATCTATCTGCCACTCCCACCCCATCTGCTCTCCGCCCAGCCCAAGTGATCTTTGTAAGATGAAAACCCAATCATGTCCTTCCCAGCCTACCACCCTCCATGGCTACCTATTGTCTCAGACGCCCTAGCATAGCATCTCAGGCTCTGGTCTCCAGCCACCTTGTCAATCCCTTCTCTGCTCTAGCTTCCTAAGGTGCCTGCCCCCACCCCATACACCTCTCCCTTGCCCATACACACAGTGCTAGGGCTCCTGTCCCTGCCCCCACTCTTCCTTCAAAAGGTTCTGCCCCCAGGACTGCCTGCGTTGGTCTCTCCTACTCCCACACCCATGGCACACTGGGCCTCCACGTTTGTCCCCACTAATTGGACTTGGCTCTGTTGTTGAACGTCTATCTTTCCCACCAGCTGGGGACTCCTCAGGGAAAGTTCCATCATCGGTCAGTCTGGCTCTCTGTTGCATGCCCAGTCCTGGGCAAGAACAAGTACTTATTAATTTGTTTAATGAACAGAGACAAAACAGACCCAGAGAACAGGTCATCCATTCAGTGCATAGTTACCTAGTTCCGACTGGGTCACAAGTGCTTTGGAGGAAAATAGGCGTGAAGGGGAGGATGGCGGTGGGGGTGTATCTGTGGGTACAAATGTAAACGGGGTGGTCAGGGAACACCTCTCCCAGAGGGAGACATTTTAGCAGAAGTGTCAAGGAGGTGAGCCATCTAGGTACCTGGGGAAAGAACATCCTGGGCAGCGGGAACAGCATGTGCAAAGGTCCTGAGGCAGAATCTGCTGGAGCGTGGCTGCGGCCCAGTGAGCAAGGGGGAGAGTGGAAAGAAGTGAGGGCAAGGGCAGGTTAAAGGACAGAGCTAGCAGGGCCTTGTGAGTCGAGGGTAGGACAGGCTTTTATCTCCAAGTGAGGTGGGATCCAAGGAGGATTCTGAACAGAGGAGGGGCATGGCCTGACTCAGAAGTTCAGAGACTCCTTCTGCTGCCAAGGGAGATTAGACTGGGGGGAGGTGGGGGCTGCTGAGAGCAGTGGGTGAGCCCCACCCCCACCCCTTTTCTCTCCCTGTCCACTCAGCCGTCAACGCCAGAATCCTGCCATTTAGCCCATGCTTCCTTTCTTCACCCTCCTACCAACCACCCAGCAAACCATGTCAACTCCTGTCTTGAGAACCCCCGCACCAGCCCATCTCTAATGTCTCAAGGCCCTTTCCAGAGTCTTCACTTTGACAGCCCACAGTGGCTTCCTCTTCCTGCTGGCTTCCTGACCCCCCTGCTTCCCTCTGTGGTTCTCTCCCTCCCAGGAGCCAGAGAGAACTCACGCTGAATATTCTCATCCTGTCTGGTGCTCCTTGACCCCTCCATAGGCCTTCCCAGCCCCATGGACACACCTCATGGCACATACTCAATTCTTCTGCCAAGACCAGCCTCCAGCCTCCTTTCTACATGCCTGGCCGTAAAACCTCTTACATTTTCCCCTTTGAGCCACCACCTTCTTTCTGAACTCAGGCAGGCCTCTCCTCACATACTCTCTCTCCCCTCCACTTTATCCCTCCTTCCCCCTCCAGGCTGCAGCTGGGAGGCCCCCTCCCCCAGGAAGCCCTCCCTGACTTATAGACTGGCCAGGTGCCTCCTCTAAGCTCCTTACCACAGGAGGTTGGTACTATGGAGGCCTGTGGTCCGTTTCCACTTCATACTGTTCACTGCCCATCCCAGAGCCTTGCACTTTGAGCATGACAGAGCACAGCTGAAAGAAGTGGTAGGAGCCACGGCCCAAGGCAGAGGGTGGAGGTGGCAGGAGCCTCTGGGCCTCCAGATGCTGGCAGTGAAGAGGCAGGGCGGGGAATACAGAGACCAGAGGGAGGCGGACATGATGCCCAGCAGGACAAGAGGGAAGAGTCCCAGGGTCGTACGTTCAAATCCCAGCTCTGCCCACTTCGGGCTGTGTGATGAGGCCCCCCATGTTCTTCCTCTGAATTCTGTCTCTCCCCAGGGAAATGGGATGGAAGCCTCCCGTGGTGGCCACAGGGCTTAGAAGTAATATAAGGCGACCTCACATATCCTTTTTAGAGCACCTAGGTACCAGGCACTGACCTAGGAGCTGGACAGACATCCGTGGATGAGCCGGACACAAAGAGCACTAAAGAAGTCAATTCTATGATGTACTAGTTTTGTGGAGGAACAGGGGCTCTGGGGTGTGTGTGGGGGGGGGGGCAGTGGGGGTGTGTGCATGTGTACAATTTAAAATAGGGGGATCTAGAAAGACCAGACACTTCGGCAAAGCCCTGCAAAGCTCCGCAAAGGGAGGAGCCATACAGGTGGCCAAGGAAGAGAAAAGAGTTCCTGTCAGAGGGCACAGCCTGTGCAAAGGTCCTGGGGCTGGCCGATGCATGTTTGAGGACAAGTGAGGAAGCCAGTGTGACCAGTGGCGTGAGCGTGGGGCAGTAGGAAGAGGTGAGGGCAGGGAGGTGACAGGGACAGACTGTACCAGACTTGCCATGTCCTTAAGTGCACAAGCGTGCCCCAAACGGGGCTGCTTCTCTGCTGAGGAGGGTGCATCCACAGGTCCCCCAACTTCCACCACCAAGGGCAACTGGGGGGCACTCTGGGGCAGGAGCTGTCCACCTAGGGCCCAGCGACTGACTGTTTTTGCACAGCCAGTGGACTAAGAGTGCTCTTGCCACTTTTGAAAGGTTATGAGGAAGAGGCAGAGGGAGAATATGCAGGACAGCAGCCAGGCCACCTGCCCGTCTCCGGGATTTACTGTCTGGCTCTTCACAGAGAAAGTCTGCCGACCCCAGTCCTGAGCGGTGGTCCTCAACGCGGGACAATTTTGTTCTCTACTCCAGGCTGTTTGGCAACGTCTGGGGACCTTTTTAGGTGTCTCAACTGGGGGTGGGAAGGATGCCACTGGTATTTAGAGGGTGCAGACCAGGGATGCTGCTCAAGGTCCTAGGATACCCAGGACAGCCCACACAAAGAACGACCAGCCCCAATATCCGGACTGCCATGTCTGGGAGACCCTGGCCTAGAGAGCCGGCCCCGGGCCCCTGGCCTGCCTGCACCGCCTCTCCAGTGGCGGGACACGGGCATCCGCTTGGCTTCCTGGCTTGCCCACTCCTGACTTCCAGGGTATTCTGAGCATCTCAGGGAGGGGCACTGGCTATTTTTAACTTTGGGGGGCAGGGCTATTTTTAGCCTCAGCATCTATATATTGAATTTTTATCTTCCCCCAATTTTGGAGTTCAGGGTGGGGAAGCAGAGGGCTTCTGCTCCGCTATTTCGCCAGGGCCCACGCAGCCTGAAACAAGCGTGAGGGTCTCACCCCATGAGAGAGAGAGGCTGCGTCAGTGCCCCAGGAGGAGGGGCTGCTCAGGCCCTGACCCTGGGTTTCCTAGCCCCTGCCTGAGCAGAGGGCCCCTACATTTCCCACCGCAGGCTCTAAACCCCACAGCGCACGCACAGTTCCATGGGCAGGTGGCTCTATACACGTACCCTCACCCACTGGGGCACCCACGAGGCCACCTCAGAGAGAGTACTCACAGGTGGGTACGGCGGACAGGTGCAGAGCTGGCCCGGTCAGGCCCCCAGTGCCAGCCCTCAATCCCCCCAGAGGGGCAGGATGGATGGGGAGTCCTTGCTATGCATAGCCAGAGGACTCACCTGGGAGTCTCCAGTCCTTTGACAGACCCCTTCCCATTCACTCAGGTAAGATCCCTTGAACACCTACTGTGGGCCAGGGAGGAGTCTAGGCATCTTGGATCCAAAAGCAAACCTTGAGTAACAAACTTCCTGAGCACTTGGATCCTGGTTGGGATGATAAATAAACAGGCATAATAAATCAAGAAAATTACAGTGTGAGAAAAGCCATCCGTGCTCGGAAAAGTCAGGAGGTAGGTGGGAGGCTGCGATTTTAAACAGGCTGCACGGGGTAAAGGTTACTGGGAGGGGGGGTGACATCTGAAGCGGGTGAAGGAGCAAAAGCCTTGCAGATGTCTGGGTGAGAGTCCCAGGTGGAAGAACAGCCAGTGCAAAGGCCCTGGGGTGGAATCTTGCTTAGATGTTGGTGGAGCGGCAAGGAAAGAGGGAGTGAAGGGGATGAGGTGATGGGGAAGATCACGCAGGGCCAAACCCCAAGATGCCCCACTGCCTGACCTGCGGCAGTGCCTGGATGCGGGGGCTGCTACCTTCCGACTCCGGGGCTGCCCCCTCCCCAGCTGGGACCCCGGCCACTCCAGAAAGGAGACATAAGCTTTCTCCCCGACTCCTGTGATACAAGCCTCTTGACTCAAGTCGCTATGTGTGGCCAGACTGTGAGCTCTGTGAGGACAGGACCAGGGCACTGTCCCCATGGCATCGCCAGCACAGTGCCTGAGACAAGACACTTGGCACGTGCTCACAGACTGCGTGAAGAAGTGCCCCCAGCCCGGTCCCGAGGAGCCCCGTGCACACACCCCGTGGGCACACGGCTGCAAGCGCACGTAAGACGCAGACCCTCCTCCTGTGCAGGGCCACGGACACGCACGGGCCGCCCACTCTGCCAAACTCACAGCCCCAGCACCCAGGAGAGCCCGACCAGCATAGGGCTAGCCTGCGGACACGTGGTCACACACAGGCTTAGCCAGGTCACCATCCAAACCACACACGGAACACACACAGACATCGAACGGAGGACTGGATTCCGGGGGTGCTGAGACCCCCGCCCCCATGGCTCTGTTCAGCAGCAGCCTCCTCCGGGGACCCTGCTTTCCTCTTTCACGGGGGTGGCCAAGACCCAGCCCAGGCACCTCCAGGGTCACTGCAGCCAGGTCTGCTTCCAGACCCAGGGAACCCCTCCCGCCCCCCAAAGAGGGGTCTGGAAGAGGGGAAGTGTCTGGCGTCTGGAAATCGGATCCCCGAGAGGCGCCCACATAGAAACCGGAGCCTTGTCCTTGGCCACACAGCTGGCTGGAGAGGTAGGAGGGAGCAGAGCCCTGGAGCTCCAGCTCCCCACGGCTGGCGGGTGGGGACCAGGAGGGTGGGGACGGCAGGGATCCCGCTCCTCCTCTTCCTCATCGGGGTACCCACTCTAGCCCAGCAGCACAACCTCCTGGGATCAGCACCCCCTCCCACCAGATGCCCAAGTTGGGGCTGAAGCACCTCATGCTCTCCTACCAGCCCGGCTGGTGGGGGGGTACAGGGAGGCTGCAAACTCCAGACGCAGGTGGCTTTCACAGGTGGAGGTATGGGGGGGGGGGCTCGGAGTCCAGACGGCTTGGTGCAGACTTCAGAGAAGCCAGGGAGCCTGCCAGCCCCTCCCCCACATGTCTGGAGGGTTCTCCTAGGCCCCCTCAGGAGAAGGGGCTCCCCAGGGCACGCTGGGAATAGAAACAGGGCTTCACGAGTCTCCCTTCCACCTCCTCCCTACAGGCACCAGGGCCCAGGTACGCTGGTCCCCAGCTCCCCACCCTCCCTAACCCTGCATAGCCTCCAAGCCCAAGATCAGGCATTAGCAGGGGTGATCATGCCTTAAGCCAGCTCCCCAAGAGTAGGGGTTGGGATGGGTGCGCTGTGGAGGGATGGCCTAGTGGGGCATTTGGAGGGCAGCACCCACGGCATGGGGCGGGCTAAGGCCCCACGGGGGGTCACTGAGGGAGAGGAGGGAGGCGGGCCCTCACATGTGAGCACACACGTATGTGGCTCAGTGCATGGGTGCCGCTGCCACCAGCCAGGGATCGAATTAGTTCCCTTTTCCGCTTTCCAGATGATTTTTCATCTCTGTAATTAATGGGCAAGTCAGTTCTGAACGGCATGGCAGGCAAATTGCTAGTTAGGAAAATCACGGATAATTTTCTCGATATGATAATGAAGGTTGTATTCCTTCTCTTATTCTCCCTGTTTTCATCCTACTTTTAAGTAATAAATTTGGTATTAGTGGGTGGGGAGACAGGAGGAAGGAGAAGTCACCTGCCCCCACAGCTGGGGCCTGACCCAGGCCCACCCGGAGTCCTGAGCCCCTGGCCATGGGGCAAATGGAGGGGAGGAGAGATGGGGACCCTCCATGGGGCACCACAACACCCCAAATGATCAGTTCAGGGTGTCAGGCCTAGAAGAGCAGGTTGGAGGGCAGGGAGCCCCCAAGCTGTTGGCTGGGCTGAAGGGGTTGAGTCTAGGGTCAGGTTACAAGCTCTTGCCGGCCCCTGGGGTGCTGGAAAGAAGGGCAGAGACGCACAGCCTCTCTCCAAGAAGCAAGCAGCATCGAGGTCAACAGGCCTAGAGCAGACATCACCCTTAGGAGTCCCCCACACCTGTCCCCACACTGTCCAAACCCTTCTCTGCGGTGACTCTGGTAGCAGCTAAGGGAACAGAGCAAGCAGAAAAGGGAAAGAGAGAAAGAGAAACAGACAGAGGCGGAGAGGCGACCAGCCATCTTGGCAGCCATTTTGAACCCCTCCCCCTGGTCCCCCAGGCACACCACATGTTTGGATGTGGGCAGACAAACCCAGGCTCTGGGTCCTGCAGAAGCCAGGAGGAAAGGGGAACCTGCCTCCAGACTGGGAGGGCGGGACACCCACGCAGCTGCCACGGCCGGGGAGGGTCATGGGGGGCGGTGGTTATGGCCCAGGGACGTACAGTGAGGTGCTGGGCGAGCACGGGGCTGGGTGCTGACCTAGACCGGACGGGCAGGGACAGGGCTGTGCGTAGGGGGGCTGTGCCAGGAGGGTGCTGTCTTCAGATGGGTGCCAGGGGTGCACCGGAGCAATGCCTGCAGGGGCATTTTCTGGCCGAGGCTGGAGCACCCACAGCACTCTCCACCCTCTTCTGGTCCGAGCTTCTGTACCAGGACCCTCAGGGCGAGGATGACAGTCGAAGCCCCATAGCTCTACCCAATGAGCACCCGGGGGAGAGGGAGGGCTCTCCCCGTCGAAGCCCGAATCGGGGCGGCTCAAACCCCACAGCTTCCCATGCTTAACCGGGTACCGCGGAGAGAGAGAAGACGCCGCCGGGCTGCACACCTCCTGACAGCGGTGCCCCCCGGGCTGCAGCCGGCCGGACCCCCAGACAGACCCCTCCCCATCCACCGCGTCTCTGCCTCCGGGAGAAAAACAATCCGCGGCCCAGCATCCTGCGGTGCCAGCCCCCGACACAGCTCCTCCGGGGGCCGGGGCCCGCGCACGGCGCGCACACGCACCCTCTCCGCTCACACCCAGACACCTACACAAACAGGGCGCCAAGCACCCGCGCGCACACGCACCGGGGACACGCAGGCACCGCCGCGCCGCTTCCCCACAAAGGCTGGCGCGCGCGCGGGCACACGCAGCCACGCGCGGGCACACTCGCGGTCCCCTCCCCCCGCCGGCACCCCGCGGCCGCCCATCCGCACCCCCGCGTCCCCGGCGCTCCGTGGGGGCCGCCCCTCTTGACCCCCAAGCCGTTGGGTATGAAGTGCAGGCCGCCCCCGACTCCCCTCCAGCTCAGGTGCGGGGAGTCGCGGCTCCAGCATCCCCTCCCCCTTCGCGGCCCGGACAGGCCTCGGCTCCGGTCCTGCCCCCATCCGCCTCGGCCCCCACACCTGGCCCAGGTGCGGTGTCCCCCTCGCCCTGGGCCCGCAGACACTCACCTGTCCAGCGCAGCTCTGGGGTCGGCCCTGCGCGTCTCTCCTGCGGCTCCGCGAACCCCGGCCTCCCGCCCGGCACATCTCCCGGAACCGGGGCGGGGGGGAAAAGGGTGAGGGGTGGCGGGGCGAGGGCGGCCTCCGTGTCCCCTCCTTCCCCCCGGCCCAGCACCGCCGCCACTAACCAAAAATTAAAAAAAAAAAAAAAAAATTAAAAAAAAAAAAAAGCGGATTACACAGCTCCAGAGGCGGCCCCCTCGCGGCAGCGGAGGCTCGGGGCTGGGGGCGAGCGGGTCCGCGCCCCTCCCGGGAGGGAGGCGACGGAGGCGGCGGGGCGGGGGCGGCGTCAGAGCTCCGGGGGCTGGGGCGAGGCGGAGCCCCCCGAGGCGGCGCCGACAGCGGCCCGCATCTCCCCCGCAGCTCCGCGGCCCCGACGGAGGCGGCACGTGTGCGCCCAGGCGACTTCCCAGCCCCCTCTGACGGCGGCGGCGGTGGCCGAGGAGTTAACGGGCCAGCCGGAGCGCCCCTGCAGCCCCCCGCCGCCCGGCGGCGCCGCTCCGGGGCCCGCGCGGCCCCATCCGCCGGGGCCTCCTCGGCAGACGGCGGGGCGGAGGCGCCGCAGCGCCAACAGCTCCCGCGCCGACGGCTCGGGCTCCCCGCAGTGGCCGCGGGGGGCTCGGGTTGGGGGCAGGCGGCGCGGAGCTGGGGGGGCGCGGCTGGAGGCGGGAGCGGCGGCGTCGCGCCCCCGGGGCGGCCGGAGGGGGGGCGCCGGAGCCGGGGCCGGGCCCGTGGGCACCGCAGGACGCGCGGACCGAGCCGGCGCCGGGCACCAGCAATGACAAGCCGCCTGCTCGCCCCTCTCCCCGACGCACCCGCTCCGGGAGGGGGGCGGCGGGCGCGCGCAAAACCCGGCCCGGAGCCGCGGCCGGGGATCGGCCGCCGCAACCAGCGCGAGCGCACCGGGGGCCGACCCGAAAACCCGGACTAGACTTTCCTTCCCCCTGCCTCCTCCAGCCCCTCTGGAAAAGCGGAGAGAGAGAAGGCGACGTGCTGGGTCGCAGCGTCGGAACGGGGAGTGGGGGAAGGGAGACGGGCGCAAGGAAGACCCGGAGAGGATTTCGCCGGCAGTTAAGTAAAGGAAAGACGCGGAGCCGGCGAAGGGAGAAATGGAGGAGCTCTGGAAGGGGTATGCAAAACCCGGATCGGATTAGACAGAGATGGGAGGAAGGTGGGGGGGGGGCGGGGGGAGGTAGCTGCGACAGGGCCAAATGCAGCCGGGGCACGCAAATTTGGGGCCGGATTCATCCTCGGGAGACGGAGTAATGCGTCATGCCTAATGCAGTGGGAGCAAGCAAGACCTGGCCTAGAATTTCCAGACCTGGGCTCGCAGGGGGCTTCAGGAAGGGGCTGCTTAGTGGCTGAGGCGGCACAGGCTGCCCCAATCTTTCTGGCAGAGACATGCAAGGGGGAGGGGCAAAAGGAGGGCTGGACTCCCGCACCAAGGAATCCGGAGCGCTGGCTGCAACGAAGCAGGCTGGTAAAAGCGGCTTCAGGATCCAGAGAGGCGATGCAAAGGGAATGCACTGAAGAGGCCGCTACCCTGGGAGACTAGACCTACAAGAAAAGACGGGGGAGGGACGCAAAGCTTGGACCGGAATCTGCGACACAGGACAAGACCCCAGGAGAGGATCCTGGGCAACCGGACAAGGGCTTGGAGCTGACGGGGCAGCAGGGGCGGGGAGGGGAGTGTTAGGTGGTGGTTGTATCTATAAACGCCTCAAAAGTCTAGCTTTGGGAGGGGAGACGGACGGGGGGGGGGCGGGGGAGGGTGGAGAGAAAAAAAATGAATTTTATGTTCTTGGCAAGAGCAAAAACCCGGTACGGAATTTCACAGCCCAGCAACTACACTGCAGCTGGTGGACTTGGAAGAAGTAGGGCAAGGAACCAGAGGGTTCCTAGGCATGTGGCTGAGTGAGGTGAGGGGCAGGTTTCAGGCTGAAGCTGCAGAGGGAGCCCCGCACCCCTTCTCCAGGGTGGGGAAGGCTGTCCAACCTGGCTTGGATCCCCAGAACCAGACTGTCACTGCCAAGACCCACAGTGGGGGCTATAAAACCGGGCCCCAGGCCAAAAATAAGCACTTCAGCTGAATAGATAACTCAGTGCCAGGTGGGGGCTGGGGGAAAACTGGAAGAGTGAGGGCTACTGGAAGGTCCTGCGAGGTAAGATCCGGTTAGGATCTCAGGAGATGGGCACTGGAAGCCTGGCTGCCGGGTCCGTTTTATGAAAGATGGGTGCAACTCTCGGACTGTTGGATGGGGAGGAGCAAATCCCTGGTTTGGATCCTCAGGGAAGGGAATCCATCCAAGCGGGGCCTAAATAGTAAAGCAGCCAGCGCAAGCAAAGTCCAAAGTCCGGGCTGAATCTTGATGGGTCCAGAGTGGGCATATGTACAGTGGGGTTTGGTGGAGAAGTAGGGCAGACAAATCCGGATCTGGATTATAGAGGAAGGGAAAGAGCTGAGGAAGGGGAGGAGGGCAAACCTCTTTTTCTGTCTCCAGGAAAGAGAATGCATTGCCACCCCAGCTTGGCTCTGCAGAATGGGTGATGAATAGGTTGGAAGTAGCAGTGGGAGGGTTTGGGGAGGTAAATACACAAAACTTGGGGCAGACTTGGGTGGGAACTCTGAGTATCTAAGAAAGCCCAAATTGAACATCTGCAAGCAAATTGACTTGGCCTCTAAGAATCCTTTCCAAGAAGCATCCTGGTGGCTGAACATAGGGAAAACAGAGACACCAGACTTCCAGGCCTGCTGGGTGACCAGGGGCAACCTCCATGGCAACCTACTGCCCTCCACCCCCTTTTATGGAGAGTCTTCATTTCAGGACTAGGCAGGGATTTTCATAGCCCAGAACCTGGGGGCCAATCAGGCCCCAAAACTTCCCAGGGGAGAGAGGGTAGGTGGACCACGTTTGCTTCCCTTTCATGACCAGGACTCTGTGGCTGTAGAGCTCAGACCTTGAATATGGGTGGTGAGGCCCAACAACTGCATTTAAGAGAACAAACATGAAGGAAGCAGAGGTTGGTGGATGCAGAAAGGATTCCATCTATCTGTGGTTCCTTGACTGCGGGTCTGTCGGGTGTGGGGAGGGGGGGGGGGGGACGTGTCTCACCTCTCCACACCTCAGTTTCCCATTTTGAGATATATCAATAGCACCTGATAGGACCCATGGAAGGTTTTGGTGCTGGGGGCGGGGGGGGGGGGGGGGGGGCAGGGCCTGCGTTCTATAAACCCAGCAGGATCGGAAGGGGGAAAGAACGTGCAGCTCAGAGAAAGCTGGACATCTCCAGAGCCCTCTGGCTCCGAGCCTCCTCCCCGCCCCTCTCCCCTGCCTTGAGCAGCCCACCCACCTCCTCCAGCAGAGCAACCCTAGGAATCTATGAGCTTGCCTAGGAGGTGAGGTGGTTCTAACTTGCGTTCTCCAGGGACTAAGAGAAGGGGTGGCTTTTACTTGTATAAAACGAAGGGGTGGCATGCTTTAAGGGACTCCCGGCTCAGTTTGGAAAAATCCCGGCCAGGACCCCCGCCCAGCCCCTCCTCTTTCTCCTACTGCTCTTGCTCTCAGCCAGCCGCCATTCCATCCCGGTCTTCTGGCCTCGCGGGCGAGGGGCTCAGGAGGCAAAGGATGGGGAGAGACTGGGGGCGCGAAAGAGCCCTGACGGCCCCCCCACCCCCACCCCTCTGCTGCGCAGCCGCAGTGGAGGCTGCGAGAACTGCCCGGCTCCGGGAACCAACGCGTCGGCGCGAGCGCGCAGTCTTGCCGGGGAGCCGCGTGCCCTGCACCGTGCGGGTTTGTACCGGCGCACCGGACGCCCACTCTCCACTCCCAGGGTGACTCTCGCTTCGGGCATCCTACCGTGCGCTGCGGTTCTCCCATGCCCAGCGTGCCCCGCGTCTTGGGTACCCCACGTTCTGTGCACCCTATACCAGAAAACCCCCACACCCGGGGTGTCCCGCGCTGAGGGCAACTCACATTCTGATCCTCCCATCTCGGGGACCCTGCATGTTGCGCTCCTTAGCATCTCGGGCACCCCGGCTTCAGACATGGCTCAAATCCCTCGTGCCCTCTGTCCCCACCTTGTGCCCTCCATGTGTTGTGTCCACTGCCTCAGATTCCCATGTCCGGGTTCTGCGCCCCTCCACCCTCCCCAGTCCCCAATGCTCTGCGACCTTGGCCTCAGGCTCCTGCCTCAGGCTCCCTAGGTCCTCAGTGCCTGCTTAGGTCCTAAGCGCCAGGCCAGACCTTGTAACACGTGCGAGGGGTGGGGGTGGGTGGGACAAGGTGGATGGGGATGAAACGCGTTCCTGGACTCAGGAGGAACTGAGCAATGCCCAGACCTCCACCGCTTGCCAGACGCGCCCAGCTGGGCTTTTCCTAGAGCCCACTCAGCACAGGATGCACAATCCTGCAGGTCATTTTACTATTCGGTTCATATATTCACTCCCTCCGTTTATTCCTCAGACACAGAGCACCCCTTACATGCCCTTAGTGCAGGCATGGGGCTAGGCGTTAAGGAAGTCCTAGTGCCCCAAGAACAAGCCTGGAAACCTACTCAGGGGCATTCTGGTTCTAGTGGGTAAGGCAGACACAGGAGGCATGATGGAATTAGCCCTGAAAAGTGAGCAGGGTGATAGGGAAGTGGATGGCAGAAGTGTCCAAGCCTTGAGGGGTGAGCAGGTGGGGCTCTGTGTGCCCCTGGCCCTCCTGGAGGCTCCCTGTACCACACCTTGGGCAATGTTTGAACCCCATCCCATCCTATGCCTTCACTCAAGTGAAAAACCAGGTGAAAAGATCTCAGAATTGGACCAGGAGAATAGAGTGTGGATGGAGATTAACATCAACTGCTGTCTTTGGGGGTGGGAGGGTTCAGCTAATCAACAAACGTCTATTGAGCACCTACTATGTGCCAGGCACCGTACCAGGTGCTGGGGACACAGTGGTGAACGAGGCAGAAGAAATTCTCTGTTCTTGGGGCTGACGTTCTAATCAGAAAGACAGACAAAAAATCAGACAAGCAAAAGATACAGGATGTCAGATGATAAGTGCTATGAAAAAGATTAAGGAAAGAAGACAGAGGGCATGCTGGTGGCTGCAATTTTAGATAGGGGAAGTCAGGGAAGCCTTCTCTAAGAAGCTGGGATTTTTGGATAAAGACCTAAAGAAGTGAGGGAGGAGTCATGGGGAAGGATGTTCCGGGCAGGGGCAACAGTCTGTGCAAAGGTCCTGAGGCAGAAACATGCTGGGTGGGCAAAGGATCCATGACTCGGCCTGTGTGGCTGGAGGGAGGGAATGGGGGGGAAAGAAGATGAGGTGGGGAGATGATGGGGCAGATGCAGGGGGTGGGGGGAGCTCTCTGAGGAGGAGACAGCTGAGCTGAAACCTGAAAGCTGAGGAGCCCATCATGTGTGATCCAAGAGGAGTGGACAGCAAGTGCAAAGGCCCTGCAGTTGCAACAGGCCAGACTATTTGAAGAGCACAAGGGCCAGCATGGTGGGACCACGAGGCATAGCCTCAAGGGCCATGAGGAGGGTCAGGATTGGATTCTCAGTGACAGGGGGAGCCAAGGGAGGGCTATGAGCAGGGGGATGGCATGTTCCAATTTAAATGTTTAGCAGATTATAGGCGTGGTTCCCCAATAAATACAACATAGAATTACCACATGACCCAGCAATTCCACCCCCGAATGTGTACCTGAAAGAATTGAAAGCAGGTACTCAAAGGGATACCTGTACACCAATGTTCACAGCAGCATCATTCACAAAAGCTAGAAGATGGAAACAAGCCAAATGTCCATCAAAGAGTGAACAAACAAAAGATTGGATATCCATGCAGGGGAATACTATTCAGCCATAAAAAGGAATGAAGTCTTGACACACACTACAAGGTGGATGACTCTTGAAAACACTATGCTGAGGGCGCCTGGGTGGCTCAGTTGGTTAGACGACTGCCTTCGGCTCAGGTCATGATCCCGGAGTCCTGGGATCGAGTCCCACATCGGGCTCCTGGCTCAGCGGGGAGCCTGCTTCTCCCTCTGACCCTATCCCCTCTCATGCTGTTTCTCTCTCTCTGTCAAATAAATAAATAAACAAAATCTTTAAAAAAAAGAAAAAAGAAAACACTATGCTGAGTTAAAGAAGCCAGACACAAAAGGCCAGCTATTGTATGATTTCGTTTATATGAAATATCCAGAAGAGCTAAATCCATAAAGACAGAAAGCAGATTAATGGTTGCCAGGGGCTGGAGGGAGGGGGGAGGTGGACTGACTGCTAATGGGTACAAGTTTCCTTTTGGGATGATGGAAAGATCTGGAATTAGATAGAGGTGGTCGCACAACACTGCGGATGTACTAAATGACAATGAATTGTTCACTTGAAAATGGTTAGTGGTTAATTTTGTTATATGGATTATACCTCAGTTAAAACAAAATTACAGGGGGGATTTGACAAGGAGCCAGGAGACTAGGAAAGTGGCTGCCAGTTGAGAGGTGACAGAGGCCTGGAACAGGATGCTAGGGCAAAGTGGTCAGATTTGAGAAATATCCTAGAGGCAGAGCCAATAGAATGCTTAAACTTTGCACTCCCCCCCGGGGCCCCCATCAGGACTGATCAACTGTCATCTCTTGACAGACACACCACTGAGAACTGTAAACACCCCATCCCCCTCACTCCCGAAAAGGAAGAGAGTCCAGGAAGCAGACGGGGTGCAGCCTGAGCAGCGGGCAGGCAGGAATGGTGGTTGGTTCCCAGTTAGGTACGAACTGGGCGGGGGGGGGGGGGGGGGGGGGGGGGGGGGGCGGGCGGGCCGCACGGGCGGGGGGGGGGGGGGGGGGGGCGCAGCTGCGCTTCCCTCCCCGGCCGCTAGGGGCCGCTGCCCCGCTGCTCTGCGGCCTCCAGGTGAGGAGGCCCCGCCCCTTCCCCCCTAGGTGCGCAGGAGGCGCGGCCGCCGGGACCGGGGAGAAAAGGGAATAGCGCAGAGCTGGCGGAGGGGCTGGAGGGCGAGGGGACAAAGTGGGAACGAAGGGAGCGTGTCTGAGGTGGGGGCTGCTGAGAGGAAGGAGAAGGCCAAGGGGAGGTTGGAGGTGTGAAAAGATGAGGGAGGAGGAGTAAGCAGAATACTTGGGGGAGAGGAGGTGTGAGCAGGGGAGAGCTGAGGGCTCTGATGGGAGAGCAGAGTTGGGAGGAGACCACCGAGGGCACAGAGCAAAGCTGGGGGAAGGAAGATAGGTGAGCAGGTGAGGAGTCAGGGAGAGTCCTAGAGGTGAAGGAATTGCCTTGGGGACTTGACCAGGGGCGGGGGGGGGGGGGCACATTTGGACAGTGTTTAGGGACGGCTGGGATGGTTGGGGGTGGGCCGACCTGTGGGAAGTTAAGGTCCTCAGGGAAGGGGCCCTATGCTTTGCCAGGCTTGACCGTTATGGACTTGGGGCGGGGGGGGGGGGACTGGGGGGTACTTCTCAGGCCCTGACCTCTTGGGCCAGTCCCGGGGAAGGAGCTTATGAGGGTGAGGTGTGCCTGCCCAGCCCTTCTGTAGAGGGTACGGCCAGGTAAGTGGTATATTGCACCTGGCACGAGGGCTCTCCCTCTCTCCCCTTTGTGCCCCATGCCCCATGGCCAGTATTGCCCGTGCATTGAGCCGATGGTGGGCAAATGGCGATAAGACAGATGCAGTCGCAGTTGGCTGGGAGCTGGCAAGGACTTGTCAATGCAAATGTGAGGGACTGTGGGAGAGTACCCCTGGGACGCCCTCCCCAGCCAGAGGGCTCAGAGAAGGCTGCTCTGGGGAAGTGACCTGTAATCAGACAGCAAGATCCCACAGGCTGAAACATAGAGGTTTAAAGGGACTGCAGGCTCTGTGAGATGGAGGAGAATTGGGAAGGGTATTGAGAAGGGAGGTGAGGGTCCCATGAAGGTCAAGGCCATGGCCACAGGAAGGTAGGAATCGATTCCTGACCTTGCACGGGTCCAGGACAGGTGCCACAAAGCCAGATGCCAACCAGGGAACAAAAACATAGAAATGAGGCAGGTGTGAGGCCGCGAGGAGGGAGGGCGGCAGCTGTGGGGAGCTGGAGACGCACCCCCCTTTTAAGCCAGCAGCCACTTGCTACTACTTAGCTCCAGCTGAGTGCTACTATGTGCAAAGTCAGGCTCGGAGATGCCAGAATAGATTCTTCAAGAGAAGCCAGAAGTCAGGATTTTTGTCCAAACTTCCCTGAGCTTTAGCACCGACTGATCGACTAAGGTTGAATTGCTCCAACCTAGCAATTCCATTCCTGGGTTTATTCCCAGTGGGAACGGGCACTTATTCCCACCCAAAGACACACATTCATCATCGTCAGACCCTGGACACCCCTGAGCACCAGCCAAGTGGCCACCGACTGGCAGATGGAAAATAATTATATATTTACACAATGGAATACGATGCCGTGATGAAAAGGAACGAACTAGGAATGCGTGGAGAGTCTTGGTGCCTGATGAATCTCAAGACATAATGTTGAGCGAAAGTACAAGACACAGTGAGGATGCGCTGCATGATCCCATGACATTCAAGGACAGGCAGAAGTAATCTGTGGAGTCCGGGGACCCTAAGTTTTCCTGACTGTAGACCACTGACATTTAGGGCTGGATGATTCTCTCTTGTGGGAGACCTGTTCTCTGCATTGGAGGATGTTGAGAAAGCATCCCTCGTCTCTCCCCGCTAGATGCCAGTTGTGACCTCTGTCCCTTGTGTGATTGAGTACAATCACCTTCAGGGGAGGGCCACTGGGAAAGTGATACTTTGGGGTGGGACCATTCACTGGGTAGTGGCCTCAGGGAGCCTCCAAGAGGCTGGAATATTCTATATCTTGAGCCAGGTGGTGGTGACAAGGATGGAACATTATTTTTTAAATTCTGTCTTCTTAAGCTATATTCTTAAGAAGTATGTGCTTCACAATAAAAACATGAGTGACCCTTGAAAACATTATGCCAAGTGAAAGAAGCCAGACACAAAAGGCCACAGATTGTATGACTCCATTTACAAGAAATGTCCAGAATAGGCAAATTCAGAGAGACAGAAATTAGATCAGAGGTTGACCAGGGCTGGAGGAGGGGGAGTGGGGAGTGACTGCTCATGGGTATAGAGTTTCCTTTGAGGTGATGAGAACGTTCTGGATCTAGGTACCAGTAATAGTTGCACAACACCTGAGTATACAAAAACGCATTGAGTCGTACACTTTAAAACGGCTAATCTTATGTTGGGTGAATGATACCTTAAAAAGAAATTATGAGAAAAAAAAATGTTAACTCACATAGCCTGTAAGAGACAGGGCCCCGGGCCAGCTGGCCATTTTGTCTGGAGGAAAGCAGATCGGGAGCTGTAGGCATTCTTGGGGAGCGGGGGCTACAACTCAGAGGCAAAGAAGTCTGCCTCAGCTCAGGGGAGCGCCCCCTCTGAACCCAACCTGTCAGGCCTGGAAAGAAATGGGCTGCAGGTCAGAGGCCGGCTGGCAGACTGTTGAAGGGAACAGAGAGTTCTGGCATATGAAGGAGGGATGACAGCCACTCAGCCCAGCCTCCCGCCGAAGGGACCATCCGTGGTGCTTGCCCAGTGCTCTCTGCAAGCTCGGGGGAAGGTAGGGGGCTCACCCCAGCTCTTCGGCAACCTGCAGAGAAGCAGCCTTCCTGAGGGCTCTCGGCCTGTGTTGGAAACAGAGGGCCATCAGATGGCACTTGGGCCTATGTCTCCCCTCCTGGCAAGGAAACCGCCCCGTTCATCCCCCACTGTGGGCCAGGGGCAAGGAGTGGGTGTCCAGGGTGCGGTTATCCACTGGCTTCCAAAGATCGAGTCAGTGAAGAGAGAAGAAAGCAAGGCAGGACTCCAGAAAGCTGCGGAACCTCTCCTGCACTGAATGGTGGCCCCCACAGGATATGTCCACCCAGAACCTGTGAGTGTGACCTTATTGGGAAAAAGGGGTCTTTGTAGATGTGACTAGGTTAAGGATCTTTCGATGAGATCATCCTGGATCATAGTGGGCCCTGAATCTAATGACAAGTGTCCTGAGAAGAAAAGAGAAGGAGAGAGGACGCAGAGAAGTCCACATGGAGGCAGAGGTAGAGCTTGGAATGATGTGGTCACAAGCCAAGAACCACCAGAAGCTGGGAAGGGCAAGGAAGGATCTTCCCCTAGAGCCGATGGAGGGAGCACAACCCTGTGGACCCCTGGATATCAACCTCTGGGGGCGCCTGGGTGGTTCAGTCAGTTAAGCGTCTGCGTTCGGCTCAGGTCATGATCCCGGGGTCCTGGGATCGAGCCCCATGTAGGGCTCCCTGCTCAGCGGGGAGTCTGCTTCTCCCTCTCCCTCTGCCCTTCCTTCCTGCTTGTGCTTGCTCTCTCTCTCTCTCTCTCTCTCTCAAATAAATAAAATCTTTAAAAAACAAAAACCAACAAACAAAAGAAAACTTTCCGGTCTCCAGAACAGAGAGAATCAATTCCTCGTTTTAAGCAGCCCCGTCTGTGGTACTTTGGTACAGTAGCCCTAGGCAAGTAATACAGGCCCTGATATTCAATGCCACAAACATGTATGAAGCCCCTGCAGGGCCGTGAGGGACCGTGGGGAAGGCGAGCCCAGGACTCCATCATTCCAGTGTGCTGGGATCACCGTCAGTGGAGAAGAGTGTCAGGGACGGGTATGCGGTGGGGTGGAGGGAAGCCCTCACAGCAGAGGCAATAACACAGAGCTGAGCCACATCCCACAGGCGACAGCAGGTAATACAGACACACCAAACAGCCAAGTCAAGACCAACCATGTCAGCAATGGCACAGGTGGCCCTCAGCTTCGGTGCTGGGGGGCGAGCAAGGGGTGGTAGGGACCATAGTGAAGACTGATGATAATTGTTAATATTTATCAACACTTGCTAAGACCTTTCCTTATACAATATTAACTCATGTAACCCTCACATCAACTCGAGAGGCGGGTATTATGCTTGTCCCCATTGACCAGGTGGGTTCACGGAAGCACAGGGGCTGTATCCGCTGGCCCTGGCAGGAAACACATGCTACATTCAAAGTGGGTAATGTAAGTAGAATTCAATGAAGGAACACATTTTCAAAGTGTGGGCAGATGTGGGGAACCGTGAGGAGTAGCACCACCCCTTGGGCTCATAAAATTGGGGAGCTCTTAACACCCCTAGGACTGAGAGGTGAGGCGAGGGAGACATCACAGGCGATGTGGATGGTGACAGCCTGTAACCTATGACAAGGACACAGCGGGCCCACAGGGGCCACAGCGTGAGGGGCCGAACTGGGGACTAAATACCCTTGCTCCCCTGTTCCCCCACCTCAGGGGTTCTCAATGGCTGAAGCCAGCACAAGCCAGAGGACCTGGGAGCCCATTGGTGAAGTCCACAAAGCCCAGTCTCCTGGCAGACCATGCTGGATGGAGAAGTGAGGAGAATCCCTCCAGGTGGGCACACAGAAGATTCCAGAACAGGAAGGTTGAGTGATTCCAACCTGGGCAGTCTGGGTCCAGAGTCCCCTTAGCCACTCACCACGTGAGAACCCCGGAACCAGCAAACCCGTGCCCTCTCCTCAGGGGGCCACCTTTGCTGAGTGCCACCCCCTGCGGGGAATGTGACCTCAGCTCCTCAGCGGCTGTATCTTTTGATGGAAAGCCAGGAATACAGATTTTTATGCAACAGTTGCCTGATATTTAAAAGCTGGCAACTCATTACATTTTTTAAAAACCCTGCATGGGCCCAACACATGACATCGGTGGGCTGGTTTGGGCTCTGGGTGTCAAACCCCAGGGCTCAGGAGGTGGACACGGAGGGGGCAAGGCCTCCAGGTGCCGGAATCGGGATGTTCAGAGAGGCGGTCACGCAAAGCCTCTGGGTGAGATGGGGACCACACATGGACCGCTGGGTTTGACTAGAAGGTGCCTGGGGTGGGGCAGGGGGGCCTGACGTTGGGGGGATGAAAGTGAACAGGTATTTGGGGTCTAAACTGGGAAGGGCCATTGGAGCCAAGCTAACAGGTTTCAACTTGGAAGGAGAGAAGCCACCGATGGTTTTTAAACAGCTAAATGACTCAGTTGTGTTCATCTCTACTCCCCACCACCCCAAAACTGGCTGTGGATCAGGCTTTGGTAGGGGTGGGGTGTGGATAAACGAGTGAAACAAATGAAAGAGCCCCCCCTTCTTTCAGTGTGCTCCCAGTTTGGTGGGGAGGGCGGATGCATCAATAATGTCAGGGTATGATGCATCGGGTCATGGTGGGTTAGCCCACGTCTGCCCACGTGGGAGCAACGGCGTGTGGCCCATGCCAGGGATGAAGGGACGGGGCATGGCCCTGCCTTGGAGGAAACAGCCAGTGGATGAGGGAGGAAATAAGGGGGGGTGGGGAATCCCAGGTGGTGATAAGAGAATGTAAACATTAAAGGAAGGGTCTCAGGTCAGGTGCTGCCGGCAGGCCCAGCAGACAAAGTGGGCGCCGGGCAGGGGGACAGGGAGTCCCCTCCTCCCCTGGGGCCCAGCAGCCTGGCCCGGCCCCCCTCCCCTGTCACCCCATCACACCACCAGGAACAAACCCACGGCTGACATGGATTCCTAACGCGGAGCCTAAGCAGGGGGAGAGAGGGGAGAAAAAACACCCATCTGTTCTCTCTCTGATGGAACACGATTCTTCACCCAGTGCTTAAACCCCGCGCTTCTCCTCCCATTTCCTCTCTCAGCAGCCGCGGTGACGCGGTATAAATCGCTGCAAATGGGTTTTCCCTCCGGTAGCCGTGTTGTTTTAATAATGGTTCATTTTCTGCTCCAGGAAAAAATATTCTGTCGAGAAATTGGGGTCGGGGGAGGGGGGGTGGCTCATTCTGTGTATGTGTGCATGCGTGTGCGTGCACGCATGTGTATGTAAGAAGATTCTGGAACATCCTGCTGAGACACCAAGTGACCTGTCTGGTTGGGTGATGCTGGTCTGAGGCCCAATGCATGTCCCTCACTGGGACAGAGGAATTTGTTGGGAAACCTCCTGGGCATATTTCTTGAGCACCTACTGTGTACCATTCCTGAACTAGGTATAAAGGGACACAGTGATCTCCTGGGTTCTGCCCTTCCCAGGCTCACATTCTAGAAGGGGGAGAGCAGGGGCGCCTGGGTGGCTCAGTCGTTAAGCGTCTGCCTTCGGCTCAGGTCATGATCCCAGGATCCTGGGATCGAGCCCCGCATCGGGCTCCCTGCTCAGCAGGAAGTCTGCTTCTCCCTCTCCCACTCCCCCTGCTTGTGTTCCTGCTCTCGCTATCTCTCTCTCTGTTAAAGAAATAAATAAAATCTTAAAAAAAAAAAAAAAAAAGAAGGGGGAGAGCAAAAAAACAAAACAAAACAAAACAAAAAAACTGTGCAAAACTATGTAATACAATTGTGGAAACTGTTCACAAGGGAGTATTGGGTGAGATGAGAATGGATAATAGGATCTTGGTATAACTGAGGCTCCCGAACTGCAGAAGGGACCCTCAAACTGAAACTTGAAGGACAGATGGATGGAGTTGCAGGAGAGAATGCCATTCGGGTGGAGGGAACTTCCTAGTCGAACATCTGAGACCTCATTTGGAAATAGGGTCTTTGCGGATGTTATTAGCTAACATGCCATGCCATCATATCATGCTAAATCGGGGGGGCGGGTGGCCCTGAATCCAATGACAAGTGTCTTTCTAAGAAGAGGACACACGGAGAAGACAGAAGTAGAGACCGGAACGATGTGGCCCTGTGCCAAAGAATGCCAAGGAATGTCTGTAGCTCCCAGAAGCCAGGAGAGAAGCAAGTAAGGATCCAGCCCTGGAGCCTTCAGAGGGAGCATGGTCCTGCTAACCTCTTGATTTTGGACTTTTGACCTCCAGAACCATGAGACAATACACCTCTGTTCTTTTAAGCCACCGAGCTTGTGGTAACTTATTACAGCAGGCCCAGGAAAGGAACACAGTGGGATCTCCAGAAGAGACACCCTGATCTGAGTACAAGTGGTTTACCTGGGAGGCGATGGCAGGAAGCCCTGGTAGGGGAGAGGGGAGGCGAGATAGGGAAGGGGGAGCACCCAGTAAGGACTGTGCTCATGAGCAGGTCACACTGGGATATCTCGGGTTTAATCCCTATGAAGACCTGTGGGACACGCACCCCAGAATTATCTCGTGTGAGCGGTGAGGGAGCCGGGTTGTTTATCCACCAACATCCAGCCTTCATTGGGTGAGGTATGCTAGCAGGGGCAATGGGTCCCCCAGAACTGGCTGCCCCAGGCAAGCCTGAGCTGTCTCTGCAGCCAGAGAGAGCCGCCAGGCAAAGTGAGTTACTGCTGGCGGTATGAGGCCTTTGGATTGATGTGCATGGTGAGGTAGCAGCCTCCAAAGAGCCTCCAAGGGTCCCCACTCTGTGTGAGCCCTTCTCCTCGGGTGTGGATGGGACTCCGAGACTTTCTTCTAAACAACAGAATGTGGCAAAGGTGATGGGATGTCACTTCCAAGATTAAGTTCCAAAAAGACCGTGGCTTCCGTCTTGGGTGCTCTCTCTCACTCTCTTTTTCACTTGTTTCGAGGGAAGCCAGTGCCATGTTGTGAGCTGCCCTGCGGAGAGGCCCACATGGCGAGGAACTGAAGGAGGCCTCTGACCAACAGCCAGTGAGGGACTGAATCCGGCCAGCAACCAGTGAGCCTGGCAGCAAACTTTCCCCAGTCGAGCCTTCGGATGAGACCACGGCCCCAGCCGCCATCTTGGTTGCAGCTCTGTGAGAGACCCCGAGCCAGAGACACCCCACTAAGGCCATACATACCTGGATTCCTGACCCGCAGAAACTGTGAAGGAATACGTGTGTATCGTTTTAAGCCACTAGGTTTTTGGGGTAACTTGTTATAGGGTGATAAATAACTGGGCATGCTGAGTGCCACAGGGATGTGGGGAGGGCAGGGATTGGTAAACCATCTACTCAATTGCTTTAGATTCTCATCTCTCTCTCAGCCCTCACATCCAGTCCATTAACAATCCCTGTCAACCTCAACTCCCAACCAATCCTGAATCCATATACCCTTCCCCACCTGCACGGCTACCAGTTCACGTCAAGTTATCCTCATCTCTCACTTTCATTAAAGCAAGGGACACCCCTCCCCACCAATCTCCATCCAGCTGGTTCTCCACAGTCAGGGAGGGCTTTCAAATCAACCATAAATCAGATGGTGGCATGCAGTAGGTGCTCAATAATGATAGAGGGGATTCAGATATCAAGTTAGGCTGGACTGGGTCTCTCTCCTAACCCTTAGGTCAGCCCCTTGCTCTTTGGGCACGTGCATAAGGAAGGGATTCACGTAAGAGGCAGGTCGTTAGACCACCAGCACTGACCTTCAGGCCCTGGGAGGCAGCTCCCTGGCGTCCCTTCTTCTTCCATGTATACGCTCCACCAGCCCTGCCTGCCCAGACATGGGACCTATACTCTTTAAGCACTTACTCTATGCCCCTGACTTCTAAATATCTGACAGGCATCATTTCATACCTTGAAATGAGCCAGAGCAATCCTGAGAAAGAAGGACAGAACCAGAGGCATCACACTTCCTGATTCCAAACCGTATTACAAAGCTATAGGAATCAAAACAGTACAGCACTGGCATTAAAAAAAAAAAAGACACACATGCCAATGAAAGAGAATTAGGAGACTAGAAACAAACCCATGCATATCTGGTCAACTGATATTTGACAAGGGAGCCAAGAATATTCAATACAGAAAAGACAGTGTCTTCAATAAGTGATGCTGGGAAAATTAGATATTCACATGCAAAAGAATGAAACTAGACACTTCTCTTTTACACCACTCATAAAAATGAACTGGAAATGGATTAAAGACTTAATCCTCGGGGTGCCTGGGTGGCTCAGTCAGTTAAGGGTCTGCTTTGGCTCAGGTCATGATCCCAGGGTCCTGGGATCAAGCCCCACGTCAGGTTCCCTGCTCAGGCTCCCTGCTTCTTTCTTTGCCCCTTCCCCTGCTCATGCTCTCTCTCTCTCTCTCCCTCAAATAAGTAAATAAAATCTTAAAAAATAAAAGACTTAATCCTCGAAATGGCCCTACAAGGTAGGATTGTCATTGTCCTGTTTTACAGTTAGGGAAACTGAGGCACACAGCAAGAAAGCCACTTGCTTAAGGGTAACTCAGCCAGTCCCAGGCAGGGCTGGGATCTGGACCCAGGCAGTTTCAACACTAGCACTGGGGTCTTCATTGAGATTCAGCTCATATGTCCCATGTGTTAATTCTCTTGCTTTCAACCAGAGGGGCATTGCTGAGTGCCCAGAAACCTAAGCCAGTTTGCACCCCTAGGCTTTGTCCAGAAGGTAGTTCTGTCTTGCCCGTGAAAGGGCCATTCCCTGCCTTCAGGGAGGTCCCAGCCTAGCTGGGGAGCCAAGGGCATGGATAACCTGAAATCCACAGTAATGACAGCGGCTACCTCAAAGCGTGCTGAGCACCTGAGAGGGGTTAATTCTGGGGGGAGATTCTGAACAGCTGGAAAGGCTTCCAGATACTTGGGGTGCTGCTGTGCCCACTGATGGAGGACACTCCTTGTCTGTGTCTGTGCCCTGGGCCTGCAGAGGGTGCTAAAGCACGCAAAGGAGTGGGCAAATGCTTGGTTCCAGGTCGGGTAACTGGAAGCTCCAGGGAGCCTTGTGCATTATGTCTTGCTGCCTGCCATCCATCCTGTGTAAATGTCCTGTGGCTACCAGCACAAAGGGCCACAAACTGGGGGCTTAAAACGACAGGTCTCGTCTCACAGTTCTGGGGGCCAGAGGTCTGAAATCCATTAGAGGGACCACACTCACTCTGAAGGCTCTAGAGGAGGATCCTTCCTTTCCTCTTCTAGCTTTTGGGGGCAGCTAGCCATCCTTGGTGCTCCTTGGCTTGTAGACACATCTCTCCAGTCTCTGCCTCCATCTTTATTTTTTTATTTTTATTTTTTATTTTATTTTATTTTTTAAAAAGATTTTATTTATTTATTTGACAGAGAAAGAGACAGCGAGAGAGGGAACACAAGCGGGGGAGTGGGAGAGGGAGAAGCAGGCTCCCCACTGAGCAGGGAGCCTGATGTGGGGCTCGATCCCAGGACCCTGGGATCATGACCTGAGCCGAAGGCAGACGCTTAACGACTGAGCCACCCAGGCGCCCCTACTTTTATTTTTTAAAGATTTTATTTCTTTATTTGACAGAGAGAGCACAAGCAGGGGGAGCAGCAGAGGGAGAGGGAGAAGCAGGCTCCCCGCTGAGCAGGGAGCCTGATGCAGGGATCAATCTCAGGACAGGACCCTGGGATCATGACCCGAGCCGAAGGCAGACATATAACTGACTGAGCCACCCAGGCGCCTCTCTGCCTCCGTCTTTATGTGGCATTCTCCCCCCATGTACCTGCGTCTGTGTCTTGTGCTTTAAAATAAATTTATAATCCAGTCATACTGGATTAAGGTCCCTCCTACTCCAGCATGACCCCATCGTAACTAAATATATCTGCAACAACCGTATTTCCAAATAAGGTCACATTCTGAGGTATGAGGGGTCTAGACCTCAATATATCTTTATCTTTTGGGGGACACAATGCACCCTATAACATTCTCTCTTCCTTATTGACAGTCTCTTTCTGGGCTGCACCTAGGTAAATTCACCCACTCCTTTATGCGGCAGTGCCCAAGCCTCATTCTATATTCTAACTTAAAAAAAAAAAAAATCAACCAACAGCTACACTGCCTGGAGCATTTTTAGAGATCCAGAGAAATTCAGTATCATCATTTGGGGGTGCCCTGGGCTGCAAGTATCAGAACACCTAGCTGCGGTGGTTTAAACAAAAAGGTTACTTTTCCCTCCGAGAACAATCTGGTGTTGGCGCCCAGTGCTGTGGGAGGCCAGCAGCTAGGTGGCACCGGGGCCAGGACCCCCCAGTTCCTGGGGTCCCCTCACTATCCCTCTGGGTCACTTATGAGACCCTGACCACAGTGAGTTGCTGTTTTGTCCCCATTTCACAGCTGAAGCACATGAAGTTCAGATAATCACACGCCCACCTTTCCCTGAACCCCCTGCTGACAGACTGTCAGTCTGCCAGAAGTGTGCCACTTGGCTACTTCTAGAATTCTAGAAGCGAGGCAGGCTGGAAGGCATGCACAGAGCAGGGCACACAGCCCCTCAACGAGCGAGAGCTGTTCGCAAAAGAAGAAAGCAAGAGTGAGTGTTGGAGGCAATAAAATGTGTCTCCCACAGTTCTCCCTGCCTCTAGGTCTAGACCAGCTATATCGAGGGCCCTCGACAGGCGAGGCATTAGGCTACAGGCTGTTTGAATTATGTCTGAAAGTTAGAAACCGCAGTATTTAGCTCATGGAATCCTAAACATCTGTGAGGCACATGCGATTAGCATCCCATTTAACAGATGAGAAACCTGAGGCTCAGACAGGACCGGTAGAACCTCACAGAGTTACTCTTTTATCAAATCTTTATTGAACATCTACTGGGTGCCAGGCCATTTGGGCACTGAAGATACAACAGTGAATAAACTGAACACCGCCCCTGCAGTCTTAGCCCTCAGGAAGGGAGGAGGGAGAGGGCGTACCCAGAAATAAGACAAGTAATATTAGTTCTGGGAATAACACCCAGTGCAGGCCAGGCACTGTTCTGAGGGCCTCCCACTGACTAAGTCACTTACTCATCCCAATGACGGAACTGAGGCTCAGAGAAGTGAAGCAACATGCCCTACGTCACACAGCCAGGAACTGAAGCCAGGATTTGAACCGAGTTTCCAGAGCCTGAGCTCGGGTAAGCAATATAATGTCAGGAGGTGATAACACAGGTGAGGAGGGCTAAGTGGCCAGGGAAGTTCCTTCTGAGGAGTGGACATATGAGCAGAGACGGGAATAAAGGGAGGAGGAACTGTAGGGATATCTAGAAAGAAGAGCTAGTGGGAAGTCACAGGTGAGACACCGGTGTGTTTGGGGGCTCAGTGAGGGGCCAGTGTGGCTGGAGCAACAGGACTAGGGGCTGTCATACCCACTTTACACATATTACCCTCTTTCAGCATCATAAGAGACTCGTGACATAGGCTTTTGTAATTATCCTCATTTGATAGATGGGGAAATTGAGGCTCTGAATAGTTAACTGAGCCGCCTGGGGGGCCACATAGCCAGAAAGAGGTGAGGCCCAGGCCGCCTTGACTCCATTGCCCACCACAAGAGAAACAGTGAGGAGCAAATGCCAGCAGGCTTGAGGGCTGCCTGGAGGAGGTGGCTGTCACCGGGACTTGAAGGGATCGGAGGAGCAGGGAGGGGGTAAGGGAGGGTGCTGCTTGAGGACTCTGACTGAGCAGAGCACATGACTATGTTCCTGGGGCCAGTTCTTCGAGGACAGATTTCCAGGCACAGCCCTGCCCCGGCCTCCCCCAGGCCAGCTCTGCGAAGAAAAGGGAAGGCAGCAACAGGGGCTTCATTAGCGCCTCAGAGGCCCCAGCAGCCCTGGGGGGATGAAAAGGACCCGAGAAGGGAGCCATCCTAATTTTGGCACACCTGGCAGGGGGCACAGGGCCACTGAAAAGGAAGCAGCTGGGGCCGGCTGGGCAGGCCCCGTCATTGTTCCAGCTGGATCCGCTGTCAGCGCTTCAAATGCAAAACCAGAGTAAAGGGGGTGGGGGCGCCGGTGGCCTCTGCTCTTCCTTTAATAGACCAAAGGACCCTGGCGGCTTAGCTCTTTTTCCTAATTTAAAGATATTTTCAGGCGTTTGGGAGCTCCCCTATGGTGAAGCAGGAAGGTTGGAATGGGGGGGGGCCTTGAAACTCTCATCATGGTTGCCCATGGAGGATGGGGGAGCAGGCAAGGAAGAGGAGGGACTCAGGGTGGTCTGGGGCCAAGAGTGGGACCCTTGGGGAGTAAGGAGGTCACTGTGTTCTAGGCTCTCTTCTGCCTCCATTTCCCCCCTCTGGCACCTCAAGAGGCCTCTCCAGAAAATACGATCCATGCAGATGTACCTAAACATCCGTCCCTGCTAAGGAAAGTGGGGGCTCTTTGGGGTCCACACTGGAGGCCTTGAGTTGGGACATGGTGGGGGTCTTGCCCCAGGCCAACCCCTGGGCAGGGCAGCCCCGCCACAGGGGAGGTTGTCAGAAGCCTGAGAGGCAAAGCCGAGGGAGGAGGCTGCCCGTCTGCCCAGAAGAAGACGAATGGGGGAGGTGTGTTCCCTCTCAGTTTGGCACTTCTGGTACCAGGGCAGGAAAGAGGGTGGGGAGCCAGGCCAAGGGGGTGCAGCCACCTCCCTGTGGGGGGATGGGGCTCCTTGGCTCATCTCCACGGGGAGGGTGCACAGGAACCAGGAGAGAGCCGTCCAGGGACCCCGGCAGGAGAGGAGGGTGTAGCCTAGGGACAGCTTGGGGTGGGGGCAGGTCGATTCCCTTCAGTCCAGTCTCCCCTCACTGCCTTTTTCTCCCCCCCGCCCGCCGTTTCCTTCCCCCGCTCACCCCACCCCAGCCTGCCGTCCTTCCTGCCCCCCCCCCGCCCTCTCCCCCTCGCTTCTCCCCTGCCTCCCCCCTACCCCCGTCCCCCTCCCAGCTCCCTGGCCAGCTCTCCAGCCTCCCGCGGTGCCACCTCCTTGGGCTGCCTTTCTCTTCCCTCCTCCCGGCTCCCAGCCATCCCCTCCCCCCCACCCAGCCCGCCCTCCTCCCTCTGACTGGCTCCCGCCTCCCCACCATTCTCCCAGCCCCACCTTCTCTCTCTCTCCCTCTGTCTCTCCCTCTCTCCCCCCCTTCTTTCCTTCATCCCGGCCTCTCTTCCCACCTTCCCCAGCAGGAGACAGGGGCCGCACTCTCCCCCCTCCAGCCTCCTCCCCGGGCCGGCGGGCTCGGCTCCGCGCCCTCCGCTGGGGCCGCCGCCATCTTGCAGGATGCTGGGGAGGGAGCCGCGAGCAGGCAGTCGAAACAATGCATCTTTTATGAAGCCCCCCCCCGCCTGGAAATCTTACATTAACGCGACATTGATTTCCCTCGGAATGGAGGAGCCTCTCGTGCGCCCCCAGAGGGGCTGGAGGGCGGGGCGGGACTCGGGGGGGAGGGGGCCATGGGGGGGGGTAATCTGCTCCCGGCCGCGAGTCCAGCAGCCGGCGCCCCCCCCCCGCCCTACACCCCAGATCCCGGGGCCGCGCTGGGGCAGCCCCCGAAGGTGGGCTCCTCCGCGGAGGGACGCAGTGGGCCGGTTCCCAGAAGGGGGTCCGGGAGCGAGGCTTCGGAGTAACTCCTGGACCGAGGGCGCCCAGCGGAGTCCCTCGTCGGCCTCGGCTGCCCCTGGGCCGGCTCCCTGCGGCCAAGCCCGATGGGCCGCGAGTTTCCCCCCCAAACAGCCGCCTGGGCTCCCTCTCCCCTCCCCGCCCAGTTTCCTTCCTCTCAGCTCTCCCATCTTGCCACCTAACTCCCATCCTTTCCAGTTCCCGCCTCCCTCCTCTTCCCTCGTTCTCTCCCGCCCCCCCTTTCTCCCTTCCCTGCTGACTGCTCGCTCCCCCCACACCCCCTTCCCTGCGTGCTAATGGCCCGGTGGCAGGCGGCTCCACGGCTGTTTCCCTGTTTCCGGGGGAGTCGGGTTTGCAGCCAGGGGAGATGCTGGAGCGATTGAGGTGGGGGGAGAAGAATTATACACACATAAATCTGGGATAATGACGGTGGTGCTAATGGGGCTGGCAGCCACAGCTCCCAAGCACAGCCCCCCACACCCGCCCCCCAACAACCAACCAGGGCTTCCTGGCTCTCCGAGGGCCCATGGATCCGTCATCTCTGAATGGGTCCTGCTGGTATACAGGGCCCAGGCTAGTTTGGGACACCTCATGCCACATTGGGTCTCAGTTCAACTTGCAGCTTGCCACTTGCCTGCCCTGCAGTCCAGAGCAAGTAGGGACCACCATAAAGACAGGTATTTTTGGGGTCTGCAGGTTCCCCCCCAGTTGCTCCCCACCTTCTGGAATCCACATATCTCTAGGTTTTCTAAGACCATGCCACCCACAACATGGCATCTTTCATATAATTGAAAAGTCAGACTTGAATTTTCTTGCCCTTTCCCCATTTCTTAGATGTGTGACCTTGGGCAAGTCACTTGACCTCTCTGAGATTCAGTTCCCTGTAAGTTGAGGATGATAATAACCATCTTCAACTAGAACCTGAAGCATGGTTCTCCCACAGGTTCAGTGTTATGTGAATGACACCAGACAGAAGAGGGCGTGCAGTATGGTTGCATTTATATGAAATTCAAGGACAGGCAAAACACATCTATGATGACAAAATCAGACTGGGGGATATGAACTTCCAGAAATGGGCATGAGGGCATTTTCTGGAGGGACGGACATATTCTTTCTTGGTTTGGGTGGTGGATACACAGGTGTATATATATGCATAAAGCTCTTTGAGCTGAAACTTAACATCTGTGCAGTTCACCTTATCCAAGTAATACTTCATTCAAAGAAAAGAAAAAAGAAACAGAGAAAAGAAAATGTCCCCCAGACATCACCCACTTCTTCCCACTTCTACGGTCCCCACCCTAGTCCTGCCCCCATCACGGCTCACCTGGATTATTGTTGCTCCTGCCCCAACTCCTGCTTCTGCCTTCACTCCTATCAGTCTTTGCAGGGGCCCAGAGGGGTCTTTGAAAAGACAAGAAGTTCATCATGTCATTCTGTCTTTGTGTCCAGCTCCATGGTACTTCGTCGCTGGGACTTTCCCAACCCCCCCCCCCCCCACCTCCCCAGTCATGCTCTATCCACCACCTCTCTGGCACTTTCCCCACTCTGATATGACCCTGATTACTTGTCTGAATGTTTACAGTCTGCCTCACCACCCCCCACTGGAACACAGTTTCTTTTTGGACCTTGACTCTTGTTCTCAGTGTGTCCCACAATATCTGGCATCTATTAGATTTTCAAATAAAGGTTGAATAAGTGAATTAAATAAGAATGTTGTAACTATTTAAGGATATAACTGATGGAAAGTCCTTGGCATTCAATAAACCAGGGCACCTACCTTCTTCATGAAGAAGGAACCGGAAAAGAATAATCTGTGGTTATTTGCTCTTGTGCCTCTCCCAGTCCAAAACTTGGGGAGATAATTTGGAGTAGGAAATATTCTCCCAGAAGGAAGATATTTGTAATAGTATATCTGACAAATGATGCATATCCATAATATATAAGGAGTTCCTACAAATCAATGCCATCAGTCATCAGAGAAATGCATATAAAGCCACAATAAAATACCACAACACAACCAACTGGGATGGCTAAAATGAAAAAAGCTGATGATACCAACTGTCGACAAGGATATGGACAACTGGAGCCTTTTTTTTTTTTTTAAAGATTTTATTTTATTTATTTGACAGAGAGAGAGAATGTGAGAGAGGGAACACAAGCAGGGGGAGTGAGAGAAGGAGAGGCAGGCTTCCCGTGGAGCAGAGAGCCCGATGCGGGGCTCGATCCCAGGACCCTGGGATCATGACCTGAGCCGAAGGCAGACGCTTAACGACTGAGCCACCCAGGCACCCTGCCTTTTTTTTTTTTTTAAGTGGGCCTTGAACTCACGAACCTGATGTTAAGAGTCATGCTCTACTGCCTAAACCAGCCAGGTGTCCCAGAACTTTTTTTTTTTAACTTATTTTTATTTTTGTTTAGTAATCTCTACACCCAATGTGGGGCTCGAACTCAGGACCCTGAGATCAAGAGTTGTATGCTCTTCCAACTGAGCCAGCCAGGCTCCCTGGCACTTTCATATGCCACTGGTGGGAATGTAAAATACTACAGCCACTCTGTTTAGGAAAACTGTTTGATGATGTCTCCTAAAAATGCACACACACCTGCCCAGTGACTCAGCAGGGGCACTCCTGGGTATTTACCCAATAGAAATGTACACTGTGTTCACATACAAGAATATTCATGGCAACTTTATCACAGGAACCCATCTGTAAACAACTCAAATATCCATCAACAGTAGAATAAATAAGCAAATTGTGACACATTCTTACAATGGAATATTACACAACAAAGAAAAAGGACAGTAATAATACTTGTGATGATAAGGATGATTCCCACAGGTTCAGTGTTATGTCAAAGACATCAGGCAAAAGAGGCCGTGCAGTATGGTTGCATTCATATGAAATTCAAGGACAGGCAAAACTCATCTATGATGACAAAGTCAGATTGGGGGATATGGACTTCAAGGATGGGCATGAGGGCATTTTCTGGAGGGATGGACATATTCTCTCTTGGTTTGGGTGGTGGATACACAGGTATATACATGCATAAAACTCATTGAGCTGAAACTTAAGATCTGTGCCCTTCACCTTATCCAAGTAATACCTCAGTCAAAGGGGAAAAAAAAGGAAACACAAATGAAAATGTCCCTAGAGCTGTGTATGGACCATAGGCTGTGTGAACCCTGATGTGTTCCTCCTCTGAGGCTTCACAATAGTACTACTTCCAGGGTGGACAAAAGTTGGAAAATTTAAACAGCTGCCCCAGATTCAGGATGGAAGTTCAAGGGTAGGAGTGCCCCTCCCTGTGTCTCTGGGGTGATGAGGGCTCCTAGCCTCCTCTGGCATTGGGGCGTGGGTGGTCCAGTCTGAGGGCAAGGGGATGCCCTTGAGGTCTCCTTCCTACCCCTTCATCCCCTCCAGCCCAAGCTGTGGGCTCAACCACCTCCTGTACCAGAAACTGCTAGTGAGTCTGGTTGCTATGGCAACAGGGCTGCAAGGCCCCCAGGAACCCGCTGCTCCGCCTCATTGCATGGGGAGCTTTTCCCCCCTTTAAAGTGAAATGGGAGTCGGGGGAGGGGAACCCCCTGCCTCTGATCTTGAAAGAGATGCTTGCCTCTACCAACTTTATCCCAAACCCCTGGTTTGGAGAGGAGGGTCTGGGTGGAACCCTGACAGTGGTTTAGGATGGAAAGGGGAGGGGTATCTGCTCCCTGGGTTATACCAGCCCTCCTAGTCCTTTAAAAGCCCAAGAAAACAGTCTTTCTCTAGCTTCTTTTCCTGTCTGCTCATTCATTTTTTCCCACAGGAAGTGTGGGGTGATGGGTAGAGAGAGCACTGCGCTTGGAGTCAGAAGGCAGGTGGAGAGTCTGGCAGCCTTACTGTGTGGCCTTGACTCATTCCTTAACCTTTCTGGTTTCTCTTTTACAAAATCAAGACAATAATAGCTCCTCCTTGGGTGCCTGGGTGGCTCAGTCGTTAAGCATCTGCCTTCGGCTCAGGTCATGATCCCAGGGTCCTGGGATCGAGCCCCACATCGGGCTCCCTGCTCCGCGGGAAGCCTGCTTCTCCCTCTCCCTCTCCCCCTGCTTGTGTTCCCTCTCTCGTTGTCTCTCTCTGTCAAATAAAATCTTAAAAAAAATAATAGGTCCTGTTTCATAGCTTATTGTCAAGACTCAAGTGGACTCACATATGAGAAGCACTGAAAACAACTTCTGGGGTACAGTTGTTTCTCAACACATCTGTTGCTGTGTTTATGTGCCAGGTCCCATGTCAGTCACTTTCATGTGTAATAATGTATGTAACCCTAACAAGCAGCTTTGTGGGATGGCCATTATCATACCCATTTCACAGATTAGGTAACCGAGGCTCGAGTACTCTTATAAAGAGGGCGTTCTCCAGGTTCCCAGAAATCCTGGACGCTTGAGCCACCCCAAGCTCTCAGCTCAGCTGTAAAATGGGCTGGTGGTTCCCTGCTGAGGGTGCAAAGGGGGTGTCCTCTACCTCCTATCTTCCTGCTCCTAGTGTGTGGTAAGAGAGTCATAGCTGCTTCAGGGCTGGTCTTCTGGTCAGCAGTAAGTCGTGAGTGCTTCCTGATCCTGCCCCTCTGTCTGTTATGTTCCACAGGGGGTGCAGGAAATCCCTCCTTGGGGAAAAAATGCAGGTATTACAGACGAACCCTCCTGTCCCCCCCATCCCCGTTCCCTCATTAGAGGACCCACTGTTGTCTGTTTGGGGTATATCCTTATAGATCTTTTTCTGAACATTTACACACACCTATACTATACCCACCTATATAAATGCAGTCTTTGTGCGATGTCTTAATCTGAGTTCCCTCAAAGACAAACAACTCTGAGACAAGCAAAGATTCGGGGGCAAGTTGTTGGTCTGGGAGGTGATCCCAGGAAACAGCTGTAGAGGATTGGGGAAGTCAAAAAGGAAAGGCAGGTTGTGATTTCCAAAGATGGCCACCTCTCATATTTATCACCTTGTACAGGCTCTTTCTACAATATTCTGAGGCTCCTCCCACAAGAGGCGGGGTCTGTGCGCCTCTCCTTGAATCTGGGTGAGGTTTGTGACTGCTCCGACCAATGGAGTATAAAGGAAGTGATTCTGACAGGCTTCAGAGGCTGGGTCACAGAAGGTAAGACGGCTTTCATTTCGCTCTCTCCTCTTTGCTTTGTTTTTCTCCTCCTCCCGCCATCCTCCTCCTCCCCTCATCCTCCTCCTCCCCCATCCTCTTCCTCCCTACCCTCCTGCCCAACCATCGTCCTCCTTCTCCCCTTCCTCCTCCTCTCCCCATCCTCCCCCTCCTTGCCCCATCCTCCTCCTCCTCCCCCTCCTTGCTCCCTCCTCCTCCTCCCCTTCCCCCTCCTCCTCTCTTTCTCTCAATGCTTGCCCTTGGAACCCAGCCATGTTGTAAGGAAGCCCAGATCACACGAGGGGCCACATGTGGGTGTTACAACAGCCCCAGTTAGGTCCTCTGGCAACAGCCCACATCAGCCACCAGTCATGCAAGGAGTGATACCCTTCAGATGACTCCAGCCCCAGTATTTGAGGCTTGCAGCTGAGGTCTCAGACATTGAGGAGCAGAGACATGCTGTTCCCCTTGTGTCCTGTCAGAATTCCTGATTTGCAGACACAGGAGAGATAATAAATGATCATCCTCTTAAGCCACTGAATTTGGGTAATTTGTTAAGCAGGATTAGATAATTAATACAACAGGGAAAGTAGGAAACCGACAGGGTGGGGCATTAGCGAGCAGGTGACCTCTGTGGGCACCTGGGGCTCATTCCTACTGGGAACCTCTGGGTGTCGACTGTACATCTGAGTTGCCCCCCCGCCTCCCGCCACCAGGTGAGGGAATTGGGGCATATCCACCAGCTCCCATCCCTCCCTGATTGAGGGCTGCTCCTGAGGCCAGTAACAGCCTTGCCCACCCCTAAGAGAAGCTCCCCAGGTGGGGATGTGGCTGCCTGGGGTGGCGTGCTGTAAGCTTGTATGGAAACTGTCCACTAAAGCTTCAGGTGACCCCAGGTGGCCCCAGGGCAGTCGGCAGGGCATTGCCCACAATGCTACTGTGCGCTTTCTAACAGTTTTCACATCACACTGCCCACATTGTTCTGAAACTTGCTTGTATTACGTAGTCGGTTCTTGTGGCGGCCGCCACAAACTGGGAGGCTTAAAGCAATAGGAACGTGTCCTCTCCCAGTTCTGGAGACCAGAAGTCTGAAATCAAGGTGTCAGCAGGGCCACACTCCCTGGGAAGCCTCTAGGGGAGGATCCTTCCTGGCCTCTTCCAGCTTCTGGGGGTTCCTGGCGTTCCTTGACCTTCTTCCCTGTGTCTCTCCAACCCCCTTTCCTTTCTCATGTAAGGACCCCAGTCCCTGAACTTGGGGCCCACTCTAAAATCCAGAATGATCTCATCTTGAGATCCTTACCTCATCGCACCTGCAAAGACTCTATTTCCAAATAAGGCCCCATTCACACGTACTGGGGGTTAGGACTTGGGCATGCTTTTTGGGGGGAAGGGCACAATTCAATGCACTCCCATCACAATAGATTTGGGTGCTTTTTTTGCACCACCTTTTTTTTTTTGGTCTCGTTTCCCATAGTAGGGGCCATAATTCACTTAATAATTCATCATTCCCCATGGCTATTATCTAAGATTGCTACCAACTTTTTGTTCTTGCCAAAGTCCTTGTCTGTACCATCTTGTGCAGGAGAATAAATATTTCTCCAAAAGGTGTTTTTACCAGTGGAAGAGCAGGCTGGTTCTGAATTCTAAGTTAAGGAGGGTAGGATAAGATAGTTCCCATGTGGCCTTCAAGATTGATGCTCCAGGGCGCCTGGGTGGCTCAGTCGTTAAGCGTCTGCCTTCGGCTCAGGTCATGATCCCGGGGTCCCAGGATCGAGCCCCGCATCAGGCTCCCTGCTCAGTGGGGAGCCTGCTTCTCCCTCTCCCTCTTCCTGCTGCTCCCCCTGCTTGTGCTCTCTCTCTCTCAAATAAATAAATCAAATCTTAAAAAAAACAATTGACGCTTCATTGGCGTGTCTGGGTGGCTCAGTCAGTTAAGTGTCCAACTCTTGATTTTGGCTTAGGTCATGATCTCAGGGTTGTGGGATTGACCCCCATGTTGGGCTCCACCCCCAGTGTGGAGGTTCTCTTTCTCTCCCTTTGCCCCTCCCCCCCCCAAAAGATTGACCTTTTACTGTCCTCCACCCTGCTTGGGGTGCTGGGGCGGATGGGGCTCCCTGGTCCTCTGGCTTCCTCAGCTTTAGCCAACAGGAAGCTCTGGTAGAAGACAGAGGGCAGGAGGGGCGTGGGGGCGGCTCTGAGCCTGTCCTGCAGGGTGGTCACTCACCTGAGCAGGACCACAGCTCCTAGGGGTGGTAATGGCTCCCCAGCCTCACAGGGCCCCAGGGTCTCCTATGCTATAGCTTCTCTCATTCCTATAACAGACCTCAAGTCACCTACTTAACAGAGTGCTTCCTGTGGGGACCCTAACCACAAAGGGTTTTCCCCTTTGAGCTTTTCCTCTTACCTAAAGGGTTATATTTAGAAAGAATTTAAAAATATTTAGCTTTATTATTATTGTTACTAGCACAGGCAGGAAACACACAGAATACACCAAAAGACAAGAGTGTTCTTCCACATTTGCAGCCTTGAGGGTATCACTGCTGATCTTTAGGTGTTTATTCTTCTCGTCTTTCTTGGGGCAGGACTTTGGGGTCACACAGAGCCGGGCCTGAGTCCCAGCCTGACTGTTACATGCTACGTGATCTTGGTCAAGTTTCTTAACCTCACTGAGCTTCTGTTTCCTCATCTACAAATGCAATAATCATAGCCCACTTCATCGGCTTGCTGGGAGGTGCAAATGCCCAGGACTGATAAATATCAGCTCTTATTACGTATATCAGTGTTACAGGTAGTTCTTCAAACCTCCATTCAGGCTTTCTATAGATAACAGGATCTCAGCCCTCCTTTTTGTGGCCAAAACAAGTTCTGCTCTCATTTCAACAGTCCCAAGGCAAGGTTGCTCCTAGGCTGCCATCCCCCCTTTTTTTTTTTTTTTGAGGTCTTATGTCTGTTTTTGTCGTTTTTCTGTTAGCCCCCTAAAAAATTCAAGTTAATGTTTATCTAGTACTTGCTAGGTACCAGGCACCATGTTAGAAACTTGACAATAATTTTCCCTAATGCTCACAATAACCCATTTTACAGAAGGAAGAACGAAGGCGTGGCTAGTAAGTGGTGTAGGCAAGATTTCTTCCCATTCCTTGCCTTCAGCACTGTTGCTTTGTCCACCCTGAGTAGCTCCTTGCACCCATTGAACCTGGCCAACGTTGTTACTGTGTCTGACCTAGGAATGAAGGGGCTGTAAGTAAAGGTCATGACCATTAGTCCAATTCAATTCCACAAAAATATTTTGACCACCCACCTCATGCCAGATGTTAGGCTTCTCGAGGCAAGATTAATGGGATCCGCCCTCTTTCTGGAGCTTATACACTTTCTGGGTCACATGCTTTCATTGATGCACGGACTTTGTGTCATGTGCTTAGGTTCATAGAGTTTTCCCTTGCATGTGGATGCTCCATTGACTTCCAGGTGGTTAAAGGTGTTGGAAAAACGACTAGGGGACAATACATTGGGGTTATTGGTCTTGCCTTTTCTAAGAGTTAAAGCCAGTTTGTGGGGGGGGGGGGAGTCAGGGGGAGGGGCATAGGACTGTAGTTCAGAAGGTTAGGGGCCCACACTCTGAACCCCAAATGCCTGGATTTGAATCCCAGATTCATGGTTACTTGTGGTGTGACCTTAGACAAGCCCCCTCATCTCCCTCTGCCTCTATTTCTCCATCTGCAGAGTAGAGCTCTTGGTAGCAACCTGCCTTCTAGAATTGTGGTGAAAAATCAGGGAGTTCTATAAAGCTTTAGACAGCTTCCAGAATATAGCAAGAACTCCAAGAGTGACAGAGACTATGACAATGATCCCTCCAGGCTCCCCGGGGAGGTAGCTGGGGGAGGACCCTGATTCTGACGGGGCAGGGCTGGTGTGGAGGAGTAAGAGGGAGCCAGGACCCCAGCCCCGGGCTTTGTAGGGGCTGCCAAATAGGGTGGAGGTGGAGCTGAGGGGTCTGGCCGACCCCAGCAAGCCTGTTAATTACCTCTCAGGGTCACGGGTCTTAAGGAGCCCCTCAGCGGGATCTCACCCGGCCCTCTCTATATTGATCTCATCTAATCTCTCCGCAGGCGGGCCGGTCTCTAAATCCTCCTTAACTCCCCTTTCCTGCCCTCACTGGGCAGGGAGGCCCCAGGCAGGGCTTAGCTCGCTGCGAATGAGGGCTGGGAAGCTGGAGCGCTTTGGGGGACATCTCTGCCCATCATAGTGGAGGATGGACAGCGCGATGTGCACGTGGGGGACCTCGGGGGGGGGGGATGGCACTTGACCCCTCTGCCCGCCATTGCGCCAGGACCCCGCCCACTGCTCCCCCCAGTCTGGGAATCCACCGCTGTGGCTGCAGAACCTGGGAAAGGGCCCCTCCTGGGCAGCCGTGGCCCCCCACCTTCCCCATGGGGGGCTGGAGGATGTTTGGGGAGCTGGCAAAGGGCACTGTTTTGCTGCTCCCCTCTCCTTGCTGAAGCCAAAGCTGCTGGCGCAGGCCTGGCTGGGCTCTGCTGGGGGGATTCGGGTCTGCGGAGGGCTCCTGTTTTACCTGGAGTTGCCAGCCCTTTTCCCACCCTTGCACGATGTCCATTGTTCTGGGGGTCCCTGGGTGTCTGGGAGGCCCTGGTTCCCACTTGAAAGTTAGCTGTGGTTGGATGGTGGGGAAACCAGGGGTTCTGCAGAGCTGCCTGGCTCTCAGGGGCAGGGTCCAGGAGGGAAGGTTGAGGGAGGCTGGTGCGACTTGTGGGGAGCTAGTGAAGGAGAGGGGTGTGGACATAGGCTCCGAGAGGAAGCATGGTGGCGTATTTTAAAGCTCTGAAGACAGAGCAGCCTGGGTTTGAATCCTGCCTCCACCACTTTTTGCTGGGAGACCCTGAGCAAGGGACTTTGCCTCTGGGGGTCTGTTTCCTCACTGGTGTTACTTGTCACCTCCTCTGTTTGGGTCAAGAGCTCCTCTGAGTGAGTGCTCCTTCCAGCCAACAGATAGGTGAAGAACGGTGAGGGGTGGCGGCAGGCGGTAGGACCTCCTACCTTCTGGAGGTCCGGGCTGCATGCTGAAGCTGACATGAGCACTTGCCCACACCCGGGGTGGCATGCATGGCACGGGCAGAAGGTAGGTTTCTGTGGGGGTGGGGGGTGCCCTTTGGAGGGTCTGGGCAGGCTCCAGCTCGCATCTCCCTCCCTGGAATGCATGATGGAGCTCTGTGTCTTGTCTGAGTTCAGGGTCAGCACAGGTGTGCCCTGACCTGTGCCTCAGTGGTTGGATGTCCCTGGCACACTCCTGGAGCACGTCTTCCAGGCTTCCAGCCACTGGTCCATCTCGGTCCTGTTCAATCAGCATCAGAGACCTGGGTGAGGTCACTTTTCCTGGTAAAACACAAAATCAGGAACATGGAAAGAGTGCTCGCTGTATGCCCGGCACTGTCCTAAGCATTTCACATTACCCTACTTAATTTTTACGACAGCCTGTAAGTTGGAAGCCCGTCAGTGCTGCTGGCCAAGAATTGTGCTTCCTGCCCACCTTGGGGAGGAGGTCACATGACTGGTTCTAACCCATGAGTTGTGAGTGGAACTGACGCATGTCATTCCCAACTAGAGCATTTAACTGCCTGTGCACGACCTTCCAAAGCTCTTATTTCCTTCTGGCATGACTGCAAGCAATGTTCTAGAATGTTCCAGAGTGTGACTGCTCCACCAGTGACCATGATAAGCAGAGTCTCCCCACGATGACCCAAAACAGACATGAAGCATGAGTGAGAAATAAACCTTGTAATTTTCATTCACTGAGATGTTGGGTTTAGTTTCTGCAGCCTCGCTTAGCCTAACCATTAGAAATTACACCCCCATTTTACAGATGAGAAAACTGAGACACAGACAGGTTAAGTCCCTTGCCCTCAGTCACCCAGCTAGTGGGTGACAGAGTCAGAGTTAGAATCTGGGCAGTCTGACTCCAGAGTCTATGCTTTTATATCTAAACTATCTCTCTGGACAGGACACAGTCATCCTGGGGGGCCTGGAATGTATGGAAAATTGTAGTGACAACTGTAGTGGATTCTGGGTGAGCTTGGCTTCTGCTAGCCCATTGCCTCCTATTGTTGGGGGCTTTTTGGGTTTTTCTCTCTCTTGAGCACACGCTCTCCAAAAAGGTTCCCTCCGTTAGCTCCCCTGCAGCAAAACTGGGAGGCAGGGTGGGAGAAGCGGGGCACTTTCTCCTCTCCCTGCCTCACTTAGAAAGTTTAGCTCTGGGGTGCGGGTGCGTGAGTAGCTCAGTCGGTTAAGCGTCTGCCTTCAGCTCAGGTCATGATCCCAGGGTCTGGGGTCGAGCCCCGCGTCGGGCTTCTTGCTAAGCAGGAGCCTGCTTTCCCTTCTGCCTTTTCCCCTGCTTGTGCTCTCTCTCTGTCAAATAAATAAATAAAATCTTAAAAAAGAAAAGAAAAAGAAAGTTTAGCCCTGCAGCTCTGCCCTGTCCCCCCACCCCCAACCCCAGGGACCAATTCCGCTCCACCCCATTCCCCAGCTCCTCCTACACCCTGTCCACAGGAGCCCCAGCATTCCCTCCAAGGCTGCCCGGAAGAGAGGGAGGTCACACATTGCAAAGGAGAAAAGCCCTGAGGCCAGAGAGCGGAGCCCTGAGCTGAGCTTTCAGAAATGTCTTCTTACCCCTTCACCTCGGGCTGCTTCCTTTTCTCTCCCGGGATCCCCGAGGTCCCGCTGCAGCCCCCAGAGAGCCAACACTACAGCAGCCCCTGCCCTTGGAGGCTCTCGGGGAAAACCAGCCAGGCAGGGCTCAGGACACCTCCGTGCAAACCTCAGCTCCTCCTGCCCTGATCGGTTAACTCGATACTTACTCTACATTAAATACCAATTGGGCCAATTTTCTACTGTAATTAAAACCTCTGCAGATGTGTTCCCTGCTCATCAGTGATGAGTTTATTAACCTCCAGCTCCGAAGGAATGTGGGGCAGGGAGGAGAGAAGGACAGAAAAGTGTTTGGCTCCGGGCAGGGGCAGGCGGCCGGCAGCCGTGTTTGCAAAAATGTCAGCATCTGTGCGTTGGCTGCTTCTGTGGCCGAGACTCAGAAATATCTGTCCCTGCCATGCTGACCTGCTGCAAACCTGGGCCCTGCTGTATCATAACTGCGTGTGTTTCAAGAGCCCCATTTCCCAGACTGCATGTCTGGAACCTGGAAACACGGCCTCTTCTAGCTCAGCAATCTGGGCTTGTTTGTTACGTAGCATAACCAACTGTTGTAACTATTACATATTATAGCCCCACTTACGGATGGTGAAACTGAGGCCCAATTGGCTTACTGATCCAGGAGAGACCAAGATGGTTCTTGGTGAGAGAGCCCCAGATCCTGGAAATAGACTCTCAAGGTTGACAGAGGAACAGTCCAGTGCCAGGCTAGTTCCCTGGTCTGCCAGAAGTGTGAGGTTCACGGCTGCCAGCCATCCCTATGGATGCTCATCCCTGGAAGCTCAATGCCTAGTGCACTCACGGCCTCTCCAGCAGTCAATTGTCTCTGTTCATCAGAGACTACCCACAGACTGGAGCAGGATCCAGCCCCAAGAAGCCACTGTTTTGGTTTTTTTAATCAGTAGAATATATATATATATGTTTTTTAAGAGGGGGCAGAGGGGCAGAGGGAGAAGGAGAGAGAGAGAGAATGTGCAGAGCCTGATGAGGGGCTCAATCTCATGACCCTGAGATCATGACCTGAGCCAAAATCAAGATTGGATGCTTAACCAACTGAGCCACCCTGGCGCCCCTAGCTTGTATATTTTAAAGCAGTTTTAGGTTTACAGGAAAATTGTACAGGTAGTGCAGACAGTTTCCATATACCTCTCCAATTTCTCCTGTCATTAATGTCTTACATTAGTGTGGCAAATTTGTTGCAGTTGGATGAACCAATATCAATTCAGTCCACTGTCTACCGTAGGGTTCACTTAGTGTTGCATGTTCTATGGGTTTTGACAACTGCAAGATTTCATGGATCCACCATTTCAGTATCATACAGAATAGTTTCGCCACCTTAAAAATCCCCTGTGGTCCACCTTGTCCTCTCCCTACCCTCCCCCACACCCAACCCGCAACAGTGGTTCTTTTGACTGTCTCTATAGTTTTGACTTTTCCAGAATGTCATATAGTTGGAATCATACAGGGTGTCGCTTTTTCAGACTGGCTTCTTTCACTCAGCAATATGCATTTAAGCGTCCTTCATGTCTTCTTGTAGCTTGATAGCTCATTGCTTTTGCTCACTGAATACCACTCCATTTTTTATTTATTTTTTTTTTAAGATTTTATTTTTAAGTAATTTTGACACCCAACTTGGGGCTCAAACTCACAGCCCTGAGATCAAGAGTCTCATGCTCCACGGACTGAGCCAGCCAGGCACCCTTCCAGTCTTTACTTTTAAGTACCCCCTTTATCACCCAGCCTCCACATTGTCATCTAATTTTTGTTGCTTTATAGGGAGGAACACAATCCAAGAGATGCCTGGGAAGGAATAGCCTCATGGAACAAGGGGGCTGTCTTGCCCGTGTGGAGTGGGGGCCCACCCCATGGCCCATGATCACTCCAACTCCTCCTCGCCAGCACATCACCGGGTCCCAAACCCTTCAGGTCACTGTCTCCATGGTCCACCTTTTTGGGTGCACTCAATTGTCTGCTAGCAATTCTGCACATCTTTTGATTCTCTACTGTACCTCAGGGGCTAGAAGTCTGAGCACTACATGCTTGAGACTCCCTTATCAACGGAGCTATTGGGTGGAGTCTACAACTGAGAGGCATTCACGCAGGATTTGTCAGGTGGAAGAAAATAGGGGCCATCATTTGTCCTGTCAATGGCAGGTAAATGGCAGCTGTGAGATTTGCCGGGCACCTTCTGGGCATCATCCTACAAATAGTCTATTTCAATGTTGAGAGTAGACACTTGAGGTCACCAAGCATCAGCAGTGATTCTCTACGGTTCCTGTATATGTTGCCTTCCTGGATGTTGGCATGACTCCCCCCAGCCCTCTCAGTGGGTTGGCTGGCTCTGATTCCCTGCGTTAAATCTGTCCCTATTGAAATATCTAGACTGACTTCTGTCTTCCTAGCCTGAGCCTAACTGATGCAATGGGATTCTGGGAGAAGATCAGACTACGGGAGGAAAGATCTCCAGTCTGGCCATGCTCTCATCTCTCTGTTCCTGGCCTGTGTCTGGGGTTGCCTGTCCTCTGCCTGTAGTGGCCACCAGACTAATGCACAGAAAAATCTTAGTGTTCCCCCAGGCCTACTTTTATAGGGTCATTAAATGTTGGGTTTGGGGGGCTCTCCATCTCTCTCCAGACCACCTTTTCATGCCCATGTGGTTAAGTCATGATCCTGCTCTCCAAATTTTCCCAGTTCTCCCCCATCTGGGGAATTACATTTCCTGGCATCCTTGTGGTTAAATGGGGCACATGATGAGTTCTGGCCAATGAATTTTGAGCGAACTAAAACATGCCACTTCTGGGCTGGATCATGTCATTGCCAACAGAGGTCCCTCCAGAGTAATCTTTCCCTCTGGCATGGCAATTGGCAACATTCAAGATGGTGGCTGCTTCATCAGCCTGGATCCTGGAGTGCAGATGGAGAAAGTCATACCCGCCCTACCACTTCTATTTTTATTGTGATTGCATTTTATTTTCATTCATTCATTCATTCATTCATTCATTCATTTTAGTAAGCCTAGTAAGCTCCAAGCTCAATGTGGGCTTGAACTCATGACCCCAAGATCAAGAGTCACATGTTCCATTGACTGAGCCAGCCAGGCACCCCATTCCCCGTCCCCCACCCCCTTGCCCTACACCTTCTGACCCATCATGGCCATGTAGTATGAGCAAGAAATGAAACTTTGGTGTTTGAAGCCCCAGAAATGTTGGTCTTATTTGTTACTGCAGCATAACCCAGCCTGTCCTGACTGATACACCATAAATGATGAATGTCATATTTATGTTCCTGAAGACTAGAGCCTCATCCAACTGCCTTGTCAACATTTCATTTCAATGTCTCAAAGGCATCTCAGACCTGCCATGCCCAAGTCTAGATGAAATCTCTTCCTCCACACCTCCACATCCAATCCACCATCAAGTCTCATGAACTCTACTTCCCCAAAAGGGTCCTGTAAAATCTACTTCCACAGCCATCCCTTGAATCTGCCTACATCTCTCCATCTTCATCAACCCTCCTAGTCCAAACCATCATCAACTCCACTTGGATGACTACAATACTTCTATTGCTCTTAAAATGAAGACCAAAAATTGTAACATGTCCCACAAGATTTTGACTGATTTGACCCCTGCCCATCGCATCAACTTCCTACTGCTCTCCTCTACCCCTCCCTGTCCTCTCTTCCAGCCACCCTGGTCTTCCCACTGTTTCGCACATGCTCTAAACCCTCTTCCTGCCTCAGGTCCCTTGCACATGCTGTTCTCATCATCTGCAAAATTTCTCCCTCTCCTCCAAATTCCTCTTGTTAATACCTACTCATCCTTTGGATTTCAGCATGTCCCTCTAGGACACCTCCCCCCTGGTGCCATCTATGTCAAGTTTCGGCTGGTTTAGGCTCTTTAAGAATTGGTTCTTTTCTCTGGAGCCCATACCTCAGTATGTAATTGCACTTCATTAGATTGCTGATTTGATCCACATCTGTCCCCTAACTAGGTTTTATTCATCAGGAGCCCAAAGACCAGGTTGGGCTTTGCTGACCATTTCATCCCCAGTATCTAGCACAACATCTGGCACATGATAGGTGCTCACTGAACATTTCCTCATCCATTCAACAGATCTGCAGTGTCTCCCCACTCTATGCCAAGCACTTTCCTAAGCCCTTGGCATATTCAGTTGTCCAATCCTTCCAATTGCCCAGTGTTGTAGGTACGGATGTATGTCCTAGGGCTGCTGTAACAGACCCATTACCACAAACCGAGTGGCTTAAAACAATATCAATGTTCTTTCACAGTTCTGGAGGCAAGAAGTCTAAAGTCACTATCACTGGGCCAAAAACAAGGTGTCCCTCCAAAGCCACCTTCCTTTGCCTCCTCCAGCTTCTGGGGGCTCCAGGCATTCCTTGGCTTTTGGCCATATCACTCCAGTGTCTGCCTGCATCTGGACAGGGACTTTATCCCTGTGTCTGTCTCCCTTTCTCCTCCTTATAAGGACACTCTTCCTTGCTGGGCAATTAAAATCAGACTCTGTGGGTGGGTGAAGGGGCTCCAAAGAGGTACAGCCCCTGCAGGAGCCCCTGGCTGGGGTCTGGCATCCAAACCCCTGGGGACCCCCAGCCTTTCTCAGGGCTGCCCTTAATTTCTCACGCTCATCCTTTCCTCCTGTTCACCCCCCCTTCCCACTCCCTCCCTCTTCAGCTCCCATCTTTCCTTCTGTTCTCCCTCCCAGGCTCCTCCTGCCCGCTCCTCCCTGCTCTCTGCCACTTGCTTGCCCCAGACGTGGGGATGTGAGAAAGTTCCGGCAGAAATTGCAATCTCCTCTCCTCTCATGTGGCTCCTAGATAAGACAGTAAAAATCCGATTTTCAGCAATTTGCTTCATTTGTGAGCTCTCCCTCGTCTCCCTTTCTCCCCCTGACACCAGCTTAGCAAAATTGCCTGGGCGGAGTGGATATTTTTAACCACTTAGTAGTCAGGGGAGGATCATAAAAAGTTTTGCAAGAAACCGGTCCTGGCCCCTTGCAGCCGGCTGGTGGTGGTGTGCTTTGGGGGTTAGGGGAGGAGCATTTCAGGAAGCGAGGTGGGCAGGTTGAAGGGAACTAACTAGGCAGGAAGGGACGTGGGGAGGGAACAGAGTTACCAGAATCAGAGGGGGAGCAAGCTGCGGGAGAAGGTCTGCCAGACAGGAGCTGTGGTTGCAGAGGAAACCAGTCTGGGGTCTAGGTTTCTTGCCTGGCAACAAAGGACATAGCAAAGGAGCTTCCTCAGCAGTTTTGGAAGGGGCATCTCCTTCCCCAAACCCAAGGCGGCAGTGGTGGGGAAACAGCAAACATTTATTGAGCAGTTTCTATGTTCCAGGCACATGCTCATGGCTTTACGTGGATTCCTTCACTGAATCCCCATAGCAGTTGATGAAGGAAGCATTTTTCCTCTGTGGGTATGAGTTAAGGCAAATAAATGTTAGGCTGCTGTAGTGACAAGGCCCCCAAATACAGGTCCCCCTCCCTGTCCAAATGTTCACTATGCAGTCTCCACCACTATCTGAGTTTGACATCCAGGCTCTTGCCGTCTGAACTCGGGAACTGAAAGGATGCTGATAGGAGGGAAGTATTATGGCTTGAAGGACACAGGTCATTTCTGACTCACATCGCAGCTGTAGCTGCAAGGCTTGTGTTCTGTAATAGACCCAGTCTATTGTATCTGTTGTAACAGCCCAGATGGACTAAGCCACCTAGAGCTGCAGGCTGTCTTCATGGATCTCACAGGTGCCAGGTGGCTTAGTCCATTTGGGCTGTCATAACAGATTACAATAGACTGGGTCACTTATAGACAAAACTTATCTATTTCTTGGTTCTGGAATCTGGAAGTCTAAGATCAAGGAGCTGGCAGATTTGGTACTTGGTGAGGACCGGCTTCCTGGTTCATGGTCGGCTGTCTTCTAAATGTGTTCTCACATGGTGGAAGGGGCAAGCGAGCTTTCTGGGGTCTCTTTTATAAGAGCAGTGATCCCATTTGTGAAGACTCCATCCTCATGACTTCATCACCCCCAGAGGCCCCACCTCCACTAACCATCCTGTTGGGGATTCGGTTTCACCATCTGAATTTGGAGGAAGACCCACATTTGGTCTATAGCAGAGGGCTACCTAACTGTTTTGTCCCTGCATGACAAGGGCCACCAGCTTCCCAGCCTGTGATGTGTGAATTCTCACCAGCTGCCTACCCACTAAGATAATGCCAGGTATTTTAAATTCTATTACCAAATTGATAGTTACAATATCATTTTGGCCACTGGAACAGAAATCCAACATTACAGTGGCTCAAGAAGAGATACATTTTTTAAGGTTATTGACTTATTTAAGTCATCTCTACACCCAACGTGGGGCTCGAACTCATGACCCTGAGATCAAGAGTTGCATGCTCTTCAGACTGAGCCAGCCAGGTGCCTCAAGAGATAACTTAATTTAGTACTTACTTAATAGTCTGAGTGTAAATGGTCCAAGACTGGGGTGGTTGGCTATATTGTGGTGAGGATGTAGGCTCTTTCTGTCTTCTGTTCTGCCACCTCCAGGGTGGACCAAGATGTCTCCCCAGCATGGCCACTTTCCAGCCAGTGGGAGGAGAAAGGTCAGGGGTGGCTCCACTCCTCTCCTTCAAGAGCATCACCCAGAAGGTGCACAGGTCACTACTGTTCACTTATCATTGGCCAAAACAAAGTCACATGGCATATCTTCAAGGAAGGCTAGGAAATGAAGTCTTTTTCCTGGGTGGCCATGTGCCCAGCTTAAAAATGGAGGTGCTTTATCAATACAAAAGACAAGGAAAATTGAGGGGAGAACAGGGAGTGACCACCTAATGGTCATAGGGTTTCCATTGAGAGTGATGGAAAAGTTCTGGAACTAGGCAGTGGTGGATGGTTGCACAACATTGTGAATATACTTAATGCCACCGAGTTGTGCACTTTGAAATGGTTATAATGGTAAACTTTAGGGTGTGTGTATTTTATCACAATAAAAAATAATTTATTTACAAAAAAAGACAAGAAAAGGGATACTGGGAGACAGTCTATGCCCCAAGCAGAAACCTGAGTGAAGAGAGAGAGCAAGCCATGCAATTGTCAGAGGGCAGATTTTTCCTGGAGGGAGGAAATGCATATGTAAAGGCCCTGTAGCTAGAACTTGCTTGGTGTGTCTGAGAAACACTGAGGAGGCTGGAGTGAGGTGAGAGAGGGCGACAGTGGTAAGAGATGAGGGCAGGGAGGTGACAGAGGCTTATAGGCTGTGGGGAGGAGCACAGATTTTTTTTCTGAGAAGCCAGTGGAGGGTTCTGACCATGAAAGTGACCAGGTCCAATTTAGGTGTGAAAGCAGTCACTCAAGCTGCTAAACCTTAGGGTGCTCTCAGCACCCTAAGAGGGCTGAAATTCAGGTGTCCCCAAGCCCAGGCTTCCTGGGGATAGCCCAGGCCTCCCATGGCTCCCGCCTGCCCTCCCTTATCCAATCTCGCTTCCCCTCTGCAGGCTTTCCCCTCCTCTGTTGGCTGTAAGGAGCAGTGGCGAAGAGCTTGGGTTGTGGATTCAGGGTTGGAATCCCAGCTCCAGCACAGAATAGCTCTGTGATCCTATGGACTGAATGTGTCCTCCCCACGTTCATATTTTGAAGCCACAACTCCCGATGTGACTGGATTTGGAGATTGGGCCTTTATGGAGCTATTTATGGTTAAATGAAGTCATAAGGGAGGGACCCTGATCCAATAGGATTAGTGTCCTTTAAAGAAGAGATGCGAGCTTGTGTGCATGCTCATCGCACTCTCTCTCTCTCTCTACCATGTGAGGTCCAGGGAGAAAATAGCCATCTTCAAACCAGGAAGATCATTCTCACCAGAACCCAAACCAGCTGGCAACTTGATCTTGGACTTCCAGTCTCCAGAAACTGCAAGAAATTAATTTCTGTTGTTTAAGCCACCCCGTCTGTGGCACTTGATTACAGCAGTCCAAGCAGCCCAATGTCCCTGTTTGAGTGACTTAACCTCTCCATGTCTCAGTTTCCTTACCAGAAAAATGGACGCTTATTAATACACCATAGACTATCTTGAGGCTCCTTAAACAAATAAAGAGCTTGAACAGTGCCCAGCTCTCAGCAAATGTCAGAGTATCGGTCAGGACAGGCTCGATGAAGCAAACACGGTGGGTGCCCTGCACATGTCCCCATGACATTTACCGTGACAGTACCGCGGCACCTGCATCTCTCTGCTTGAGGGCTTTTTCTCAGGAGAAAGCACCTGGGAGTTAATGCCCCCGGGAGCAGCTTTGGCAAATGAAAGATGAGAGTTGAAGGATAAACACCCCAGATCCCTCATGCCTTGGGTGGAACAACTCTGAGGTGTGTTCTTGCAGGGTGTAAAAGTCCCAAGACCACCCTCGCTTCTACCTCCAACAGCAAGTTTGGGGTTCCCAAGACTACCTCAGGTTCAACAATTCCCTAGGACTCACTGATAGCTCTCATACTCCACATTATGGTTTATTAAAGCGAAAGGATACAGATTAAAATCAACCAAGGGAACAGGTGCATGGGCCAGGATCCAGGAGACAACAGGCATGAGCTTCCAGGTGTCCCCTCCCCGCGGAGTTGTGTGAACAGCGCTAACTTCTTCCAGCAACAATGCATGACAACACTCATGGTGTACTGCCAAACTGGGATGCTCATCCCAGCCTTGGTGTCCAGAGTTTTTATTGGGTCTATGTCATATAGACATGGTTGACCATCCGTATAGCTGACCTCAGTCTCCAGCCCATCCAGAGGTTGAGCTGACAGTGGGTGGCCCAAGGCCCCCACCATAAATCACACTGTTAGACTGTTTGGCCCAAGGCCCCAGGTAAACAAAGATACTCTTACCAAGCAAAACATTCCAGGGTTTAGAGGTCACCTCCAGGAGCAAAGGGCAAAGACCAGACCTCTCTTTGGGTGAGGTTAATCATTTATTGCACACTTCTACAATGTCCCCCAGAATTCTCCTGTGGGTTAGAGCCCCAGTTGCCCACAGCACTAATCTCAACAATGTGCCCATTCTTTTCTTCCTCATTTCCTCACTCTCCTTCCTGGGATTACTTCCCAAATAAATGATTTGTCTTTGAATCCTTGCTTCTAGGTGAACCCCCTGTTGCAGGCTGAATAATGGCCCCCCAAAGATATTAGTTCCTGAGCTCTGGAACCTGTGAATGTGACTTTCTATGGCAGAAGAGATTTTGCGGAAGGGATTAGGTTAAGGCTCTTGAAATGGGAGATTATCCTGGATTATCTGGGAGGGCTCTAAATGCAATCATAAGTGTCCTTAAAAGGGAGAAGCAGAGGGAGGTTAGAAGACGCTACACTCCTGGCTTTGAAGACGGAGGAAGGGGCCACGAGCTAAGGAACACAGCACTGCAGCTCTAGAAGCTGGAAAAGTAAAATGACTCTCCCCTAAAGCCTCCCAAAGGAGCAGGGTCCTGCTGACACCCTAGTTTCAGTCTAGTGAAACTGATTTCAGACTTCTGACCTCCAGAACTCTAAGGAAATAAATGTTGTGTTCAGCCATCAGATTTGTGGTAATTTGTTACAGCCGCCGTAGAATACTATTACACCAGCTGAGACTCTGGGTCATGTCGTGGTAGCCCCAACATCTCAGCGACTTGAAAGTTTATTTCTTGCTCATGCTACATGACCATTTGGGACCACGTGAGGCCTCTGTTTGGGTCATCCTCATGGCAGTATATAGGCTGATGAGGCGGCAGCTATCTGGAATGTTCTTAGTCACTGCAGCAGAGAGAGAGCAGAGGGTCCTGCATCAGCAATTAAATTCTCCACCTTGGCAGTGACGTCATCACTTCTGCTTGCAGCTGACTGGCCAGAACTCATCACATGGCTCCAGCCAACCACAGGGGAACCAGGAAGTGCCACCCATCATGTGCCTGGAAGGTGGAGAGCTGGGAATAGTCAGGGAGCAACATCAGTGGCCCCCAGAGTTGGATATTACTGGAGTAACAGGATGCTAAGATGGACATTTTCATTCAGGCCCAAAATAACTAGACAGGATGACCAGTGAGAGGCATCAGACCACAGCAAAGATTTCTAAAGTCGATGGCTCACAATGGGTTTCACGACTCTCACCTTGACCAGGGTCTAAAGGGCTCGGGGAAGGCAGGTTTAGAGAGGATTTTATGAGGAGGATTTCTTTGGAGGAGGCTGTGCTGTGACCTTCATGCTCTCCCCGTCAAGAGAAAAGGGACAGAGCAGAGTGCCTTCCTCACCTCAAGCCCAGGAAAGAAAAAACATCAGCAGGATGTCCTGGAAAATCTGCTGTGAGTCCCCTGGACTTTGGGGACCTCATGGCCTCTGGAGGGCAGAAGAAAGGGGTTGGTGACTGCTCTGTGATCAAAACACAGGGTACATCCAGGGGGGCTTCCTGGAGGAGGTTCTGGGACTCCGACTGCAAGCATATGACTGGTTTCAATGGGGGAGAGAGTCAGGCTAAGCAGGGAGCAGGTCCTAAGGGAGAGGCAGGGGCTGGGTAAGAGGTTTCCTTAAAAGCATTTACAAAAGGAAGGCTGGGCTCTGAACACCTGCTAGGCCCAGGAAAGGCAGACCCCTGCTCCCCCCCTCAGCCAGTTCCACCAGGACCAGCTGCCCCCTGGTGTCCTGGGGCTGCCACAACAAAGGACCACAAACTTCAAGAAACACAGTAGAAATTTATTCTCCCTCAGTGCTGGGGGCCAGAATGTGAAATGCAGGTGTGGGCCAGGCCAGACCCCTAAGAGCTCTAGGGTAGAACCTTCCCTGGCTTCCTCCTGTTCCAGTGGCCCCAGGTGCGCCCTGGCTTGTGGCTGCACTGCTGTAATTTCTGTGTTTGCCCCTCTCTTCCCCAGGGCTGTCTCTGTCCTCTCATTTTCTGTCCCTTATAGAGACACTCATCACTGGATTTAGACTCTCCCACCTGATCCAGGATGATCTCATCCCAGGATTCCTAACTTAATCCCATCTGCAAAGACCTTTTTTCCAAATAGAAGTTCCAGGGGTGAGGATGTGGGACCTATCCTTTTGGGGACCACCACTTGACGCCCCCCACTCACCCTTCCCTCCCTGAGCTCAGATCCTGAGCGTTGACCGGTCCTCAACCTTGGGCTTCTCTGTGTCCTTCCTTATAGAATCCAGTTTTAGCAAGAATCCTGCTAAGTCAGTGGAGCTAGAACCTTCCCTTCCTCCTGATGTTTGCTCCTAGTAATTTTCCATCCACTGCCCCCGACCCTGCTCCTTGGCTGTAAATCAGAACTGAGCCCGGTTCTACACTGAGCTCTCTTTTCCCCTACTGCAATAGTTTTTAAAAAACAAAATTTATCTTCATCGCTCTAACATTTGTCCAGCTCTGGTTTTCTTTAACTGTGACAAGAAAGGTGAGCAAGGAGGGAGGGAAGGATGGGCCCCTGCACCACTCCGGGCCCCCAGAACCAGGCCCTGGGGAAGGGGGAGAATATTTAAGTCTAAACCACAATCTGAGCTCAGATCTGGACATTCTTTTCTTGAATCTTGCCTAAGCTGCCTTGTGACTTAAGGCAACCACAAGAGCATCTGTGATCTGAGATGCGTGGAACAGTCAGGAAGCTAAGAGTTTATCCAGTTAACACCCCTGCCACCCCCCACCTCCCCCCACCCCCGTCCCGTGAAAGCACGTTAAGGAGCAGCAGGAAGCCAAACAAGAACTGCATTTGATCCCACCCCATGAGTAAGACGGGCTCCATGCCGGTTCATTTTCCTCAGTGTCCTCTTGACTCCAGGATTCTTCTAGAAGGTCTTTCGCTCTCCCCCCCTCACACTGACCTCTCTCCTGCCTTCCTTGGGCCCTGGGTCCTCCTTCGCACTGGGGCCCTGCCTGCCCTCCATTCCATTCCACAAACATTTATCGAGCAACAGCCGGATGCCAGGGGCAGGGGTTGGGGAGGTGCCGTGGAGTCAGGAGAGAACAGCAGAGACAAGGGACCTCCCTGGTGGAGCTGACATTTGGGTGGGAGAGCCAGACAAGAGATAAGATAAGCGAGTAAATATCTTTGGTATATCCCAGGGCAGTGAGTGCAATGGGGAAAAAGAATGGGGTAATGGCGGTTTGTGGTGGTTGTAAATGGGGGAGATGGAGGGTGTCAGAGAAGGGCTTCCTGGGGAAGGGACACGGGAAGGGAGACTTGGAGGAGGTGAGGGAGGAGGCTCGCAGATATCTGGGAGGAGATAATCCAGGCCCAGGAAATAGCCTGTGCAAAGGCCCTGAGGCAAGAATGTGCCTAGTGAGGAGGCCCATGTGGCAGGAGGGAAGGAGGGGAAGAAAGTGGGGAGACAAGGGCAGGGAGGTGATGGAGGACTTGGGGTTTTGCTGAGTGAGGAGGTTGGTATACAGAATGACCCCCCAAAGATGTCTACGTCCTAATCCCCAGAACTCCTGAATATGTTCCCTCACACGGCAAAAGGGACTTTGCAGATGTAATTAGGTTGTAAGGATCTTCAGACAGTGAGATTATCCTGATGATGGGGTGGGCCCCATCTAATAACACAAATCCTTAAATGCAGGAGAGGGAGGCAGAAAGGGGGTCAGAGAGATGCCATGTGAGGAAGACAATCCCCACCGGCTTTGAAGGTGGTGGGAGAGGCCACAAGCCAATGAGTGCAGGCCACCGTTTCAGCTGACATCCAGCAAGAAAATGGGCTACATTTTCTTGGGCTACAACCCCAAGGAGCTAAATTCTGCCAGCACCTGAATGAGGTGAGGGCTCCTTCCCTAGAGCCTGGCGGTCAGCTGACATCTTAGCCCAGGGAGACCTAAAGCAGACTCTGGTCTCCAGAACCTGAGATGATACACGTGTGTTGTGGGAATTCGTGAGGGCGGCAACAAGAAACCACTCCAAGGTGCGAGCCGGCTGAGTTCTGAGCAGAAGAGGGGCACACCCGGCTCAGCTGTTCACTAGTGCCCCCTAGGGGCCGAGGGGAATAGACCTCTAGGCGAGGCCGGGCTGCCCCGGGGCCAGGGTGGAGGCGGCTGCAGGTGCAGGTCCAGGTGGGCGATGCTGGGCTGGACCAGGCGGGGCCGTGGAGGTGGGAGAAGTGAAGTCCAAGGTTTGGATGTGAGTGGAGAGAGAGAAAAAGAGAGAGAGAGAGAAGAATCAAGTCAAGGATGACAGGAGGCTTCGGACCTGGGTACCTAGCTCCCCCAGTCCTCTCCGGCCCCCTGCTCCACCAGCCCCCCACCCCCGGCTCCCTCCCCTGCCCCCGCAAACACACACTTCAGGCATTGGCCACATGCTGCCCTCTCCTCTGAGGCCTGGACTGTGCCCTGTGGCCTCTCGCTCCTGGCATTCGGCCTCTCCATTCTCAAGACAGGAAGTCAGCTGAGGCTGAGGAGGGGCTGAGGCTGCCAGCGCCCTGACCCCCCCCCCCCCCCCCCCCCCACAGGACTGGGAAGCTGCCTCCCCCCTCCCCTCCGAGCCCAGCCAGACCAGCTCCCATTTCTCCCCTGGTCTGTGCATCTCTCTCTCTCTCTGGAATTTTCGTTGTCCTTATGGTAACCGAATTATCCCATCTCTGCCTCTTGCCGGGGGGGCCACCGCAGCGGTGTGGGTGAGGAGGGCCCGGGTCCCAGCTCAAGCTATTAAACCATCAATCACCCGTCACTACCGACTCCCCCGCACCTGGGACCCTCTGCCGGCTGGGCTGCTGGGCCTCAGACACAAGCCTGGAGGCCTCCGGACCCTGCAGGGTGGGGCCTCAGAAGAAACTCACAGGCCCTGCTCACCTGGATCCACGGAAAGCCGTCCTGGGTTCTCTTGCCAACCTGGGCAAACCACTTCATCTCTCTGTGCCTCAGTTTCCCCACCTGGAAAAGAGAGAAAATAACCTTTTTTAAAAAGATTTTTTAAAAAAGTAATCGTTGCATCCTGCCTGGGGCTGGAACTTAAAACCTTGAGATCAGGAGTCCCACACTCTACCAACTGAGCCAGCCAGGCGCCAGAGGTAACAATATTTTTGTTGTCATTTCGGTTTACTGTGAGGATTACATGAGTGAATATGATGGTAGTATCTGGCACATAAGAAGTCCTTTCTAGGATTTGTTGCTATGATTGCTGTCCCGCTCCTAGCATTCACTGGGGATCATCTACTGCTGATAGAAATCCAAGACTTGGGACACCTGAGTGGCTTAGTGGGTTAAATGCCTGCATTTGACTCAGGTCATGATCCCAGGGTCCTGGGATCGAGTTCCGTGTGGAGCTCCTTGCTCTCCCTGCTTGTGCGCTCTCTCTCTCTGACAAGTAAATAAATAAAATCTTTTTTTTTTAAAGATTTTATTTATTTATTTGAGAGAGAAAGAATGAGACAGAGAGAGAGCGTCAGAGGGAGAGGCAGACTCCCTGCTGAGCAGGGAGCCTGATGTGGGACTCGATCCCGGGACTCCAGGATCATGACCTGAGCTGAAGGCAGTCACTTAACCAACTGAGCCACCCAGGCACCCAATAAATAAAATCTTAAAAAAACAAAAAAAGAAATCCAAGACTTTTGGCTGCGGGTTGGGGGTGGGCGCGTTTATGGGGATCGTGGCTGTACCATCTTCCAGCCGGTGCTTCATCCAAGTCAGAACTGGAAATTTTTTTTTTTTTTTTTTTTTAAAGATTTTATTTATTTATTTGACAGAGAGAGAGACACAGCGAGAGAGGGAACACAAGCAGGGGGAGTGGGAGAGGGAGAAGCAGGCTTCCCACCAAGCAGGGAGCCCGATGTGGGGCTCGATCCCAGGACCCTGAGATCATGACCTGAGCCGAAGGCAGACGCTTAATGGCTGAGCCACCCAGGCGCCCCAGAACTGGAAATTTTTTAAAAAGCCTCCAGCAGAACCTTAACTACTGCTGAGCACCCCACATTTAGTGGTACTCATTTCAGATAACAAGGCTCAACGCTTTGCACTGGCTGTTCCCTCTGCCTGGAATGCTCTTCGGGGCCACGTGCCACGTGCCTGCTCTTTGCCTGCTTCAGAGCTTGGTTCACAAGTGCCCTCCTCAGTGAGGTCACCCAGTTAAACTTGCATGCGGTGCCCCTGTCAGCCCCAGGCATCCGGTATTATTGCTTCCACAGCGCGCATGCGCGGCCACCTAATGCGCTGTTCGCCGTTTTTGCTGCGTCTGTCTGTCCATCCCACTGGAGCGTCAGCCCCAGGGCAAGGGTGTATTCCTTCACCACGCCACACAGTAGCTGGCATGAAGTAAACGCTCAGTAAATATTTGTTGAGTGAATGAATGCATTCCAAGGCTGCTCTGCTCTGGGCCTGTCAGCAATCCTGGGCTTTTGGGGGGTACGGGGGGTATGATCAGTCCTGTGCAGGGACCCAGCTGGTCTTCCATCATCTTTATGTGGATCTATTTTCCTTCCTCCCTCCCTTCTTTTCTTCCTTCCTTCCTTTTTTGAGGTGAAATTCACCTAACATAAAATCAACCATGTTAAAGTATACACTTCAATGACATTAAGTACCTTCACAATGTTGTGCGGCCATCACCTCTACCTGGTTCCAGAACATTCCCATCACCCCAAAAGGAAATGTGTACCCATTAAGTCACTCCGCAGTTTTCCCTGTCCCCCCGGCCTCTGGCGACCACCAATCTGCTTTCTGTCTCTATGCATTTACTTATTCTGGACATTTCATGTAAAAGACATCATGTGTGATCTTTTATGTCTGGCTTCTTTGAGCATAGTGTTTTCAAGTTTCAGGCACATTGTAGCATGTGCTAGTATCAGTAGTACTCCTTTTTAGGGCCAAATAATAGTCCAATGTATGGATGGAGCACATTTGCTCATCCATTCATCTGTTGATGGACATTTGGGTTGTTTCCACCTTTTTTGTGGATCCTTAAAAGGCACCCTTTCCTCTGGGCCAATGAAGGGTGTGGTGAGGGGAACAGAGGACATCAGCCCTTGCTCTGGCTTCTGTCTGGCACTCTTGTGCAATGAGCAACCGGCACAGCTGTTCATGGCAGCTCTGATGGTACCATGCGCATCCCCACCAGCTCAAAGATCAAGTAGCCCGGAGCTGCGCCTCCTCACCTAGGCTTTCAGACTGCCAATCCCTGACCTCTATGGCCTGCTTACCCCTGCGGAAGATCTGCCAGGGAATCGGGCCACTCTGGGTGGTGCTCCAAGCCCCCTCCTTCCTGTTGCCCCTGGCCGGGCCTTCCTTGCCTCTCTAGACTCTGGGGACCCTCATGCTCCACAGCCCCTCCCCCATCCCTCCTCTGCAGGGTCTCCACTCAGCCTGGAGTCCCACACCCGCCGACTTCTCCCAACCCTCTCTCTGTGTCTCCAGCACAGTGGCTATTTTTATTTTCCCTTCTTATTAAATTTCCAACTTCTGCAAACACCATGGCCCCTGCCTGGCCGCCCCCCCACCCTTTCCCTTGGAGCGGATTTGATTCACTTGCGTTTTATTAACAGATTAAAAAAAAAAAAGCACGCAGCTGCCACCACACTGTGCCTTCTCTGCTTTCTTGGAGGTTTAGAAAAGCCAGAGGGAGGAAAAGCGGGCTGCAGGGTCCCTCTGGGGGTTGAAATCCACCCTCCTCCCTGTACCCCAGCATATGTAGACCTTTCCATCACAGCCTGAAGGCTGAGGGGGAGGGGCTCGGCAGTGAGACTGGGCCCTTTCCTGAGTTGGAGGGATAATTTGAGGGGTGTCAGGCCCGTGTGATCCCCTAGCCAGCACCTGGTCCCAAGGTGGAATTGGAAATTAAAGAAAAAAAAAAATCCGTATGGAGGCCACGCCCCCACAGACACTCGGTGGGGAGCTTCCCAGGCAGGCCTTGGAAGTGGGGGCTTAGATTTGGAAGCCTCTACACTAGAGCTGGGGTTGCCTCCACCCATTCTCCCTTCCGGTAGCTGGTGGGAAGCGGGAGGGGGGGGCGACACAGAAGGTTCCAGGCTCCCTGACACCACCTACCCTGGCAGAGCTCTCTCAGCTTTTTCTTCCCAGGAGATTCTAATCCCAGTCTCCTCCCCCCACCCCCTGCCTCCCAGAGCTGAGAGCCCAAATTGCTTCTTCATGCCCCCAGGGTGTTTCCCCCCCCAAAATTCTTTGTGGCAGTCACTATGGCAACCCAGAACCCAGCTGCACTTTATTTCCTCAGGATACAGGATGGGGGGTAGGGAAGTAGATGGGTGGGTTCAATTGGGACTTTCATACCCTCTTATTTCCACTTCTGATCCTCCTCCTCCACAGGGCCTGGTCCAGCCTCGGTCCACAAGATATTAGGCTGCCGGCCTGGGTGCCCATCCTGGCTTGCTGGGCTGCAGCTCCCCACTGGGTCCCTCATCCATTTGAGGAAGGCTCTTCATCTGGCCAGAGTGCTAAGGTTAAATGATGCCCTGGATCCCAGTGGAATTCCTTTCCCTTTCTTTTTTCTTCCCTCTTCCTCTCCAATCCCATAATCAGGGTAGGCTGGGATGGTTGGGCATGTTGGACACTGCACAAGGGGACACAGAGTGAGCTCAAGCCACGCTGTGAGTGCCCCTTTCTCCTTTGCTCAGGGGCACCTTATGGACTAACCTTTGCCCTGCTGTAGCTGACACCGACTCTCGGTTCACTATAAAGAGAGCCAACTATTTCAATAACAAATTTCAGTTCCAGTCACACCCCAAAGCAGAGGAGGAAGGCAAGCCTCATCAGAAATTTGAGGTTTTGGACAGTACAAGCTACAGGTCCTCTGAGACCTGAAGAGAGCAAACATGGGCAGGAGGAATTCTAGAGGGGCCAGAGCTGGAGTCAAGGACCTTAGAATGCCTTGGGGGTAACCAGAGAGGGACAGGAAGTGATTATCAAAAGTCCCAAAGAAGTAAAAGAGCTGGTGTAAAAGGACTGCCAGACGGACCCAGCTCGATGCCCTCACCGTCTATATTCTGTGCCTCAGCACTGAGTAGGTCCTGCCATCAGGAGGTGGGGCCTATTTCTGTACCCCTCGAATCTGGGCTAGCCTTGTGACCTGCTTTGGCCAATCCAATGCAACAGAAGTGCCCCAGTGGTCCCGAATCTGGGGCTCAGAAGCTGCTGCGTATTTCTGCTCACTGGAAACCCTGCCTCTGTCACCTGATGAAAGCCCAGGCTAGCCTGCAGAAGGATGAGGGACATCAAGGGGACAGCCCTGTCGTCCCAGCTGAAGCCATCCCAGACCAACATATGGCCAGCCGAGCCCCAAACATATGACAGAGCCCAACCTGGGTGGATAAAGAGTCCCTCACAGACCCACAGCTGACCAAAGACTCATGCGGGAGCCCAGCGAAGACAGAACTGTTGTGCTGATCCGTAGACAGTGGGGCCATAATTAAGGCTGATTGGCTAAAGCCACGGGACTTGGGGGCTGTTTGTTATGCAGCATAAGGGGCAATAGGTAACTGACACAGGGTCTGACTGGCACACGGGTCCATTAGGCGTAACTTGTCCTTCCTCACAGAACTGGACTCAGTTCTAACAGGCCTGGATTTGGTTATCATCTCCTTCCCTTTCTTACAAATTCTTTCCTATTCCTTCATTTCCTGATCTCTAGCCACATTCCTTTCACTCTCCTGCTCTCACTTCCTTCAGCCACATCAGATGATCCTCACACCCTCCAAGCTTGTACCCACTTCCAGCCTTTGTGCCTGTTACCCACACCCCCGCCTGCAACTTCCTCCCCTAGATCTTCATGTGGGTCCCTCCCTCGCCTCATATGCCCCGCTCATGTGTCTCCTCCTTTAAGAGGCCATCCCTACCTCAGACAGGCATGCTGCCTTCTGGCGCCTTATCAACTCCTTCCTCTAATTTTTGTGGTTACTCACGGCACTTACCACTACCTGAAACTGTCTCCTTCCCTTCCTTGTCTCACTTCCCCATGCCCCTCCCCATGCTTCCCACCTCCCAAATAAACTGCATCTGCTCTCATACCCTTGTCTCGGGGTCTGCTTCTGGAAGGAACCCAACCCAAGACAGCTAAGGGAAGATTCTAGATTTGGGACAAAGACACTCAGTGGTGCTGGGTACTTCTGCTGCTCCCCCCTGGAGCCACTCGTGTCCAGCTGTGCCACATTTAGGGATGCTAAGGTTGACCTGGGGCTTCAGATGGGGGCAAAAGAAACTTCCACCAATATACTCCTCATCTGCCCTTTCCCCGGTGATTTCACCGTCCATGCATGAGCGTGTCCCAGATCCATGATTTCATTACCGGTTGCAAAATAGCGCCGTTCCCAGTCTATCAGGGCGTTTTCTCATTTATACATCCGTCTCCTTCACCAGGCTGGGAACCTCCTGATGCTAGCAATAGAGCTACTTCCATACCAAGGAATCATTTGCTAAAAGTACTTGAATTCTGGAGATGGAAACCATTGGGAAAAAAATCAAACAAACAGGTACTTGTTTTCCGGAGCAAAGAAACCTGGCATCACTCCTCTTGCTTCTGGGATCAAAGACTGCCTGGCTCCAGCCTCCTCTGGACTCCAGCCTTGGCCTCCGCCCACCTCCATCACCCGCCATCATCCGATGGATTCGGGAATCGCTGGGGGCTTTGGGGAGAAGAAAGATTATCTGCCTAAAGGCATCAACATCACTTGCCTTTAAAATTTTTTTTTTTATTTTAAACCTTCCCACAATTCAAATGTTTCTCTTATTATCTTCTGCCGAGGGAAAAAATTAATAACACGGCGCAATATAAAACACTAAATTAAAGGCGTTTTGGAACCAGCAATTATTTCATAAGCTTCTCTTTTATTGCCGCGCTAATGTGCCTAATTGCTGTCTTAATGAGGACATTAATTTCTAGCTAATGTGATGTTATTATAGAAATTGCAGTCAATCTCTTAAAAAGGGGAAAGTGCTAGAAAGCTGTCCCACGAGGCAGGGGTTCTGGTCACCCTGGGGCTGAGGGGCAAAGGAGAGGGGAGGGGATGGCACGGGGGAGCAGCCAGGAGCCAGGGAAGGGGGAAGGCAGGGGAGTCTCGCAGGTAGCGGGCATTCTGGGGAGGCTCCGGTCAGAGAACCAGCTGTTCTAGGGACCTTAGGAGATGAGACCCAATAGGGGAAAGCGTTAGAACAATAGTAAAACCTAACATCAGTGGCAGGGACTGTTGGAGCATCTTATTTATATCTTCATCCTTGCAATAACCCGATGAAATTGATAGTATTGTTAGTCCCATTTTATGGATGGGGAAACTCAAGCACAAAGAGGTGGAGTGACTTACTCAAGGTCACACAGCTAGCAAATGGTGGAGGTGGGATTTGAACCCAGCCTGTCTGGCTTAGCCATTGAGCTGAGCTGCTTCTTGGCCAGTGCCCACCACTGTCCACGATAATAATCTCAAACATTTATTGAGAATTTATTAGGTGCCGGCCCTGTACCAAGTCCCTCATATATCATCTCAGGGTGGGCTTCTCTGAGAAGAAGAGGGGCAGGTCAAGCCACACCTGAACCCTCCCTAATAGAAGAGGGAGGACATACTAAGGCTCAAGGCTGGGTCTGCAACTGCACCTCCCCCCACACACACACACATGGGAACAGGAAATCCAGTGTAGGGGAGGGACTTCAGGGCCCAGGGAGGGGAAATGTCTTTGCCCCGAGCTGTACCTTCTGGCACGTTACCATGGAGGGTCAGAGTGGGCTGTGAAGGCAACTGGTCTGGGTTAGAATTCTCGCTTTCTCACTGCCTGTGTGACGTTGGGTATGTGGCTGGCCCTCTCTGTGCCTCATTTCTTCATCTATAGATCAGGGATAACAATCGAACCTATCTCAGAGGGCTGTTTTGGAGGATTAAGCAAGTTCAAATGATATATTAGTCAGAATCAGTACACCCCAGTGGCCGTGACAAGCAATCCCCAAGCCCCGTGGCTTAATACACCAAAGACTTATTTCTCACTGACATGGTACGTAGCTCTGCTCCGCTTGGAAACCAGCCACCCTCTGTGCCGTGGTGTCACCTCCTCCAGTGCCTCAGAGCCCTCGGGGGGACCCTCTCTGTCCAGCCAGCAGATGACAGAGCAAGAGAGAGAGCACGGAGAGAGGAAGGGGTGAGGAGGTCGGGAGGCCTGCATCTAGACTATTCCGACCCATACTCGACAGTAGCAGATCAGGAATGACGGGGAATGGGTGTGAGGGCAAAAAACACAACCAACCCCTTTTAAATTCCAACAGCTACTTACATGAAAAGCAAAAGAAGGAGCCCCCTGAGGCCCGTATCCCACACTCAAAAAAAAGCAAAAAAAGACAACCACGAAACAAAAGGGACCTGATTCGCTGCAGCTCAAGCCTTTGCCAGTCTGGCTCATAGAGACACACACAGAGTTGCCGGGCGCCATCGCAGAGGTGCTCCCCTTTATTTACAAACTTGACTTTCCTTTGTTTTAAACTTAAAGCAAGTCACTCACAAAGGAGACTTCTCTCATATGTATACGGAGAGGAAGGTTTATTTTAAGAAATTGCCTTTTGCAGCTGTGGAGGCTGGCAAGTCCCAGATCTGCAGAGTTGGCCAGAAGGCGGGAGAGTCCAAAGGCAGTCTGCTGGCAGAACTCCTTCTTGCTCGGGGACAGCAGTCTTTTTTCTCTGGGGGCCTTCACCTGATTGGATAAGGCCCACCCACACAATGGAGGGTAAACTGCTTTCCTCAAAGCCCACTGATTTCAATGCTAATCTCACCCCCAAAAAACACTGTCTCAGAAATTTCTCAAATAACGTTTGACCAAATGTCTGGGCACCATGGCCCAGCCAAGTTGACATCAAATCCAACCATCACATCTGCTCAAGCCCAAACTCTTTGTTTTCTATTACAGTAAAGCAAGTATGGTTGGTACTATTTCTATGCCCCCTTGGCTCATACACCCCTACGTCTCTCTGCCTGGGGCTTGTATACAAGCATGCGGGGTCTGCAGGCAAGAAGTGCTGGGGGCGGACACTCCAGGAGTGACCATCGTCAACAAGAGACAGAATTTTGGAGGGTAAATACTCCAGCTCTCTCCCCACACTGGGGAGCTGACTCCGAAGTATGTGCTCTCTGCTGCCTCCTGGATGTCCCCAGAGGAACTGCATCCCAGTTACCGCATTGGGAACCTGCTCAAGAACACACTCTGTACTGGTTGTCTTCCCTTTCCTGCCGCACTCCCCATCCCTCTCTACCTGTGTTTCTTGGAATTACCTTGCAGATTAAATGCTTGCATCTAAATCCCTGTCTTAGGGTCTGCTCAGGCGGAGACCCAGCTCATGGAATTCCCTCTTTAACCTCTTTCCCAACTCTACAGCAACAAAGCATGAGTGGGTGGGAGAATGAGTAGAATTTCTTTTTGCAGAGAGGCAATACACGCTCGTGATTAAATGAAAAGAATGCAAGCCCCGTCAAAGGGAGAGCACGTTGAGTTGAGTCCCTCTCCGTGCCGCTCCTCCTTTGGCCTCCATATAGCCCTGCTAAGACCTGCCCAGCGTATCCACCCTGATGTTTTGTATTCACACTCCAGCATCTGCATGAATATCCTCTGCCTTTCACAAATGGGGATCATTGCAGACGCACTGTTCCACATTTGCTTTTTCTCCAGTTAATTATATAGCTTGGATACCCTCCCCAAATCGGCACATCCAGACCCGCCTCATTCTGCTTAATGACTACAGATATTGGAAGATGTGCTTTCAGAGGAAGAAAGGATTTGTCTGGAAGGCTCCGCCTGGAAGTCCTGGACCTGAGCTAATGAGATGGAAGACCACACTCCAATTCCTCTCCCTCTTTTCCAGCTCCTCTGTGCCTTGGGAAACCCACATGGACCCAGTGTCTGGTCTGCCCCACCTGAGCGGGATGGACAGGCCTGTGTCTGGGTCAGGGTGAGAGTTTCAGGCTCCTGCTCTGGCCATCAACCGTCCATGCAGAAAAAAACCAAACCAAATCTCAGAGCTCGGTGCCCACTCTGTGGGCCTCCACCCTGGAAGCACTTGGCGTCTCCTCCTGGCCTTGAATGCCCCTGACCCTCGACAATCTAGGAAGATGTAGCGGCCAATCCATTTGCAGGGTGAGTTGTCATGTGCTTCAGAAGGTGGGCCCTGATTGGTCCAGATCCATCGGGCGTTCCCTTCCCCTCACTGATGATTGGCTGGGGCATGCCACCTGAAGTTGTGGGCATCCTGCTGTATCCACTCAGCGCTGGCTGTTCCAGCCCGGGGGTGGGCAAAGTACGCCTTGCCACCTGTCTTTGTAAATAAAGTTTATCGGTGCACAACCAAGCTTATTTGTTTACATCTCTTCTTCAGGCTGCTTTTTGTACTAGAAGGGCAGAGTTGACTAGTTGCAACACAGACTGTCCCACCTGAGAAGCTAAAAAACACTTATATCTGGGACCTTTACAGAGTTTGCTGACCGCTGGGCAAGTGTGTGCTGACGCATTCTTAATCACCTGCAGCTCTCTACCTGGGGGTTTTCTCCTGATCCACATGGGGGACAGGTCGGAAGTGACCCTGGGAGCAGCCCTCAGTCTATGATAGACCGGAACCAGAGGATCCATTTGCAGGTCCCACTCCACTTGGGTGGGACATCTCAGACGTATGTGTCCACATAGTCTCTGCAGCGTATCCCAGTGGAATTGGACCCCAGGTGCCCTTGGCAATCACTGCTTATTTACACCTTGCGTCCGTTGCCCTCCTTTTCCTATATCATTTCCCTTGTCCCCACCAGTGTTTCCTGGATTTACTCCCCAAATAAACCGCTTGCACTCGAGTTGTGTCTCTGAGCGTGCCTCTGGAGGAACCCCAAACCAAGACAGCCCGTGACAGATTTCAGGTTAGGGAGAACCAGGAAAGGGCTCCTTCCTCTTGAAAAGAAACACGTTTAAGAGATGGTCTCTTCTGCTGCTGGAATCTGTTATTTTCTGCACATGACACCTGGAGTTCTAGAATCTGTCTTTGGACCATGAAGAGAGCCTGCCTTAGGACAAAGCTTAAGATGTGGGGAGGGCAGAAGGAACCTGAATCGATGACACCATTGGGTCACTGAATTAATCAACCCAAGAGCTGCCCTGACTCTGAACTTATTGCTCTATAAGATGGTGACTATTATTATTGTTTAAGTTAGCTTGAGTGGGGCTTTTCTTCTTCCTTTATAGAAGGAAAGATCTGGAGTGGGAGGAGGAGGATCAGTCTAATGGAGTAAACACTGGGCTATCACCCTTGGGTGAGGTCAGAGGTGAAGTCTTTGCAGCTGCCAGAACATTTCTTTTGTTTGCACGTAAGAAAACCCTTAGTTGCCATAACTTATTCAAAAAGAGAAGATATTGGCTCATACCACTGAAAAAGTACAACAGCAGTATGACTTCAGGCATGGCTGGATCCAGGTGCTTGATGATGTCACCAGGAGTCTGGTTCCATCCATTTCCTAATTCATATTTCCTCTGTGTTAGCCTCTCTCTCAGGCCAGCTCTCAACAAGTAGCGGCAAGATGGTCCCATGCATTCCTGACTTACAACCCAACAACTTAGCAACCCTGGCAGACAGAAAATACCTCTTTCCCAACAATTGCAGCAAAAGTGTAAGGACTGTCTCTCATCTACTATCTTGAATAGGTCCATCCCTGGGCCAACCAGGAAGGGGGAAATGTTCTAATTGGCCTATCTTGGACTATATGCTCACCTTCAGTAAGGGGGATTTGACCCTGCCATGGGGTTCCACGTTGACCAAAAGGGGATTAAAGGTGGTTCCTCCAAGGAAACCTGTAGAAAAGAAAAGGGATGCCAGGGAAACAAAAACATCAGGCTTCTATGAGCCTAGACTCTGTAGGCTGGTGATTGAAACAGAAGGTTCAGTAAGCCCAGAGCATTAGGATCTTGAACAAATGAAGTCTGAACATAACCTCTCTATCTGACTCTCATCTCTCACATACTGGTGTTTACTCAGGACACAATCTAGGAAGATTTGTGCAGGACATCAGAGTCAAAAGAGGGAGGGAGGTACCGTGGTGACAGGAATGGAGGAGCTAGGTCAGCAACCAAGCAGTTAGCCTGGAGAGAGCTGATATTGCATTTGTCCTGCACAAGCTATGATGCTGTGACAAAGAGGCCAAAATTTCAGTGGCTATAACAAGATGAGGGTTTCTTTTTTGCTCAGGTGTCCAGAGGTTAGCCTAGGTCCAGGGCTGGTGGGACAGTTTTGCCATCCAATCACTGATGGATTCCTTCTGGAGTTTTGAGGAGAATCAAGGAAAAGGAAGTGGAAGGCAAAAGCTTTCTTTGAAGGACGTACCCAGAAGTTGCACACATCACTGACGCTCATACCTCATTGGCCAGAACTTAGTCATATGGCCACACTTAGATGCAAGGGAGACTGGGCTATGTAGTCTCTAACAGGGGAGCCATGTGCCCAGCTAAACTGAGAAGACTCTAATACCCAAAGGAAAGAGGAGAATGGATTCCAAGGAGTAGTTGGTATTTCACCCCGCTGGCTGAATCTGCTTCATCTGGGAATGGGCTCTGCCATCCGGGACTATTGGCCCCATAAAGAGGGACAGGGCCATCCCCACTCCATATCCCATACCCCCTCTCCATGCATACATGTCATGTGATCACTTTATTTATTATATTTTATTTCAAAATTTTTCTATTTAAAATTTTAAACAATTTTTACTAATTTATTTTTTAAAGATTTTTAAAATTTATTTATTTTAGAGAGAGAAAGAGAGAGCAGGGGGAGGGGGTCAAGGGAGGGGACTCCTGCTGAGTGCAGAACCTGGCGTGGGGCTCGATCTAATGACCCTGAGATCATGACCTGAGCCAAAATCAAGAGTCAGACATGCAACTGGCTGAGCCACCCAGGCACCCCTAAAAAATGTTTACTAATTTAAAATTTTATTTTTAAAAAGTTTATTACTATGTATTTGTTCTTTTATTTTTCCTTCCTTCCTTCCTTCCTTCCTCCTTCCCTCCCTTCCTCCCTCCCCCCACCCCCCCCTTTGCAGCACTGAACAGCAGAACATGGATAAAGTACCTGGAACTTAGTAGGCACTCATGGAATATGGTGACCACAAAGCCACGGTCTCATCAAACCCATTTCCTCTTCCTGTACACACAGGAAGACTGCGTTTCCAGCCTCCCTCATAGCTTGGCAGGCTCATGTGGCTGAGTTCTGGCCAATGGGATACAGAGGAAATGACTGTTCTACCTCCAGCACAAGACCCTAAATTATCCTGCTAAATCCTCCACTACCCCTTCTCCTCCTGCATCAGATGGTCAGAGGTGGAGGATGCAGGGCTGGATTCCGAGCCTCTGAAGAGGTTGGGGGGGAGTGGTGTTTCTGTACCCCTATATTCTTATCTATCAATAGGGTAATAAGTGCCTCGGCTGTATTGAGGATCCAACGAAATAAATTAACATTTGAAAGTTGAAATGAATTTTCACTAATATTTGAAAAGTGAAATTAATTCATTTCAATTAAATAAATTAATATTTGAAAAATGCCTAGAACAGTGCCTAACAGGGGCCAAAGGGCTATATGTGTGTGCAGTATATTTTTAAATGTATAATTTCACAAACCAAGCACCCATACACCTGCAAGCCCAGTTAGGGAATAGAACACTGACTGATGCCCAGGCGTAGATGAAAAAAATAGCCAAATGACACAAATCTGTCATTATTAAACTGTGATAGATGCCTTGAAGCAAGAGAACAGGAAGCTACAGGAATAACCCAGTGAACTAATTTAGATCAGGAGGGAAGTCGGGAAAGGTGTCTTCCAGACATTTCACTTGATTTGAGTTATGGGGACAGAGAAGGTAGCTGGTGAGCCCTGAGGAAGGGCAGCCTTCTGGGGACAGACTACAGTGAGTGGAAGGCCCCAAGATAAGCCAGCTCGGGGCACAGTCAGGGAACGTGACTGGGAGCCAGGAGGAAGGAAGAACAGCAGACAGCCGGGGTGGGGGAGGCCAGCAGAGGCCAAAGGTCATGGCAGTTACTTTGGTCTTGATTCTAAAAGCCACAAGGAATCGTTAAAGGCTTTTGGTCTGATGTACATTTTAAGAAGATGGCTCGGCCACTTGAATCCCACACACTGGCAGTGGGAGGGTGGATGACAATATTTTGGAAAACTGTTTCATTACATCTACGAAAGCTGACTATCCACTCGTCCATGATGGAGAAATTCCATTCCCTGGTAAACCATCCCAAACTGGAAATGACCCAAATGCCTATAAGAGCAGAGCTGACAGACTAATTATGGTATGGTCCAACAATGGGATACTATGCAGCAGCGAAAAAGAGCAATCCATTGCTGCCTGAAACAACACAGATGAATCTCACAAACAGTATTGGAGAAAAGAAGGGACTACAGGGCACCTGGGTGGCTCAGTTGGTTAAACGTCTGCCTTTGGCTCAGGTCAGGATATCAGAGTCCTGGGATCGAGCCCCTTGTCAGGCTCCTTACTCAGTGGGGAGTCTGCCTTTTCCTCTCCCTCTGCTGCTCCCCCTTCTTGTGCTCTCTCTCTGTCAAATAAGTAAATAAAATAAGTAAATAAAATCTTTTTTTTAAAAAAGAAGCAAATACAGAAGAAGAAACATTGCCGGATTCCATTTATATGAGGTTCTAGAATAGGCAAAAATATTCTGTGACCATGGAAATTAGGATAATGGTTATCCTTGGGCAAGGGGGTAGTGGCTGGAAGTGAACATGGGGGGATCTCTGGGGGCTGGGATTCTATCCTTGATCTGGTGCTGGTAACACGGGAATATTCATTATGAACATTCATTGCACTGGGGGCACCTGGGTGACTCAGTCAGTTAAGCTTCCGACTCTTGACCTCAGCTCCGGTCTTGATCTCAGGGTCATGAGTTTGAGTCCCAAGTTGAGCCCTGCATTGGGTTCCACACTGGCCATGGAGCCTGGTAAAAAAAAATTCATTGCGCTGTATGCTCATGTTATGCACACTATGAAGTATGTTCACCACGTTCCAGTAAAAAAGATTTTTAGAAGTTAAAAAAAAAAACAAAGATGGTTATGGCCACTCTGGGGAGAAAAGATGCGGAGGGGCTTCTATTTTGTCACTGAAGCAAGAGGGGCCGTTATTGCGAGGCGGAAGGTAAGAATGCAGGCCCTGCTGAGCCAAAGCTGGTTCATGTGGCACGCATCTCTTTCCTCCTCTATGTGAAGTGACCTCACACTCATGGCCTGAAGTCTGCCATGGTGGGAGTATTCACACCATGGAAACTAGCAGATGCTACACGTTTTTTCATTGTTTTTTTTTTTTTAAAGATTTTATTTATTTTTTGACAGAGAGAGACACCAGTGAGAGAGGGAACACAAGCAGGGGGAGTGGGAGAGGGAGAAGCAGGCTTCCCGTGGAGCAGGGAGCCCAATGTGGGGCTCGATCCCAGGACCCCGGATCATGACCTGAGCAGAAGGCAGACGCTTAACGACTGAGCCACCCAGGCGCCCTACATTTTTTCATTGTTAAAATTTTTCACGAAGAGTCAGTTTACACACACTCACTATACTCCTGGGGGTGTAGATAACAGGATGGGGCATGACAAGGCAGTGCCTTCCACCAGCTCTATTTGTGCTGGGCCCTGAACCTGAGGACCCACTGAACAAGACTCACAGAGCTGGCCCCCACAGGCCACACAGGTTATGTGTGTCAGTTGTGGGGTGGGGGAGGGGGTGGGGAGGAAGAAACAAATAAATCTACTCAACAAAATAAGAAAATGCTTAGGAGGAGTTCCAGGGGAGTTCTGCTTTGAGTAATTTCTGAGTAGAGTTTTGTGGGATGAATAGGAGTTTTCCATAAGAGTGGGATGGCAGACCAGGCAGAGAGAAAAAAATGTGTGCAAAGGCTTGGGGTTTTTAAAGGATATGCCAGGTTCTTGGAGTTGTAACTTGCTCCAGGAGGTTAGCACAGAGGGTGAGAATTGGTCAAAACCAGCCCATGGGTATGCTTTGTTTTAAGAAATATTTGGGTTGATCTCCCAGGCTTAAATAATTAATGATTTTACATAAAAATCCAGATTTCTGCCCTTCTATAAAACCCAGAAAATCTGGTAACCCAGGGCCTGCAGTCCCACGAGGCAGTAACTGACCAGAGCATAACAGGAATGTGTCTCCTATCTTCCCCAGTCCCACCACTCCCTACTGCCTCCCAACGGTGTGCTGAGGGTCCCTTACCATTTTACCATTTTGCTCCCAGTTTGCTGCTTTCTCTATAATAGAGCAAGATCCAGCCATACTCCCAACTCTATATAAAAGAGGAAAAATGAAGAAGTCCTGGAGGACCTCCTGTTTCTCGTCCCCAGCTGGTTTTGCCCTTTGTCTTTCTTGCCCAGTGGCCTCTGTAGACGTTCAAGTTTGTCACCCCTGATGTAGCATCAGGACATAAAGCTGGGTCACGGTGCTTCTCTGTGCCAGCTCCAAAGTGTCCTGTAGATGCCGGGGAACTATTGAGAAATCTGCATTCAATTATTCAACTAATAGTTGTAGCAGAAGGCGAAGCAGAATGTTCATGCCCCATTCACATCCCTCCAGCCTCACCATCTCAGCAGGCTCCTGCTGTGGTCCAGTTGCTGCCATTTGCAGCAGCTCGTGGCCGGAGGGCTCTCTCCAAAGCTCTTGAAGGCCCCTCTGGCCCAAGCATGGTAGGTTGAAATGGTCCCCCTACCCTGGATCGCCTCTCCTGCCCGGAGGTGGTGGACAAATGGGCGTCTCCTTCACCTCTCGGCAACGTCTGACACCGCCTGCCAGAGGTCGCGGGCTGGAGGACACACCCGTCAGTCACCAGCTGTTTCCCTTCCCAGCTCCCCCACTGGTGCTTCCTGGGGTCGTCACCTCCTAGATAAATGACTTGCCTTTAAATCCTCACCTCAGGCTCTGCTTCGAAGAAGCGCAAACTAAAACCTCCTTATTCAGCAGCTGCTCTGTGCTGCGGGACAAAGAGGACAGTTTCTGCTCTTAGGGACCTTACGTGGTAGCCGGATGAGAGAGCCCCCAAATAAGAAAACGAGCGATATGTATCCTTTTAATATGGGAAGAGAAGAAATCATTCAGTAGAATGTGGTGGTTTTAAAATATGTCCACCCATGCCCGTTTCACTCATGGGTGAATGTGGCCAAAAGGTACAAACTTTCAGGGGCGCCTGGGTGGCTCAGTCAGTTGAGCATCTGCTTTAAGCCCTGGTCATAATCCCAGGGTCCTGGGATCGAGCCCCGCATCGGGGCTCCCTGCTCAGCGGGAAGCCTGCTTCTCCCTCTGCCTCTGACCCTCCTCCCTGCTTGTGCTCTGTCTCAAATAAAAAAATAAAATATATTTTTTTAAAAAGGTACAAACTTGCAGATATAATATAAATAAGCCCTGTGGTTGGAATGTCCAGCATGGTGACTATAGGTAGCCATACTGCCTATATAGTTGAAAATTGCTAAGAGAGCTGATCTTAAAAGTTCTCATCACAAGAAAAAAACTGGTACTATATGTGGTAATGGGTGTTAACTAGGCTTATTGTGGTGATCATGACATATATATGTATATAATCATTATACATACTATATATATGTATATAATCAATCATTATATTATACACTTAAAATGAAATGTTATGGGGTGCCTGGCTGGTGTGGTCAGTTGAACGATCGACTCTTGGTTTCAGCTCGGGTCATGATTGGGAGATCGAGCCCCAAGTCGGGCTCCATGCTCAGCACGGAGTCGGCTCGAGATTCTCTCTCCTTCTCCCTCTGCCCTCCCTCTCATGCTCTCTCTCTCTCAAATAAATAAATATTTTTAAAAAATGAAATGTTATATGTCAATTATATCACAATAAAAAGAATTTTAAATATATCCACAAATTCTTTGATACTCTCTCTTTCAAGGAACAGAGCCCCATCTACCCCCCTCTTGAGTGTGGCTGGATTGAGTGACCATCATCTAATGAATAGAGTATGACACAGTGACAGAATGGGGCAGAACTTCAGCCTCTCTCTCTCTCGGATCACTGGCTCTATGGAAAGCCAGCCATCATGTTGTGAGGGCATTCAAGCAGCCCTCTGGAGAGGTCCGCATAGTGAGGAGCCAAGGGCCCCCCACTGACAACCGTGTGGGTGCACCATCTTGGAAGAGGCTCCAGCCCAGCCTTCAGATAACTGCAGCCCCAACAAAATCCTGATGGCAACCTCATGAGAGACCCTGACCCAGAACCACTCAGCTAAGCCACTCTCAGATTTCTGGTCCTCAGAAACTGTGAGATAATAAATATTTTTTAAAAGATTTGTTTATTTTAGAGAGAGAGAGAGCAGGGGAGGGGCAGAGGGAGACGGAGAGAATCTCAAGCAGACCCCATGCTGAGCACGGAGCCTGACTTGGGGCTCCATCTCACGACCTGATATCACTACCTGAACCAAAACCAAGAGTCGGACGCTTAACCAACCCACCCGGGTGCCCCAAATATTTGTTGTTTGAAGCCACTAAATTTTAGGGTAATTTGTTACAATAGCAATAGAAAATGATGGGTGAGGGAGTTTATTTAAATGTGTGGTCAATGAAGCCTTCTCTCAAGTGGTGACATTTAAACAAGGATCAGAAAGAAATTAGCCATGGGGGTAACTGAGGAAGAGGATTCCAAGGAGAAGGAAGATATGATCTGTGCAAAGGCCCTGAGGTAGGAGCACACCTATCCAAGGAACAGTGATGAGGCTAACACGGCCAGAGTGGTGGGAGCACAAGGGAGGTAGGGCCCGAGAGAGGTCAGATGGAGCTACAGCAGTTCTCAATGAGGGGCACTACCACCCCTCAGGTTGGGGGTAGAAACAGGCAAGAGTTTGGTGTTGTCACAATGCGTGGGGTTGCTTATTGGATTTGGATATGGAAGCAGGGACACATAACATCCTGCACTGTGACAACCAGTCACCCGTCATGAAGAACTGCCCTGCCCAAGATGCCCAGATCGAGACGTAGGAGAATTTGGAACAGAGGAGAACGATCCTATTTGTTCTTTTAAAAGATTTCTCTGTGTAGAACAGCATGTAGAGTCTGCTACCTTTTCTGTACAAAGGGGGCAGAAAAATATATTCATATTTGCCTGTTCTTGCATAAAGACACTATAGAAAGATATATCTGCTTCTGGTAATAATGGACATCTGTTGGGGTTTTGCAAACTGGGCCAGTGGGGGCCTGGGGTAAGAAGGGAGACCTTTCAAAGAATACCTCTTCGTGTATTTAAATTTTTTTGAACATGTGACTATACTACTGATCAAATAATTAGAAATCAAAAGGGATCATCTTGGCCATTGAGGGCAAGGGGGAATTTTAGAGAAGCGAGGCTGGAGGGACAGGAGTACAATATGATTTGAAATAGGAGTTGAAATTGTGGGGTGGGGGAGGTTGGCTTGGAGCTCAGAGGGAATGGGGTTCAGTTTTTAAGACCTTGTTCCAGCTGGTGTGTGAGGGGCTGGCTTTGCCTACTACGAAGGTGACCATCTCAGCTTGGGCTGCTGTAACAAAATACCATAGGTGGGGAAGCGGTGGGGGGCGGCTTCAACAGCAGATGAATTTCTCACAGTCCTGGAGGCTGGGAAGTCCAAGATCAAGGTGCCGGCAAATTCGTTCCTGGTGGCAGCTCTCTTCCTGGCGTACAGACAGCCACCTTCTGTGTTCTCACATGGCAGAGAGAGAGGGGGAGAGAGGGAGGGAGCGTGACAGAGAGGGAGGGGGAGAGGGAGGGAGGGTGGGCTTGCAGGAGCTCTGGTCTCTACCTGTTCGGATAAGAACACTAATCCCATCATGGGGGCCCCACCCTCACAAGCTCATCTAAACCTAATCACCTCCCAAAGGCCCCACCTCCTAATACCATCACACTGGGGGTTAGGGCTTCAACATAGGAATTTGGGGAGACGGCAAATATTCAGTCCACCGCACCTACCTGGGAACAGAACCTGAGGCAGGGACCCAGATGCCCGTTAATTTGCGGGGAGGACTCTCAGGAGAAAGAGTGAGGGAAGCAGGATGGGCCGAGGAAGGGGCTCAGCCAGGATGTGGGTTCAGCTGGATCTAGCCCCAGCCCGATCCCACTGGGAGCGCCGGGGTGTGAACTCCATCATATGGTCTGTTCCAACTTGAGGCAAGGGGGCTGGCCTTTAGCACCCCCATATCAGAAAGCGATTGGCTGTGGGCTGCACCTGGGGGGAGGGGATGGCTCCCTGGCATCTCCAGAGGAGGGGGCTCCCAGCACACGTCACGCTCCAGAGAAAGGGCAGGTGTGAGTCACCGGCAGCCGACACCCGAAGCAGGCAGAAGATGGGTGCGCTGGCCCAGAAAAGGGGACGTGGCCTGGGCGGGGACACCGGCAGTGTCTCCCGCAGTAGCCACCGGCCACGCACAGCTAGGGGAGGCCTGGCCCCATCCTTCATCTTATTTTTATTTAGCAAACACCTAGCACGCCGGGCACGGTTCTTAGAGCCGTACACGTTTAAATCTGCACAACAACCTATGAGGCAGGCACTGTTTTTACCACTACTCTCGACTGCGGTCGCAGGGAGCCTCCCCCCGCCCCGAGCCCCCAGGCCCACTGAGCCCCCCGCCCCTGCCAGTCACCCCCATCCATCTTGCAGCCCAGCGCCCCCAGCTCTCGCCGCCTCCGCTTGGCAAATCCTTCTTCCCGCTCTTAATTGATTCTTAATCTGCAGCCTTGGGGCAGCGCTGCTGAGAAGGCAGGTGGAAATCATTTCCTTCAGCGCCAGCCGGAGCTCAGGGCATCTGAGGGGAGCCCCCATCCCCACCCGACCTCCCCCCGCCGCCCCGTTTCTTGCAGTCCTGGGCCCACAGTCCCCACCTACGCTCGTCCCCTTTTCCCTCTGCTTCCCCACTTGCTCTCATTCCCCAGGGCTTGAGGGGGAGAATGTGGCAAAAAGAAAGGACCAGAGCTTTCTGGGGGCACTGGGAGACAGTGAAAGGGCATCATGGTGCCCATCCAAGGCCCACTTGTCCGCTGAGCCCAGAGGTTCTCACGGGGCCGATTCTGCCCCCCAGGGGCAATTTGGCCATGTCTGGAGACATATTTGGTTGTCACGACTTGGGGGTGGGGGGCAGAGTGCTACTGGTATCTGGCGAGCAGAGGCCAGGGATGCCACTCAACACCCTTCAGAGCACAGGAGGGCCCCACCACAGAGAAGGATCTGGCAGGTCCCAATGCCAACAGTGTCCCACTGAGGACGCTCTAGGCTTTGCCTGGGACCCTGTACTTGCAGCTACTACCAGCTGAGGGTGCAGCCTTGGGGGGCGCGGGGGAGGCGGGAGATGCCGGGACATCAGAGACATTTTAGAGCAGGTGACCCTGATGTGCAGCCAGGGCTGAGAACCACCCAGCAGAGGGTCGGCTTTCAGTCCCCCCCACCCCCATCGTCCTCTCTGGGCACCCGAGTCTGTCGACGGAGGGGGCGGAATAATCTTCTGGAAACAGCTCCACAGACCCCGGCTCACATCGCCTTTCCGCCTCCCTGCATCTGCAGCAGTCTCTCTGGGCCTCCCCCACACGGTTAGGGGACCCGGAGGACCTCCAGGGAGCAGAGGACTCTGAGGTGGCCCAGCCCCCTGACCCTCCCGCTGGGGTCCGGACAAGGGGGATGAGGCGGACAGGCCCCAGACGCTCAAGTGTGACGTGGAAGTCCAAACACACAGAGAACGGAGTGAGAGGCTGGACCGAGGGAAGCGCTAACCCCTCAGGAGGACGACGGGGTGAGTGTCTGAAGGAGCTGGGGCAATGGCGGGGGGCAGAGACTGAGGGAGGCCAGAGCCCAGGTGTGGGTGCAGACGAGCCAGCAGGTCACCCGTCCCCCAAACACACACTCACATCCCCACACAGTCACATACGCGCACGCCCTCAAATTCCTCAAATTCCCACACAGCCACACGTTCTCACACCTCCACACACACATTCGCACCCTCACCCAGTGACACACCTTCACACACTTAAATTCCCACATAGCCCCCACACACACTCACAACTTCACACCCTCAAGCTCCCCCCACCCGTCCCCACAAATCCTCCCAGTTACACATTCTCCCTCTCACACGTGGTCACACACACAGTCACGATCGTCCCCCACACTCACACACACATACGCACACACGCAGGCTTGCCAAACACCTCTGGCTTCCCTGCCCTCGCCCCCCACCCCTCCGCCAAAGCCACCCTAAGACTCTGTAAATGTCACCGGCTGCCTGCCCTGGCCTCGGCAGGCCAGGGAGGCCGGGGCGGGAGGGGAGCCGTGGGCCGGGCGCTGACCCTCAGCTCCGCCACAAGCACCCCGAATCTGTCTGCTTTAGGGCTGGGCAGATTTAAAGACAGAGACCCCCCCTCAAAAAAAACACCAGAAACTTCCCGCCCCATCCCCAGCACCACCTGGGTCTCCAAGGCCAGGCCGACCAGCCCCCGGCCTGGAGTGGTCCTTTGTCACTGTTCGTTCATTGCTTCATTTTGCATATTTGATTTTGTGCCTCCAGTGTGTCCGACCCCCACCCCTGGTGGAGCAGGCCTGGCGGGACCCGGTCCCCCATTCTTTTTCCCCTTCAGCCAGGGATGTCTTCTGAGTGGGCTGCACCCCATCCTGCAGCCCCCACTAGGGAGTCCCACGGGCATTTCTAGCCCACTCTCCGCTGCAGAGACTTTGCTCGAAAACAGCTAATTATATCCCTCCCCCAAAGACAGTCTGGTGGGGCTTGGGTGGCGTTGGGTGAGCGTGCCCCGCGTCCGCAGCCGGTGGCCCGCGGGCCAACACACAGATTTCTATATATTTCTAATTCCACAGCAATACTTTGATTAGAGAGCCGAGGTGTTGTGTACGACCTCAGGGACCTCATTATTTTTCTAACTCAAATAAATACGGCATTCAGAAGGCAGGGAGGGGCGGAGGGGGTGGAGGAAAGAAAAGTCACAGGAAACCTCATCTATAAAAAGAATTCAGGCCTTAATGAGCTTTTAAAACTTGCCAACCCCTCTCCCCCCTCCTCAATCTATAAACAGAAGACATGGCTTCTGGCTCCAGCCCCCAGATTTGGGGGGGGGCAGGGTGGGCACAGTGGGGTGGGGACGCAACTGGGTGTCTAAGATTTTGGGGGGCTCCCAGATGCTGGGAGGATGGGAGCGGTCTCTGTCCAAGCTCAGTGGGAATCGTCCCCATTTGGGGGCCCACTGGGGCTGGGCCCAAGCTGGCATGAGCAGGAGGAAGAGAGAAGCTGCCTTGCCTCATCTTTGTGTGTCTGGAAATTCTTTCTAGAGCTTCCTGCAGGAGAGGCTGGGGTGGGGAGATGGGGAAACTAAGGCAGGGCAGAGCAAGGAAGTCTGGACCACCGGCACCCTCCCTAACCCCCCTTCATGCTGGGGCAGACAAGCCTTGGGTCTGCCCCGGGCTGTTGGGGGGCCCTGCCACCCTCAGTGGCTCCGACATTGGGATGGGTGTGGACAGAGTGAGGTGGTGACCACAGAGCTCCCCGGAGGGCAGGGTGACCTCCGAGTCACTGCCCATGTCGCCTTTCTAACAGGAGCAAGGAAGCTGCCCAGAGCGAGCAGCAAAGCCAATTTCGGGTGAAAGATGAGTTCAATGAGCAGAAATGAGCTTGGAACTGAGAAATTTTTGCATGACGAAAATTCTCGGAACAGAGCAGACCCAGGGCAGTGGGCAGGGGCCTTAAGAAGGACTCAGGGGTGGGGTGGGGGGGAACAAGAGGGAATCTGTAAGAAAAAAGATTCAGGGCACTCAAGTGACTGCCGGGGGGCGGGGTGGGAAGATGCAGGGGCCGCGTGAAGCGCCAAGGGGCTCTCCCTACCCCTCAATCTACAGAGCAGCCCCTGTCCCTCGCTCTCTCCCCACCCCGCTGCAGCTTTCTTTGGGACACTTCTTCTGTCACCCTCCGATGTGATGTTGGTCTTCGGCCTCACCTTTGCAAAGAGGGTTTTGTTTGTCTTGAAGGGCAGGTAGGAAGAGGTCAGCTGGGAAGGTGGTTTCACCTTCCAGGGGGGAGGCCAGTACCCCTGGCTGAATGCTTGTGTCCCCTCAAAATTCAGACGTTGAACTCCGAACCCCCAAAGGGATGGTATGAGGAGGTGGGGCCTTTGGGGTGATTAGGCCCTCATGAATGGGATCAGTGTTCTCATAAAAGGGATCCCAGAGAACTCCCTTGCCCCGTGCGCCGTGTGAGGACGCAGCAAGACCACCATTTATGAACCAGGGAGAGCGCTCTTACCCGACGCTGTATCTGCCGGCACCTTGATCTTGTACCTCCAGCCCCCAGAACTTTGGGAAATAAATGCTGATTTGTAATAAGCCACCATCCTATGGCATTTTGTTATAGCAGCGTGAACAGAGACAGGGAGTGTGAGGGGTGTGCAGAGGGGTGTAAGCTGCGGGCTGCTGGGGAACCGGCGGGGGCAAGGGGACCTGGTTTGCGGTGTTTGCCAACTTCCATGGTGTAAGTTCTCCCACCTTGGTTGATTTCAAGCTGCTAACGTGGTGTCACTAAGCCCCAAGCTAGGAAGAGATGTGCAGAATCGGCTCCGTGAGCCAGACCTGGAGTTGGCCCTTTTCCAAATCTGGCTCAGGAAGAAGAGAAGGGGAGAGGATGAAGCAGGCCTCCTTCTATTCCAGGCCCACTGGCTCTTCCCTCGGCCGGCCTGGCATGCTCTTCCCCCAGATAGCACCTGAGTCTTCCCCACCTGCTCCGAGTGGACCCCATCCCACCCTCTTGCTGGCCCTGCCCCTCCAAGCCCACCCATGCAGGTCTCATGACTGCCATAATCCCACTTTATAAATAGGGGACACTGAGGCACGGGGGTGATGTGGGGTGGGTGGAGCCCTGGCCTGAAGGGAGAGAGCCAGAGGGCGACAGACTGGCCGCTGAATCTACATGCTTAACCACCGGGCTTCACGGACGGACGCCCTCCTCGATTCTGTGATTCCCCTCCTCCGTATGATGTCATGGACACTCTTCACTGCTTTTTGTGCTAAAGAGCAATGCAAGCCCCCAGTTCTGCTGTCTGAGCATGGCCAAGTCACTTCCCCTCTCTGGGCCTCAGTGTTCCCTTCTGCAAAATGGGAAGAGAGTAGCACCTGCCCCTGACGTGGGGCTGTGCGCCATCACGTCGGGAACACGAGGTCCATGTACCTCTAGGGCAAGGTCTCTTGACTTCGGCAGGACTGACATCTGAGGCTGGGTCAGTTTTGTGACCTGGCCCGTCCTGTTCATTGTAGGATGTTTCGCAGCGTCCCTGGCCTCCACCCACTGGATGTTGATAAAACCCACGCCCCGACTTGTGCCGACCAAAATGTCTGCCGCTGTTGCCTAACGCCCCCTGGGAGGGCAGACTCGCCTCCTGCTGGAAAACACCGCCATAGACGAGCGGGTTTTCACACTGTCTACATGTTGGAATCAGCCAGGGAAGTTTGAAAGCTCCCTAAAGCCAAACCGACCCAATTACTTCAGACTCTCCGACCGGGGTCAAGGGTCATCATTGTGAAAGCTCCCCAGGTCATCCCAATTTTCAGCGAGGGCTGAGACCAGTGATGGGCGGCCAGCGGCGCACGCACAGGGGACAGTGGAGGAAGGCCTAGCGAAGGTGTGGGGCCCCGTCCAGGGAAACTAGTAAAGGGTGACGTGAGGTAACCCCAGGGCCACTAGCAGCCACGTCACTGTCCTGTTTCAGCTCAAGCTGTCACAACAGAATATCACAGACTCACTGGCTTACAAACAACAGATCTATACACAAGTAACAGATTTACAACTCACAGCTCTGGAGGCTGCAAGTCCACGGTCAAGGCGCTTTCCTCCTGGCTGGTTCACAGCTGCCTCCTCGCTGTGTGCCCACGGGGCCACGCCTCTGGGTGTGTGCAGAGGGAGCACGAGATCTCTGGTCTCGTCCTCTTCTTATAAGGACACCAGTCCTATGGGATCAGGGCTCCACCCTTATGACCTCATGTAACCTTAATTACCTCCTTTAAGGCCCCATCTCCACGTGCAGTCACACCGGGGATAAGGGCTTCCGCGTAGGAATTTTGCAGGGACACCATTCAGTCCACACTAGGGCGAATGGAAGAACATCCAGCCCACAGCCGGGCCGGGAGCCTCTCAGTGTCGTGTGGGCAAACAGACCTTTTGTGAGCGTGGGTTCTCCATGCACCTGCAGACAAAGGGCAGGAGGGATGAGCGGGGCCTGCCGAGCACTGTAGTGGCTCATAAATCTATGCATGAGGAACGAGGTACGGGGAGCACGGCTGTCAGAGACCTGTCCAAAGGGTGATTCATGCAGGACAGTGTCCCCAGAGCTGATGACCCCTCCTGACATGGGTGCCCAGGCAGCTGCAGAAGGAACAAGGGAGCCCCAGTGGACCGGGGCCTGAGCCAGGTTCCCCAACTCTCCAAGTCCATCCTCAGTTGACAAAGAGGAGTGCTTTCTGGTTCCATATTTGGGCAGGAAGAGGATTTCCCATCCCTGAAAAGTTCCGGAGAAGCTGGGGAGATGTGAAAGGTATGCAGACCTGATGGGGGGAGGGGTGGCGGGCAGGAATGGTATGCACACAGCTCGGCTCAAGGAAGGGGGACACCCCCTTTTTTCCTTTTTTTAAGTAGGCTCCACATCCAGCGTGGAGCCCACTGTGGGCTCCGAACTCACGACCCCGAGATCAAAACCTGAGCTGAGATCAAGAGTCGGACGCTTACATGACCGAGCCACCAGGTACCCCACCATCTCACCATTTTTAAGTGTCCAGTGGCCTCAGGCGCATTCATAGTGTGGTGCAGTTGTCACCATCGTCCACCTCCGGAGCTCTTTCCATCTTGTAAATCTGAAATTCCGTCCCCAAGAAATACTAACTCTCCATTCCCCCTCCCACCAGCCTCTGACACCCTCCATCCTACTTTCTGTCTCCATAATTTTTCCTGCTCTAAGTCCCTCCTATAACTGGAATCACAAGAATTTGTCCTTTAGTGTCTGGCTTATTTCACTCAGCATAATAATGTCCTCAGGGTTCATCTATGTTGTAGCCTGGGTCACAATTCCCTTCCTTTTTAAGGCTGAATCATACTCCCTCGTATGAAAGCACCACATTTTGTTTATCCATTCTTCTGTTGATGAGCCCTTGGGTTGCTTCTACATTTTTGCTATTGTGAATAATGTTGCTGTGGGGGCGCCTGACCGGCCAGTCAGAGGAGCATGAGACTCTTGATCTCGGGGTTGTGAGTCTGAGCCCCACATTGGGTGTAGAAATTACTAAAAAAAATAAATAAATAAACTTAAAAAAAATATACTGCTGTGAACATGGGTGTACAAATATCTCTTCAAGACTGGCTTTCAGGGCTGCCTGGGTGGCTCAGTGGGTTGCACATCCAACTCTTGATTTTGGCTCAGGTCATGCTCTCAGGGTCGTGAAATCGAGCCCTGCGTCAGGCTCCATGCTGGGCATGGAGCCTGCTTAGGATTCTCTCTCTCCCTCTGCCCCCAACATCCCACCTCACTCACACATGCACTCTCTCTCTCTCAAAAAAAAAAAAAGAACCTGCTTTCAATTTTTTAAAAAGATTTTATTTATTTATTTGAGAGACAAAGAGATAGCAAGAGAGAGCACAAGTGGGGAAGGGGGAGAGGGAGAAGCAGACTCCCCACCGAGCAGGGAGCCCGACTCGGGGCTTGATCCCAGGACACTGAGATCATGACCAGAGCCAAAGGCAGATGCTTAACCACCTGAACCACCCAGGTGCCCCTCAGTTTTCAATTTTTGAGGGGTATATAACTAGAAGTGTGATTGTTGGATCAGTGGTAGGTGTATCATTAAACCCAGTGAGGTCTACTGTGTGCCTATCAGTATTTTAAGACTGGGGATACAGCGGGGCACCTGGGTGACTCAGTCATTAAGCGTCTGCCTTCGGCTCAGGTCATGGTCCCAGGGTCCTGGGATCGAGCCCCGCATTGGGGTCCCTGCTCAGCGGGAAGCCTGCTTCTCCCTCTCCCACTCCCCTGCTTGTGTTCCCTCTCTCGCTCTCTCTCTGTCAAATAAATAAATAAAATCTTAAAAAAAAAAAAAGAAGATTGGGGATACAGCAATGAACAAAACAGAGGCCCCTGTCCTCTGAGAGTTAATGTTCCAGCAGGGGGAAAGGCAAGGCAATGAATTAGTTAAATAAAGGAAAACCAAGCAGAGAAGCGGAATGGGGAGTGCTGGCTTGGAGTTGCAATTTTATTTTATTTTATTTATTTTTTATTTTTTATTTTTTTGGAGTTGCAATTTTAATGGGGTGGCCAGGGAAGGCCTCACGTATGAAGAAAGTGACTTTTGAGCAAAGACCTGAAGGAACTGAGGGAGTTTTATTAGTTATCTACTGCTGCGTACCAATTACCCCCAAATCTAGTGGCTCGAAACAACATGGGTGATCTTCTGGCATCTGTGGGTCAAGAATCTGTGCGCAGCTTAGCTGGACTGGGTATCTCATTGAGGGTGCAGTCAAGGCATCCCCTGGGGGTAAGGTCATCTCAAGGCTCTGCCGGGGAGGATCTGCTCCCAAGCGCACACACAGGGGGCTGTTGGCAGAATTCGGTTCCTCGCTGGCTGTGGGCTGAAGGCCACTCTCCCTTCTTTGCCACACGGACCTCTCCATAGGACAGCTCACATCATGGCCACTGGCTTCATCAGAGTGAGCAAGCGAGAGGATAAGAGAGAATGCTAGTGAGCGGGAGAGCCCGCCAGGAGGGAAGTCACAGTTTTATAACCTAATCTTGGAAATGACATACCACCACTTTTGCCACACACGTCCTATTGGTTAGAAGTGAGTGGTCCAGCCCTCACTCGAGAGGCAGGGACCATGCGAGACCATCTTAGATGCTGCCTACCACAGGAACCATGCAGATATCTGGGGGAACAGCATTCCGGGCAGACGGAACAGCATGTGCGTGCAAGAACAAGCCTGGAATGTGCTCAGGACAAGAAGGACAATGTGAATGGAGCATCGCCTGAGGACAGGGGAGGAGTAGAAGGCTGAAATTTTTTCTAAGAGCCATAAGAAGCCACTCGACTATTTCAAGGCAGGCCACGATGTCATTGGATTTAATTTTGAGAAGTTTCATGTGATACTCATAGAAGTAATATGGTACCTGGGATTTGCTTTAAAATAGTCCATTAAAAAAAAAAAAAAAAGTTGGGAGGTGAGAGATAAAACAAGATGGGCAAATGTGGATGATCATAGAAGTCAGGTGACTGGGCCATCCAGGCTCTTCACATTCTTCTATTTTTGCATGTGTGTGAAAGTTTTCTATAATAAAAAGGGAAGTAATAAAGATAAACTATGTACCTGGTTTTGGTGGGGAGAGAAGCAGCTGTGGGGGATCCAGGGCAGAAGCAGGGTTTTAAGGCAGAGGTCACAGCAATGGTCCAGGCTACAAGCCATCAGCCTGACCAAAATCAGAGGCCGACAATACCAAGTGTTGACAAGATGTGGAGGAACTGGAACTCTCATCCAGGGCTGGTGTGTGTGAAACAATTTGCCAGGTGTTTTCTGTTTTATAAAGTCACACACTACAGCCCAGCAATTCCCTTCCTGGGTATTTACCCAAGAGGAATGAACACATATGTCTGCGCAAAGATCTGTTGGCAAATGTTCATAGCAGCTTGGTTCGTTCTTGCCAAAAAGCTGGAAACACCCCAAATGTCTACCAACAGGAGCACGGATGAACAGGCTGAGGTCCATTCACACCATGGAGTACTCCGCAGCAGATACTGGAGACTAGGAAATCTCAGGATGCTCACTGCTGAGAAGCAGCACCCAGACCAAAGAGGCCACCCTCTGGGGTTCTATTTGCATGGAATTCTCCAGAAGGCTAGACTAACCCACAGAGATAGAAATCAGAAGAGTGCTTGGGGCGGGGTGGGGGACGAGAGGGCTGGGATCCTTCTGGGACTTTCTGGATGGAAAAGTTCCAGACTCTGGCGGGCGGCGGGCCCAGGGCCCACGCACGTGTCAGGCACGCAGGCAGCAGAACCTGCTGGATGGAAGCGGTGTCTCAGTAAAGTTCCAGGGCAGGTGGCGCCACGCCCGGTGTGAAGGCAGTGGCGTGAGCAGTGGGATTCCGAGCTGAGCTCCGAGGCCGAGCTTGCAGGCCTCGCTGGCGGCTGGGCTGGCGGCTGGGCGGGACTTGGGGGCGTCAGAGGAAGCCCCCCGCCGCCCCCAGGTAGGGGAGGAGGAAGCCTAGACCTCCGACCCCGCCGGGACGCGCGGCGGGTCTAAAAGCTTCGCTGCAGCGGTCCTGGCGGTCGATAGCAGACACCCCGGCTCCGTCCCGCCTGCCCGGCAGCCCAGCCCCTTCCCGCCAGCCCAGCCCCCGGGAGGGGACCCCGGCCGGGGGGAGCCTACTCCGCAGCCCCCCGCCTGGCGCTGGTCCCCCTCCCCGAGGCTCCGCCTTCTCAGCCACTGAGACGTGCCCTCGTCCCGGGGGGTGGGGGGGGTGGGCGGCACGGGCCAGCCAGCGAGCCAGCCGCGCAGGGGGCTGCCCTGGGATGAGCCTGCCCTTGCCCCCCTTTCCCCCATTGAAACTCCTAAAGAGCAGGAGCTGAGGTCTTCCCTCGTCGCCAGGGGCGAATAAATCTTTGACTTAGAGTCACCTCTTTGGGGCCATTCAGGCTTGGGGTCATTCATTCATTCATTCACCAAATATCTATGGAGCGTCTAATCCCCCCCGCCCCCCGCCCTCCTGGAGTGGACATCCTAGCCCTGCTCAGAACAACAGATACACGACGAAGCCACAAACAAGGGCACACAGGTCTTTTAAAATTTCCCGGGATCCACACTTTAAAAAGTAGAAAATAAGTAGATGCAATTAATTGTAATCCTATATTTTATTTAACCTACTATGGCCAAAATATTCCCCATTCCACATGCACTTCAATATAAAAAATGATTAATGAGATATTATACATCCTTTTCTCTGTACTAAGTCTTTGAAATCTGGTATGTTTTCACTTGGAGCGTATCTGAATTCTCAGTGGTCATTTTCAAGCACTCAGTAGGTACACTGTAACTAGTGGTGACCACGTGGGCTGGCACAGGCCAGGAGGATGGCAGGGGACAGGTGAGAGGGATGAAGGAGCACAGGGGACACAGTGAGGCCTTTGGGCTTCAGTGTAGTGAGACCAGGTCCTCCAGAAAGTTTTGAGCAGGGCAGGAGCATGATCTGACTTTAAAAAAAAAAAAAAATCCCTTTGGCTGCTGCGTTAAAATAAGTGGGGAGGAGGCAGGGACTTAACCTTGAAATGCACGAAAAAATGAGGTGAACGGATGAACCAACTGTGGTCCACCCAGACAGTGGAGTATTATTTCGCGCTAAAAAGGAATGGGCCATCAAGCCGTGAAAAGACAGGGAGGAACCTTAAATGTCCATTGCTAAGTGGAAGAAGCCAATCTGAAAAGACTCTAGGTACTGTGTGATTCTCACTATATGACATTCTGGAAAAGGCAAAACTATGGAGACCGTAAGGAGATCAGTGGTTGGTGGGGGCTGGGAGGGATGAACAGGTGGAGCACAAGATTTTTAGGGCAGTGAAAAATACCCTGTATGAGATTATAATGGTGGATACACGTCATTCTGCATTGGTCCAAACCCACAGAACGTAGAAGATGCAGAGTGAAGTGTAACGTCCGTACGTAACGTCCGACTTTGATTGACTATGACGCGTCAGTGTGGGCTCATCAGTTGTAACCAATGCACCCTCTGGTGGGGCCGGTGATAGCGGGGAGGCCGTGCCTTGGTGGGGGCAGAGGGTGTATGGGAAATCTCTGTACCTTCCCTCAAAAGTTTGTTGTGAACCTCAAACCGCTCTAAAAAAGATAAATTCTTAATTCGCAAAAATTGTAACGAGGTGGGTGGGTGGGTGGATGGAAAGACAGATAATGACAAATCAAGCCAAGCGTCAACCGCGGACTCTAGGTGGTGGGCGTACACGTGGGTGCTCACCGGACAGTTCTTTCCATTTTTCTGTACATTGGACAACAGTGATGCTAAATTGTGGACGAGCAGACTGTGTTCACGTCCTGGGGCTGCTGTGACAGATGACCACAGACCGGGGGGCTTAACCAACGGGAATTTTATTATCCCACAGTTCTGGAGGCCAGCAGTCTGAAATCAAGGTGTCCTCAGGGCCGCATCCCCTGGAAGGCAATAGGGGAGGATCCTTCCAGGCGTCTTCCAGCTCCTGGGGGCTCTGGTGTTCCCTGGCTTCCGGCCGCATCACCCCAATCTCTGCCTCGTCTTCATACGGCCTTCTTCCCTTCTCTCTGCTCTTCTGTCTCTGATAAGAACACTTGTCAGTGGATTTAGCCTCCGCTGTATAATCTAGGACCCTCTTATATTGCTCCTATCTTTATTACTTCTGCAAAGACTCTATTCCAAATAAGACCACATTCACATGTTCCAAGGGTTAGGACTTGGACATATCTTTTGCGAGGCACAGTTCGACCCACAACATAGGCCATGTTTCATGGATCAGCCGTGGGACCCAACACTCAGCACAGCCTCTCTGAGCCCTTCTTGGTGGCACACAGTAGGTGCTCAATAAACAGGAGCTATTGTTTCCATCATGCCCAGGGCTTCTCCTGGCAGGTGGTCCACTTGTAAGCAGCCTCCGGGGACCCAGAGGACACATCGGAGCATCAGGCACACGGTCTGGTGCCATCTGGAGGAGAGGGAAGTGTCCTGGTTGATGGCCCAGGCCCTGGCATCAGAGGGACAAGGGTTTAAATCCTGGTCTCGCCACCTGAAAAACATAGTGACCTTGGGCGGGTGACTTTGAACCCCTGAGCTCCAATTTCCTTGTTTGTAATGAGGTGGGGATGTCATTCATTTATTCAGCAAGTGTTTACTGAGTACCTACTATATGCCAGGCGCTGAGTGTGAAGGGTGGGGATACAGTGGTGAACAAGAGAGGTGAGGTCTGTCCTCAGCAGGAAGATGAGAAATCTGCTGTGATGAGAAATGTGCTATTTTGAGAATTTAAATGAGCTGATGGGTTGGTGTAAACAGGTCAGTAGAGAGCGCTTCCTGGAGGAGGCAACATTAACTGGGGTCTAAATGACAAGAAGGAAGGGCGCCTGGGTGGCTCAGTCAGTTGAGTGTCTGCCTTCAGCTCAGGTCATGATCCCGGGGTCCTGGGATCGAGCCCCACGTTGCTCCCTGCTCGGCGGGGAGTCTTGCTTGTCCCTCTCCCTCTTCCCCTCCCCCTGCTGTGCTCTCTCTCTCTCTCTCAAATAAATAGATGAATAAAGTCTTTAAAAATAAATAAATAAATGACAAGAAGGAGCTGGCCATGTGAGAACCATCGGGAAGGGCATCCCAGGCAGAGGGAGAGCAGTCCCGGCTCCAAGGGAGTGATGATGGACTCATTCACTTTTTCATTCAACAAACATGTGTTCAGCACTGTGCACCTTCCACAGTGAAGAACAAAGAGATGACAGTTCCTGGCCCACGGTGAAATGCTCCGTGAACTTCAGCAATTATTGGTGGTGAGTAAATTTGGGGATCTCTCCGATTCCTTCCTTCTCAGTGGCTTCCCCGAGGGAAACACCTCTGCCCAAGACCTTCGCTCCATAGTGAAGTTGGCTTTCTTGTTTTTATTCTGGTTGTAAGATGACCCATACCAGGGGGGAAAATCAAGGCCAGTACAAGGAGAGAGAAATACCTGAATTTTCACCGCCTCGAAGAAAGTATAGTTAGCTCGAAGGACATCTTTCTGCATGTTTCTCTGGGCATTCGGGCATGCGCGCGTGCACACACAGGTTGGCACACACACATGCACACATGCCTACAAACTCCTATATATGCACAGGTGCTCGCAGCCATGCATACGCAATGCACACACCACACACATAAATGCATAAAAGCATGCAAACGCACGTGTATTCACACCCATACTCATAGATACGTGCCCAGATGCGTGCAAACACATGCATGCACAGAGGAGCAGGATTAGGGTGAAGTGAGTGAGGCTGATTTTTGAAACCAGGGCCAGATCCTGGCTGTATTTAAAAATTTGGCATTTTGTTCCTATGGATTTTTCCATTATTTTGATTTTTAAAAATATTGCATTAAAATATTTATCTTGATGACTGAGTTTTTTGACACCCCCTTAGATTTTCCTCCTGAAGTGACTGCCCCACTTGCCTCTCCGTCATCCCAACACACAGGCACACACGTACATACCTGTATGCACACACGTGCACATGTGTAAGCACACACTTATGCACGCACACGCACACATGTGCACATAAGTTCACACATACAACCCACTCACAGGTGTGAAGTCAAATCACACTTTTCCCGTGCCCCCAACCCTTTTTCCTAGTCACTACCCAGCGGTCCGGTGACATCCACCAAAGCCTGGAAGAAAAATAATACTGTACTTATGAGAACGACCTGCCTTCCAAAATGGAACAGAAGAGAATAGAAAATGTCAGAACTCAGTGCACAGAGATAGGATAAATATTACTTCATGAAATTTTTTTTTTTTTAAAGATTTTATTTATTCATTTGAGACACAGAGATACGGAGAGAGAGAGAGCATGAGCAGGGGGGAGACAGAGGGAGAGGGAGAAGCAGGCTCCCTGCTGAGCAGGACTCGATCCCAGGACCCTGGGATCATGACCTGAGCTGAAGGCAAACACTTAACTGACTGAGCCACCCAGGCGTCCCTAAAAATGAGTCTTTAGCTGATAAAATGGTCGGATTGTTCATCCTTGTGAGAAGTTTGGTGACTTTTTATCATTCCTTTGTGAGTCTCCTATTTATGCCCTGTGCCAATTTCACATGTGAGATATTTGTCTTTTTCTTATTGATTCATAAGTGCTCTTTGTATATTAAGGTCCTTAACATTTTTTTTTTTAAAGATTTTATTTATTTATTTGACAGAGAGAGACAGCGAGAGAGGGAACACAAGCAGGGGGAGAGGGAGAGGGAGAAGCAGGCTCCCGGCCGAGAGGGGAGCCTGATGCGGGGCTCGATCCCAGGACCCCGGGATCATGACCCGAGCCGAAGGCAGATGCTAAACAACTGAGCCACCCAGGCGCCCCAAGGTCCTTAACATTTTATCTGCCATATATGTGGCCAAGAATCTAATCTTTCTTTTTTTTTTTAAAGATTTTATTTATTTATTTGACAGAGAGAGACACAGCAAGAGAGGGAACACAAGCAGGTGGAGTGGGAGAAGGAGAAGCAGACTTCCCGCTGAGCAGGGAGCCCGATGCGGGGCTCGATCCCAGGACCCTGGGATCATGACCTGAGCCGAAGGCAGACGCTTAACGACTGAGACACCCAGGCGCCTGAATCTAATCTTTCTTGACCTAGGATCACTTTGAAGGGCCAGACAAGTCTGCTTTATTGCCCACCTGGCCTCAATGAATGTTTTTGTTCTGATGTGTCCTTGCTGCAGACTGCGTATTATTGGTACTTCCAGAAGCAAAAGTGGAGACCTTGAAGTTTTATAAACCTCAGTCTTATCCAAACCTGCATTTGAACAACACCTCAGCTTTCCGTGGCAGGAAAGTTGAGGCCTAGGAGTCAGGAGCCTCAGGTTTCGGTCCCAGTTCTACGGCCCACTACAATGACTGACAGCTCCTCTTTCCTCCAGCGTCAGAGATGTTGCAAATCCAGGCACCCCTATGGCCCATCCAGCCACGCCCACCTCCCACCCAGTCACGCCCACCTCCTCTAGCAGAGCGTAAGTAGCAGATGGAGAGGAATGGGTGACACCTCAAGTACGGTCAGGGAAACTGTACGAGGGGTCCCTGGCCTCGGAGGCTGGCAACCCCTGGTGCCCCCAGCACTTACCTGGCTAAGGAAAGAAAGCCCCTGGCTACTTGGAGCTACATTTGTCACCCTCTTTTTAATATACTCTTCTATATGGTTTCTCTGCGCCCTAGTTTTATCATCTGCAAAATGGGAATAATTTTAATGATAATGTGAGTTAGAGTCTGTAAAGCAGTTGAATGGTGCCTGACACATAGTAGGTGCTCAATAAACAACATCAGTGTTTCAGCGTCACTGCTGTATTGTTATTGAGGATAAGGTGTGGGATGGAAAAGCAGGGCCCCCGGGGGCACCTGGAACCAGCCCCAGGGGCAGGTGGGGCCCTGCACAGCGGTCTTTACCTGGTGCCATCTGGGTGGACCCTCAGGGGAGAAACTGAGGCCCCACCAATGCCCTTCCTCATCTCGGTGTCCCTACCCCAGCCCCTCCAAGGCCCAGAGCGGCCCCCTGGGAAAGTGGCACCGTGGGGACCGCGCTGCCCAGCACAATTACCGTTTTCATCCTCATTAAACCACATTTTCATTCTAATTAGAGTTTCACTGCCTCCCAGAGAGAAGGGCCGATTACTTTTCAGCATCATTACCAGCCTCTCCCTCCCTCCCTCCTTCCCACCCTCCCTTCCCACCCTGCCCAGGTGGCTGTTCCACACCGGCCAGCCTCTCTCTCTCTTCTCCCACCCTCCCTCCCTCTTGCCATCTCTTCACAGACTAGAGAGAAGTATGGGACGTTTATTTATTAGTCTCCTACTGGGTGTGGAGCTTGGTGTTAAGGACCTTCACCTACAGCATTGTCACCTTACCTTTGCCCTGCTCTAATTGATTCTTTTTCTTCAACACATCCCCCCCCCCCCCCCCCCCCGCCAACCATGCCCGTGATGTGTTTGTTCTGTTTATCATCTATCTCTGCTTTCCCAGAACGCCAGCAACCACCCATATCCCCGCGGCATTCCTGGGCATGCTGACCCCCTTCTTCCAACAGCCAGCCCCTGGCAGCCGGACCATTCCCAGGGCCAGCAGAACGTTCTGGAAAGCAAACACACTGCTGGAGCAGCCCCTGCCCAATGACTGATGGGGAGTGGTGGACAAATACCCCGGCTCCCCCGTCCCCTGGTGGGAAAGCTCTGAGGGGTGTGCTCAACCTGGTGTCTCAGCAGCCCCCGTAGGACTGAGCCCCACTTGCTAGCAGTGGAAACTCACTTGTGAACACACCCTCACTGACTGCCCTCCCTTCCCTTCCCTGCTTCCTCTCTCCCTTACCCGTGCTTTCTGGGCTCACCTTCCACCAGAATCCACTGCATCCAGGATCTCTACCCCCCTCCCCCCCCTCCCCCTCGAGGTTCAGGGAAGTCCAAGAGAGTTTCTTCCCTACACAGCACCCAAAGGATGGGTCACGAATACTTCTGCGGCTCTCTTTAGAAGCACCATTTCAACAAGACTGCAGCCTCACTGGGCAGTTCTGACCCACATTTGAAACAAACTCTTGGGGTGCTCTCCTTCAGAGTGGGGGTAAACTTCCTGGCACTTTTGTGGGGGGGGGCGCTTGGCAGTGTTCATTAAAATGGGCAGTTTTCCAACCCTCCACCATCAGTTCCCCTCCTGGGCATAAGCACTTTTGAGCATGGAGGTGGGAGCCAGGGTGGTTTTGGCAGGCTTGTTTGCGACCAGGCAAAGCGAGAAACAGCCCATGTGTCCATCCACAAAGGATGAGGAAATCAGCTACGGTGCTGTGGGACACCACGTGATTTCAGAGAAAAACTCAGATAGATGTCTATCTTGGGTTTTTAGGGCTGACAAAACAAAGTACCATAAACCTGGTGGCTGTAAACAAGAGGAATTGATTCTCCCACAGTTCTGGAGGCCAGCAGTCCCAAGTCAAGTGTGGGCAGGGTTGTCTCCTCCTGGAGGCTGAGGGGGAGAATCCCTCCTGGCCTCCCAAAGCCGGTGTCATTCTTTGGTGTGTGACCGCATCTCTCCGATCTCTGCCTCTGTTTTCACATGGCCTTCTCTGGGGTCCTGTCCCCTCTTCTAATAAGGACACCAGTCATAATGGATTCAGGGCCTACCCTAATCCAGGATGACCTAACTTCGACTTAACTGATTATGCCAACAAAGACCCTATTTCCAGATAAGGTCACATTCCCAGGGACTGGGGTTTAGGACCTGGACATATTTTTTGAGGAAACACAGCTCAGCCCCCCACAATACCGCCCTGGGACTAATCATAAGTGCGGTCTGACTCCCTTTCTGTGATCAGACTTGGCCTGAAGCAGGAGGCACCCCTACTGCCCCAACCCCATACCTCCGTGCTTTAGCGCAATCACAGTGGCTTCTTCTCTCTCTGCTTCAGCTCATAATGTGTTCAGCACTGTCCTAATCATTTTAGGGGCATTATTTTATTCAATTTTTGCAAGAATCCTACAAAGTCCATACTGCGTTAGCCCCATCTTACAGATGGGGAGACTGATACCTAGGTACAGTGAATCCCTATTTCCAGGCCACTCAGCTGGTAAGCAGAGGAGCTGGCCCCAGTGGCCTTTTGTCACAGCTGTGGCTACTGGTTATGACTTCCACAGTGACAGTGTGGATCTGCCATGAAATACACACACGGTCATTTATTTGCTCCAACAATCTGCAAGGCAGGAATTACACTCATGTCATAAACGAGGAGGCCAAGGCAAGGAGAGGGTAAGTAACTTGACTAATGGGACACAGTAGGTGCCGGGGTGGGGATCTGAGCCAAACACGTGGCCTTTCGGGGAACGGCAGGCTCCATCTCCTGGCAAATGGGGTGAGGGTCCCCTCCAGCCCAATTGTTTTTCTGCCGCCACAGGACCTCACAGGGCCCGCGTCTCCGCCTCTGGTGTTTGGGCTCCGGAGGTTAAGGCTGTCGACTGGGGCCATCGACGGACCCCGCTCTTGGAGCATGCCGGGCCCCAGCAGCCGGGGTAGAGCCCCTCGTCCACCTCAGGGCCCAGCTCAGGCTCCAGCTGCCACACACCAGGGACCCAAGTCAGCCTCCAGGTCCTTCAGAGCTTGGGGATCGACAGGCAGCTCCCTCACTCCTCAGGGGTTATTAATTAATGCTAATTAATATCTGTGTTCACAGAGCCAGCCAGGCCCCTGGGCCTGGAGCATCCGAGAACGGAAAATATGAGAAAGCTGGTGCCCTGCCAAGAAACATGGATTATTCAGACTGGCTCGGGCTGGCTAGTGGAGAAGGGCTCCTAGTGACTGAAGGGGACACTAAGACACAGGTGAGGACCAAGCAGCCCCAGACAGCTTCAAAAGTGGTTGCCGTTTGAAGGGCGCCTGGGCGGCTCAGTCGGTTGAGCATCCGACTCTTGGTTTCGGCTCAGGTCAGGATCTCAGGGTCGTGAGATGGAGCCCCGTGTTGGGCTCTGCCCTTAGTATGGAATCTGCTTCAGATTCTCTCTCCCTCTCCCTCTGTTTCTCCCTACCCCCCACCCTGGCTTGTGCTTGCTCTCTCTCAGTCTCTCAAATAAATAAATAAAATCTTAAAAAAAAAAAAAAGCAGTTGTCATTTTTTTAAAGATTTTATTTATTCATTTGAGACACAGAGATATAGAGAGCATGAGCAGGGGGAAAGGCAGAGGGAGAGGGAGAAGTAGACTCCCCGCTGAGCCAAGAGCCAGACGTGGGGCTCGATCCCAGGACCCTGGGATCATGACCCGAGCCAAAGGCAGACGCTTAACCATCTGAGCCACCCAGGCGCCCCAGTGGTTGCCTTTTGAAAGAACGAAGAGACAAGCCTTGGAAACCCATGAGCTCTGGGTCCCACCCCCAAACCTCAGTTTCCTCATCAGTAAATGGGATGAGAATTCCTTTTTTCAATGTGACAGGGAGGGGACTCATCAAGCTTTTATGCATGTAAAACGCTTTGCACATAAAACTTCCTTTCCCTGGCTGCTCACGGAGAGGCCTCGTGCAGCCAGGTGCCTCAGTTTCCCTTTTCAGACACATGAGGAGGGGGGCAGGGCACCTCCTTGCTGCTGCTACCTCTGGGTGGGTCCCCAGGGCAGGGCACCCCAGGCCCGATCTCAGGGAACGCTCGGAAAGACCATTTCCAAACGGCCTGATTAATAACACCATTGCTAGCATGGCGATGAGACGGTTCTGGCCCCTGATTAAAAACAGAAGTTTCCCCCACGTTTGTGGAGATGGAGCAGAAGGGAAAACAAAGACGCGCACACTCGCGCCAGATAAATACAGACGCAAACACATGCACGGCAGATAAACACACACTGGCACACCAAATATACACACAGCCGGCTGCGGAAATCGGGGTGGGCTGGCACAGCCCAGCTCAGGCAGCCCAGAGACCCCCCCAGGAGCAGCCAGCCACAGGAAAGGGTGGAGGAACCCCCCCCTCCGCCCCGCACAGATGCTGCCAAGCCCCGACCACATCTGGGCCCTGACCACTGCCGTGCACATGGCCAGGGGCCAGGACCGCTGGAATGCGCACCCCTGGGAGCAGCCCTCAGCCCACGACAGAAGGGACTTGGTGCAAAAATGCCCCTACTCCTTCTCCCGGCAGGTGCACGGCCCACATGGTCTCCCAGGGGCCCTCAGCCCCCTTTGTTCTCCCCCTCCCCAAGTTCCCTGCCCGTGTCTCGGGCTGCTGTAGCAACGTACCCCAGAGTGGGTGGCCTATGAGCAACACACATGTGCTTCTCCCAGTTTTGGAGGCTGGGAAGTTCAAGATCATGGTGGCGTTCTGGTGAGAGGCCTCTTTCCGCACCCACAGACAGCCGTCTTCTTGCTGTGACCTGACGGGACAGAAAGAGGGCAAAGGAGCTCTGTGGGGTCTCTTTCATAAGGGCACTAATTCCACTCATCCCCTCTCCACGCTCACGACCTAATCACCTCCCCAAGGCCCCACCTCCTAATACCATCACCTTGGGGGTTAGGATTTCACCATAAGCATTTGGGGGAAAATGCACAAATATCTATTTTTATCTCCCAAATAAACTATATGGCCCCCCGCTCCAGATCCTTGTGTCAGAACATGCTTCTGGGTGGGGGGGAGCCAAACCAAGACGGCACAGAGAAGCACACATGCACAAATACACACCAGCGGGGGGACATGCCAGCAGGGTACACAGCAGGAGTGCTCAAAGGGGTGATTTCGCCCCTCATCGGACGTGTGACAGCTTCTGCAGACATTTCTAGTTGTCACAGTTGAGGAGCGGGATGCTACTGGCTACAGGGCACAGAACAGCCCCGCCCCCCCAGCAAAGAAAGGCCAAATATCTGGCCTGCAATGTCAAGTACTGAGGTTGAGAAACCCTACGGGAACCCAGTGGATCGTACACCTTGGCACACCCACTGACCCCCACGTGGAAAGAGCCAAGCGCGCACACCTCAGCCAGATGCAGACAGTGGGATTCACAGGCAGCCTCAGACCACAGAGAGGCACTGCGGGCCAGGCCCTCATACCAGAGAAGTAGCTGGAACATTCCAGCCTGGTATGTTTCCCACCGGGATGTATAGACCCCCGGAGGGGACCTGCACGGTCTGGAGGCAGCCTGGACGCCAGGTTCTGCTCCAAGGGCTTTTCCGTGAGAATAACTCCTTCAGTCCTCACAGCCACTGGTGGTGGGGGGAGGTGGGGGGGTGGCGGGGGTGGGGAGGTAGTTCGATGACAATTATGCACATTTTACAGGCGAGGAACCTGAGGCCCAGAGAGGGGAAGTGTGTGCCCAGTGACCCAGCTAGAAATCCAGGTGCCCCCTGCAGTAGGTGTAGACAGAGAAAGCAGGCTAGAAGGGGACCCCCACCACCACCACCTGGGGGCTGAGGTGAGGAGGGTCAGGGAAGACTTTTGCTTTCCAAAGGGATTCCTGTATCACTTTGGGTGACTAAGAAATCCACTTTTCAGTGTTTTTTAAACCAGCTGACCCGGGAGTCGGGCATACCTGGGACTCCAACCCCTGCCTCACCATTTCCTGGCTCTGTGAACCTGGGCGAGCCATGTAGCCTCCCTGAGCCTCAGTTTCCCCATCTGCAAAATGGGGGTCCGCCCACTCACTATTCCACAAGTGTGCTTCAAGGGCCCACTGAGGACCAAGCATTCTGCCCGCCTCGGGCGTGAACAGGATTAAGCCGGGATGGACGCAGAGTGAACGTTCCACCTGTCCCCCTTCTCCCAAGCATGGGGCTGCTTAATTAGTTTTGGGGGGTGGGCAGGAGTATGCGCAGGGCAGAGCTTTCAGCTCCCCCCCACCCCTCAGCATACCATCCCCGTGCCTCTCAGGCCCCAGGAGTCGGGCCCCGAGCTGCGTCCCAGGGCTTCGCGTCCAAATTCGGGGTCAGGGCTTGACAGCAGGAGGCGGACAGGGGAGTGGGCTAAATGGTGGTGCCTCCCCCACCACCAGACGCTGGGATTTTCCCACCACTGCTTCCCGCCGCTGCAGCGCAGGGAGCGAGTGCCACCTGTGGGCCACCAGGGGGAGGTGCGTGCGACTCTGGGAAAGTGGGTCGCCTCTCGGGTTTCTCCCCAAGCAGGGTACCCGGGGGGTCCCCGAGAGGTATTGGAAGCAGCCCCCCGCCCATGAAATTCTCCTCTACGTCCCGCTTTTCCCAGGTGCTGTTCCCACACTTAACCTTGTCTTCCATTTAACCCGCCAACAACAATAAACATTTATTGAGCACCTACTACTGTATACGGAGATTCAGGGACACAGAAGGAACAAAACAGTTAAACCTCCCTGCCCTTCTGGAGCTTACCATCGGCGGGGAAGACAGAAGAGGAAGGGGACAACAACCTATGAGATCATCGCTGGTTAAGTGTTTTAAAAGAGGAAGTAAACAGAGGGATGTAACTAGTGGTTGTAGAGGGGGAACCTGCTCTGGATAAGGTGAGTGGGGAGATTCTCTGGGGCCACAATGTTTGCACTGAGGCCTGAGAGGGATATGGCCCTTGCCATGCCAAGACTGGGGCAAGGCCATCCAGTGGAGGGCACAGTAAGTGCAAAGACCCTGGGGCAGAAAGGAGTTTAGGGTGTTGGACAACAAAGGATGACAGGATGGCCAGAGCTGAGAGATGAGGGAGAGGTGGGGTAGGATGTCAAGGCCCCTTTTGGAGACAAATCTGACCCCACACTACCAAGCTGGGAGTAAACGTCACTCTGAGCCGACAGCGCTCCATCATCATCCAGCTCCACGCAGATACCCTCCTGCCACCCCCACCCCATCCACAATGCCAGCCCAGGACCAGGTGTCCCCCACAGAGGAAAGTGCCAGTCCACGTGCCACACCTCATTCTCCTGGGCCTTCGCCTCTGATGATATTCATTTCAATTGCACCACCAAGGGGGCAATGCAGAGGAAATGGGGTGCGGGGAGTGGCCTAGGGCTTGGAGGCGCCCAGAGTTGGCCTCAAACGTCCCCTTGGGGATGCCACGGGCTAGACTGTTGGGATAGTGGCAAAGCATGGACCTGCATGTCTCCAGGTTCTTTGGGTACCAGCTGCCCCATGCCAGGCACTTCATGGGCACTGAGGCTGGGGGTCGGCTCTTTTGGCAAAGCTCCCACCTTGTCCCCCGGCTGCCTCAATGGGAGACCCAGGAACCACAGAGCCAGCCTGGCTCCTGAGGCCAATGCCTCTCGACTGAGGTGAGCACCCCCACAAGAGGGCCTCCTCTGTCCTCTCTGAGCCCCCAGGACTCCTCCATCCTCCCTGTAGCCAGCCTGTGTCCCTGGCATCCTCAACCCCTTTTGAAGCTGGAGTCTCTGTCTCAGCTTCCCTCAGCCAGAGAGTCAAGTTCTCAGCCCCACACCCCAGATCCCAGCTGAGCCCAATCTCCCTTCCTTCATGCCCTCCAAGAACAAAGTCTCCCCGCGTTGCCTGACAACCCCAAAAAGGACTGCACAGGGAAAAGCTCAGGTTCCATGAATGCTATTCTCCAGGTCCCTGCCTTGGGTGCCATGAGGGAAGCTATGGGTCTCACTCAGCCCCATAAGGGGAACAGATTCCATCCCCAGTCCTCCAGTCCCGGCTAGCTTCAGCTGTGGGGGCTGCCTGGCTCTTGGGGGAGGGGGCGGAGCCTCCTGAAGCTTCTAATTATGGTTTCAGAGGCACAGACTTAATTACTGCCTTTCGAAGGGTTAATTACCCCTAATCGGTTGGGAATCAGGCAATTCTCGAGCCCTCTGAGAACCAAAATATTTCCCCTCCCAGAAGCTGCCAGGCCCCCACCCCCTCCACCACTCCTGTCTCCAACCCCAACTTTGGATCTTCTCAGTTTCCCTGTATGGAGGTATGTGGTGAGCTGGGCAGAGTTGGGAAAACCCAAAACCACTCGTCTGCCCTCGGAGAACCCACTTGCTGGGCCTGACACAGGCAAGAGCTGAATTCAGAGAAGGGGAAGGCCTGGAGTCAGAAAAAGCTGGGAAGACTTCCTAGAGGAGGAGGCCGAAGGCTGGTCTTAACGCCCCAAGGGACCCCTGTGAGCCTCCAGGGCTTCTAAGATTCTGTCCTACCTGGGGAGCTGCAAATCCTTGAGAGGCTAGAGTTATGGGTCCAGGCCTGGGGGACTTGTTTGGAGCCTTGGTTTTCTCATCTGTTAAATGGGGGCAAAGGCACAGTGAACGAAGCACCAAGAGTGAACAGAATTAAGCACATCAAAAATGGCTGCCCTCCTGGAGAAAACCCTGGTGGGTACTGAGGTGACAGCCCTCAGAGGGAGTTCACCCAGCCCCACCAGCCACCCTGTTCCTCCCAGTGCCCTCTACCAGGCCTTTTAGCAATGTGAATATTAGAGCCTGCTTTCCTCTTGATCCCTGAGCTGGAGCCTAAACGTACCAAACTGGTTCCCACCTCAGGTGGTTCCCACCTCAAGGGCCCTTTGCCCTTGCATTTCCCCATGCCTGGCTGACTTTCCTCCTGATGAGGCTATGTCTGGGAAGCTCTGGTCCTAAACAGTCATCTCCTCCAGGGAGCCTTCCCTGACTATTCTGCTTCCCTAGGAGCCACTCCCTTTCCTGGAAATTCTCCAACCTATCATGCTTTTATCCCTCTGAAAAATTGCCTTGTTTATATCCTGGCTGGGTGTCCTGGGGCTCAGTTTCCTCATCTGTAAAATGGGCATGATATCTATAGTCCCCTCAGAGTCCTGGCCGCTGACTGGTGGCCCCAGAGGCCAGGATGCACTGGGACTCTCTGCGGGTCACGGGACAGACTCAGGGGATTTTGAGCAAAGTGAAGGACCTGTGAGCTGGAGCAGGGCAGGCAGGTGAGGCCCCCGTGACCAGGCAGTCAGAAGAGGTTAGCGAGAAGGCAGACCTGGGAACAGTGGTCAGGTTGTCATACCCGTTTCACAGAGGTGAAGTCACTTACCAAGGGCACACAGCCTTCTGGTGGGGGGAGCCAGGATTCACAGCCCCACTTGGCAGAGTCCCATGCACACAGGATGGGAGAGGGCTAGCCTGGGAGGGCAAGGGGAGGGAGTGGTGCAGAAGGGCTGTTTGGAGGAAAGGTGAAAAGTTAGTTTTGACTCAGCTGTGTTGTGGAGGTGGGGTCCAGGCCAGGGTGGGGATAAGGATTAAATTAGAGACAGAAGGAAAAAAAGGGAGGAAAGGAGGGATGAGGGAGGAAGACAGGGAGGGAGGGAGGAAGAGGAGAGAGGGAAGGAGGGTGAGAGAGGGAAAGGGATGAAAAAAAGAGAAGAAGGAAGGAAGGAAAGATGGATTGGTCAAGACTATTTCAGTCTCCAGTAAAAATCCAAATCCAGACTGGCTTAAGAAAAAATCTAAAGAATGTTGGCTTCAGGAATAGCTGAATCCAGGCTCTCAAACAAAGTAACCTCCCCCTCTCAACTAAGCTTTCCTCTGGAGAGCTTTACGCTCAGGCAGTGATTTCCCATGGGGCTAAAATGGCCTCAGCAACCTCTGGTTTATCTTTTAACAGCCAAGAAACTCCAGAAAAAAATGAGAAAGCCGCTTTTCCAACAGTGCTAGCAAAAACCCAGTGGCTGCCTCTCATTGGACAGACTGGGGTCACATGTCATTCAGAAACCAATCACTGTGGCCAGAAAGGATGGAATGTGCTCATTGGCCAGGCCTGGGTCATGTGATCGCTCCTCGTGATGGTTCAGCCCCATCAGACTTAAGTGGGCAAAGGGCGGAAGAGGAGACCATCCATTCCACAAGTGTTTACTGATCGCCTACTGTGTTCCTGGCGCTGGCCTGGGTGCTGGGGTACCGCAGTGAACAAAGCAGAAAACCCCTGCCCTCGCGGGGCCCAGGCAAACAGTGAATGGCAGTGTTACCAGAAGGCGATGTGTGCTTGAGGTTTCCCAAACCTCAAGCAGAAAAAAGGAAGGGAGCTGAGCTGAGACTTTATTTATTTTAAGATTTTATTTATTTGACAGGGAGAGGGAGCACAAGCAGGGGGAGTGACAGGGGAGAGGGAGAAGCAGGCTCCCGCTGAGCAGAGAGCCTGACATGGATCTCGATCCCAGGACCCTGGGATCATGACCCCAGCCGAAGGCAGGCGCTTAACCGACTGAGCCACCCAGGCGCCCTGGGAGCCGAGACTTTAAATAGGAAGTGGTATCTTAGCAAAGACTTGAGACAGAAGGAGTGAAAATATCTGGGAAAGGGTGTTCCAGGCTGAGGGAATAGCCCATGCAAAGACCCCGAGGTAGGAGCATGCCCGGTATGTTTGGGGGACAGCAAGGAGGCTGTGTGGCTGGAGGGAGGGTGGGAGGCAGATGATGGGAGGTGACAGAGGGGCGACAGGGCACATCATGCAGGGCCCTGAGGGCCTTGGGAGGACTTTGGATTTTACCCTAAGGTGGGAGCCACGGAGCGTCCTGAGCAGAGGAGGGACAGGACCTGACCTGACTCTGGTGCTCATAGGAAGAATGGATGGTCAGACCAACAAAGTAGCCCTCATACATACAGAGAGAGATTTTATGTGTAAAAATGACTGGATTTTGCCTCTCTATGAGCTCGTCTTTCACCAAAGGCTGGGTCTCTATCCCCCATGGCCTCCGAAGTTCTGCCTGCTGCCGTCCCCTCCCCACGTCTCCCTAGGTTTGGTTTGTTGCCCTTAACCAGGGCCCATGGGGAGAGGCACAGGTGAGCTAAGGGGCTGGGAGGACAGACCACTCCTGGGCTCCCCTCCCTACGAGCTAGGGAGCCCCCAGCCCCACCCCGATCCAGGATGCGCTTGGGCGGGGTTGCTAGGAATGTTTGCTTTTTGCCCTCTCCAGGTTGGTGGGTACAGGTGTGGCTGGGGACACAGGAAGCCACAACCTAACCTGAGGTTTTGGGGAGGAGGGAAACTGGGTCACTGAGAGGCCGACACCGGGAGGGGAATGCCGAGGAGACAGGAGCTGCCCCCTCCAAAAAGTCCCAGGGGTCTGCTGGCCCTGCTGACATCTTGCTCTGTTTGGGTATCAAGGCTCCTGGATAAGCCCCAAGCCCCTGGGAAGGACAAGGGTGGAGGGGCAGGCCCTGTGGTCGGGCTCGGTCAGAACTGCCCAGGACGGCCGATGGAAGCGCCGATAAGGGCCCTAGAGGTTGGATTTGAGCCCTGAGAGGGTTGGGCAACATCCTGTTTGGGCAGGCTCCTGTGGCTTTCTCTTCTAACCCTGCCAGGCCCCGATGGGAGAGGTCCAGGCAGGCGAGCAGGAGCCAACTGTTAACTCCATGAGAAACACAAATAGCCCCGCTTTGAGAATAGGATAGACACTTGCAAGAGGAAAAACAAGACCAACAACTTAGGCTCTGCTTCACGTCCTACACAAAAAGTAACTCTAAATAGACTGTAGAGCTAAATGTAAAACCGAAAACAATAAAGCAGATGAAGAAATCTTTGCAACCTTGGCTTAGGCAAAAATTCCTTAGGTATGTCACCAAAAGCACAGCCCATGAAAAAGAACGTTGGTAAATTGGACTTCATCAAAATGCAAATGTGTCCCCTTCAGAAGACATAAGGAGAATGAAAAGACAAACCACAGCCTAAGGGGGAAATATGTGCAGATTGTACATCTGATGAGGGGCTTGTATCCAGAGTATATAAAGGGTTCTCAAACCCAATACTAAGATTCAGCACTCGTTCATGTTTAAAACTCTAACCAAATAGAACCAGAAGGGAACTTCTACACTCTAATATGTTACCTACAAAAAAAGAAAGAAGGAAGGAAAGAAGGAGAGAGAGAGAGAAAGACAGAGAGAGAGGAAGAAAGAAAGAAAAAAGAAAAGAAAAAGAAGAGAAAAGAAAGACCCACAGCAAATATGAAACTTAGTTGTGAAAATAGTGGAAGATTGGGGCGCCTGGGTGGCTCAGTTGGTTGGGCGACTGCCTTCGGCTCAGGTCATGATCCTGGAGTCCCTGGATCGAGTCCCGCATCGGGCTCCCTGTTTGGCGGGGAGTCTGCTTCTCCCTCTGACCCTCCCCCCTCTCATGTGCTCTCTCTCATTCTCTCTCTCTCAAATAAATAAATAAAATCTTTAAAAAAAAAAAAAAAAAGAAAATAGTGGAAGATTTCCCCCCAGAGATCAAGACAAGAAAAGGATAGCTGTTATCACCGCTTCTTTTCAACATTGCACTAGAGGCTTCCAGCCAGGGCAACAAAGAAAGAAAAGACAAGAGAACACATAAGGATCAAAATGTAATAAATAAAACCGTCACCATTTGTGAGTGAAGAAATTAGGTAATTGGGGGATATAATAAAATCTACTGATGAATGAATGGGATTAAGTGAATTTAGCATGGTTCCTGGATACAAGGTCAATCTACAAAGATGAATTCTATTTCTCTGTACCAGCAACAAGCAGTTGAAAAATAATTTTCTAAAAACTCAAGAAAAACCAGAGTCCCAATTTGAAAATGGGCAAAGGATTTGAACAGTTACTTCAGCGAAGAGGATCTCTGGATAGCAGATAAGGATAGGAAAAGATCCTCGACATCACCAGGCGGTAAAAGAAATGCAGAGTAACACCACAATGAGATACACTGCACACACATTTTGGAACAGCTAAAATAAGAAAGGCTGATACCTGGCGGTGGGGAGGATGTGGAGGATGAACCAACCAACCACTCCCGGTGGGGATCGCTTTGGGAAACAATCTGACAGTTTCTTAAAAAGTTAAATGTACATCGACCATATAATCCAGAAATGAGAGCATATGTGTACACAAGTGTTCACAGCAGAATTATTCACAATAGCTAAAAGGTGGCGACAACTCAAATGTCCATCAACAGGTGAATGGATAAACAAAACAGGGTCCATCCATAGAGTCAGGCTCCCTGCTCAGCGGGGAGTCTGCTTCTCCCTCTCCCGCTGTCCCTCCCCCCACCCCAGCTCGTGGTCTCTCGCTCTCTCTCAAATAAATAAATAAAATCTTTTAAAACACCATACTGCATTGGGGTGCCTGGGTGGCTCAGCTGTTAAGCGTCTGCCTTCGGCTCAGGTCATGATCCCAGGGTCCTGGGATCGAGCCCCACATCGGGCTCCCTGCTCAGCAGGAAGCCTGCTTCTCCCTCTCCTACTCCCCCTGCTTGTGTTCCTTCTCTCGCTTTGTCTCTCTCTGTCAAATAAATAAATAAATAAAATCTTTAAAAAAAAAATACTGCATTTAAAAAGTCAGACACAAAATACTACAAATTGTATGATTCCATTAATGTGAAATTTCTAGAAGAGGCAAAGCTATAGGGAGACCAAGCAGATGAGTGGTTGCCTGGGGCAGGGGAGGAACAGGGAGAGGGACTGCAATGGGGACAGGGAACTTTGGGGTTATAGAAGTGTTCTCAGACGCTGGATTGTGGTAATGGATGCACAATGCAACAAATTTACTAGAAATCATTTATCTACGTACATACAGCGGGCAAATTACATGCTAAGTAAATTGCACCTTGATAAAGTGATTTCAAAGTTGCTCCAACCATCTGCAGATGGGATTGTCACCTTTCGGTTGATTAAACCAACAGGTGGCTTCGGTGATAGGCCCTGTTCTGCACACGGGGGACACTCGGGTAGGGAACAAAACGGACAACAAGCCCCACCCTCACAGAGCTGGCATTCTCCTGCGGAGACAGACAGGAAGCCAGCTCAAGAAGTAAAATCTACAGTGTCAGGTGCTGGTGTGCTATGAAAAATAAAGTAGGCATGGAGACAGTGCGGTTTTCAGTTGGGGGTCAGGGAAGGCTTTCCGAGGAGGTGATGTCTGAGTAAAGACCTGAAGGAAGTGAGGAGAGAGCCACGTAGGGGTCTAGGGGTGGAGGGCAGCAAGCAGGGGGAGCTGTAAGTGCTCCCCTGGGGTGGGAGCATGCCAGGAAGAGTGAGGAAGCCAGTGGGCTAGAGGGAATAGTGAGGAGAAGAGAGGGAGGAGGGGAGGGCGGGGAGGGGATGGGGAGAGCACACAGAGCCTTGTGGGTCATGGGGCGGACTTTGGCTTTTGCTCTGAGAGAGATGGGAGCCGTGGAGGGTTCCCTGAGTCAAGAAGGGATAGGATCTGACTCAGGTGTTCAAGGGCACCCTCTGGTCACTGTTAGGGGGACAGCTGTGGGGAGGGGGGTGTGTGGAAGCCAGAAGACCAGAACAGAGGTGACTGCACTGATCCAAGTGGGATATGATGGGGCTGATCCAGGCTGGGGCCCTCGAGGTAGCAAAAAGCAGGTGGATTCTGGCTGGATTTTGAAAGTAGAGCCCTCAGGGTTTGCTGGTGCAGGACAGACAGAGACAGAGACAGAGAGAGACGTGGATTACTCCAAGCATATTGAGCTGAGCATCTGGGCCACTAAGGAAAGAAGCGGAGGCTCAGAGAGGCAGAGGGAGGTGTCCCGGCCACATATGAGGCCCTCATGGCACCCGAGGCATGGCCCTAATTTGAGAGCTCAGGGGGTGTGAGTACCACATGGTGTGGAGGCTGCTCCGAGCCAGGCACCTCCTCCCGCTGCCTCCCAAGTCTGATCCCAGTACCCCTCTGGCTGTTCTCTTCCTTTTAGTCTTCGTTTCCAGAACTTCTCCTCCCTGGGGAATCCAGTCCATGTGCTTCTGATTCCTTTGTCCTGAACTCATGTGGCCTGAGCACCCCCGAAAGCCTTATGTGGAAGAGTCTAGAGGCAGGGGGTGGGGAGGGGGGCACATTCCTCCTGGGGGCCAGGGCTGCATCTGGCAGCATCTCCAGTGTGTCCGGCAGCAAAGACACCTCCTCCCAGGCCAGGCCAGACCGGCAGCCACCCAGCACAGACTTTCTTTGGGGCCTGGCTGGCGCCTGCCCACAGCCCCAGCTCCAGCCGCCTTGCCCCCCCCCCCCCCAGACCTCCCACACATTTCCTCCTAGGAGCCATGACCGTGGGATTTGGTTTTCCCCACCCTCTCCCTCTCTACCCAGCCTGCCACTCCCATGAGCCTCCTCCCTGGTGGCCACAGCAGGCCCGGCTCCCCAGGCAGCCCCCTGGCAGGGCCTGTGTGTGGCCAGAGAGCCATAGGGTGGGCGTCTGACCCTCCCTGGCACCGCTCCCATCCTCTGGCTTCTGTGTTCCTCCTCCTCCTCCCCAGCATCTGGGCTGTCTCTGGTCCCCTCCCGCCTCCCTGTGTGAAAGGCTTCAGAAGGGTCCCCCTAATTCACTGGCTCCTTATGAGCACTGACCAGCCAGACCTTGCTCTAGCTACTGGGGAGGTAGAGTGGCCAATGCTTAGAAGCTAATACTTACCAAGACCTTTGCAGGCACTGATAAATCCTGCCCCCCACCTCCCAAGGAAGAGTGAGTGCTCCTGCTCCCATTTTACAGCCGGCGAGACTGGAGCACAGAGAGGGGATATTGGTTGCCCTGGGGCACACTGCCAGAAAGTGGCAGAGCCAGGACCAGACCCCCGACCACTCTACTCTTCCGCCTCTCATGAAAGTGACAGATGAGGTCCTGGCCTTCTACAGCCCTCGATCCAGAGGACAGAGACAGGAAATAGTAAATAAGCAAGGACATACCATTCAGTGACAAGGGTGACAAAGATCCAAAGAGGATGGCTGGGGGCTTGGGGACTTGATCCAGGGGTCCCCAGGACCACCCTTGGGGTGAATGATTTCCTAGGATTCACAGAAATCAGAAAAGCTGTGATACTTACGGTCACAATTTATTACAGGGAAAGGATACAGTTAAAATCAGCAAAGGGGGGCGGGTGCCTGGGTGGCTCAGTGGGTTAAGCATCTGACTCTTGATTTCGGCTCAGGTCATGATCTCAGGGTCATAGGATCGAGCCCTGTGTCAGGTTCCATGTTGGGTGTGGAGTCTAGTTAAGATTCTCTCTCTCCCTCTGCCCTTCCCCCACTCTAAATAAATAAATAAAATCTTTAAAAAAATAAAGTAAAATAGGGGCGCCTGGGTGGTTCAGTCAGTTAAGCATCTGCCTTCGACTCAGGTGATGATCCCGAGGTCCCAGAATCGAGCCCTGCATTGGACTCCCTGCTCAGTGGAGAGCCTGCTTCTGCCTCTCCCTCTGCTGCTCCCCCAGCTTGTGCTCTGTCAAATAAATAAATAAAATCTTTAAAAAATAAAATAAAATAAAACCAGCCGAGGACCAAGGTGCATGGGGCAGGATCGAGGAAAGACCAGGCACGAGCTTCCAGGTGTCCCCTCCCCGTGGAGTCATGCAGACAGCCTTTGATTCTCCCAGCAGCAACGTGTGACACAGAGTATTGCTAACCAGGGAAACTCATCTTGGTGCCCCGGGGCTTTCTGGGAATTGGTGACATAGGCAGGCTGACCTCAGGCTCCCTTCCTCTAGAGGTCAAGCTGATACTGAGTGGTGACTCAAGGCCCTCACCATAAATCATATTGTGGACATAGACTATCTGGCATGGCTAAGGTCTTACACAGACACTCCTATCAGGCAGGACACTCCAGGAGCTTAAAGATGGCCTCCCAAGAGCAGGGTAAGGGTCAGTCCTGCAGACAGAATGTGCAGGATTCGAGCACCCCAAACCTGCAGAGTTAACTCTTTACTGAGCAGGGTTAAATGTTATGGTGGACCAGGAATACATCTTTAAGGATTTCATGTTGAGACTAAAGCCAGAAGGAAGTGGGTCCTTACCTGATTAAGCCTTCAAATGAGACCACAGCCCTAGCTGACGGCTGGATGGCAGTCTGGTGAGAGAACCTGAAGAAGAAGCCATGCCAATGTCTGAGGGCAGAGAATTCCAGGCAGAGAGAACAAGAGGTGCAAGGACCCTGTGGTGGGACTAAGCTTTTAAGAAGAGGAGGAAGACCAACATGGCCAGTCGAGGATGAGGGAAGGAGGTAAGACAAGAGGGGCCATCTGGAACCAGGGTAGAGGGCCTTGTGGACAGGATGACAGAAAGAGAGGAGCTGAGGGAGGCACCCCCATTTGGGGCCTGAACAACTCAGCTGGTGGTCAAGCCATACACTAAGGGACAACCTCCAAGATGACCCCCATGATCCCTGCCTCCTGCTATAGGCACCCTGTGTAATCCCCTCCCCTTGAGTGTGAGCAGGACCTTGTGACTGATTCACTTCTAACAATAGAATGGGACAAAGGTGATAGGATGTCACTTCCAAGATTAGGTTACTAAAGATTAAGGCTTCCTTCTTGCTCTCACTGTCTGCCTGTCTGTGTGTCTCTCTCACTCTCTTGCTTGCTCCAATGAAGGCAACTGTCATGTTGTAAGCTGCCCTATGGAGAGGACCAGGTAGTGAGCTTGTTTTATTTTTTTAAAAGATTTTATTTATTTATTTGAGAGAGAGACCCAGAAAGAGCATGTGAGTGTGAGCAGGGGGAGGAGCAGAGGGAGAGGGAGAAGCAGACTCCCCACTGAGCAGGAAGTCTGACATGGGGCTCCATCCATGGGACTCCAGGATCATGACCCCAGCCCGACTGAGCCACCCATGCACCCCCCTCGTGGTGAGTTTAGAGCCAACTCCTCAACAGCCAGTGAGGAACTGAATCCTGCCAACAACACATGAGTGAGCTTGGGAGTGGATCCTTCCCTCACCAAGCCTTTAGATGACACTACAGACCCAGCCTATGAGGGACCCTGAAGCAGAGGACCCAGAGAAGCAAGACCCAATTCCTGACCCACAGAAAGAGTTTGCTGTTATTTTAGGACCCTACGTTTGGAGTAATTTGTTACACAGCAATAGATCACTAACACGCCAGGTTTGGCCAGAGGTCGGGAGGAAAATCAGGAGCTACAGTGTTTGCCATGTTGAAAAAAATTGTAATCGATGTAATAGCCTTGGGTTGGCTTCCCCTGGTTGCAGAGCCTGAGACAAGGATTTGAGTGCAGCTACTTTATAAGAAGGGGATCCTAGAAAGCATGGGTGGGCAAGCTGAGAAGCAAGATAGGGTGGGGCAGGCAGCAAATACAGAGAGTTTGAATAAGTGCATTACTACTGCAGGCACCTGGGGCTCAGCCCCCCGGGGACCTCTGAGAGACTGTGTAGGACATGCACTTTCATTATCCCACATGAGGAGCGAGGTGCCCAGGTGCTGACCCATCGAAAGCCATGGAGACTTATTCTCAGGGATGTCAATTCCCTCCCAATTTCCACCTGCATCCACATGGGCCCTAGAAGGCCCCCAGGCAAAACATCATGGGTGTTTACCAGGCTGAGGCTAGAGCAAGATGAGTGAGGCGCACGTAGATTTTTTTTTCCCTTTGCCTCAGGCACCAGTATGTCTCCGCCCATCACTGTGACTGACCCCATCTTCATTTAGAATGTTTCTATTTTATTTATCACGGATATTTTGCATTAATTTTGATGATTTCAAACACTGCATTAGAACAGTATTTGCCTTGACTATTGAGTTCTTTGGCACCCCCTTAAATTTTGCTTTTCGAGGGGAGTGCTTCACTTCTTACCCTAGGTCCAGCCCTGGGGTTCACAGGAGGAGCTCATCAGCACACCGAGGGGACTCGGACGCCAGCTGCCCCATCAGAGGCAGGGGGGCTCAGTTCCACCGTGGTAACAAGTGAGCCCCGTATCTTAGGGGCTTAACACATCAGAGATCTCATTTCTCACTCGGCCACCGCCTGCAGCATCGCAGGTCGCTATAGCTGAAGGAAAAGAAAACAGGCTGGCCGCACCAGCTCTTAAAGCTTCCGCCCGGAAGTGACGCATGTCACGGCTGCTCACATTTCATTGGCCAAAGCAAGTCACATGGCCACACAAGTGGGTAGGGCAGTGAGTTCCGCCCTTGCGCCTGGAAGGACCGGGTAGCACCTGGGTTGAGGCCGAGGGGGCAGCTGGGTGTTTGGGGCTGGTGGGGCAGGTAGGGGTGGAGACATACAAGGCGTCAAGGTCTGATTGGTACCGACGCCCTGGAGGGCGGGTACCAGATTCTTGACACCTGGCAGGCCCGTGGGGCTGGTGGATCCAGCCGCCGCCCCTTTTTAACATCTCCCCCTGGACTTTATTTGTTCTTACTTTTAAAAAGATTTTATTTATTTATTTGAGAAAGAACGAGCACAAGCGGGGGAGGAACAGAGGGACAGGGAGAGAGAATCGTCAAGCAGACTCCACACCTAGCGTGGAGCCCAGCGCGGGGCTGGATCCCACCACCCTGAGATCGTGACCTGAGCAGAAATCAAGAGTCAGGTGCTTACCCGATTGGGCCATCCAGGTGCCCCATTACTTTTTTACCACATTTTTTTTTTTAAAGATTTTATTTATTTATTTGAGAGAGAGAGAATGAGAGACAGAGAGCACGAGAGGGAAGAGGGTCAGAAGGAGAAGCAGACCCCCCAGCTGAGCAGGGAGCCCGATGTGGGACTCGATCCCGGGACTCCAGGATCATGACCTGAGCCGAAGGCAGTTGCTTAACCAACTGAGCCACCCAGGCGCCCTTACCACATTTTTTAAATGTGGTGAAATACCCATAACCCAAAATTCGCCATCCCATTTTTTTTTTTTTTAAGATTTTATTTATTTATTTGACACAGAGAGAGACAACGAGAGAGGGAACACAAACAGGGGGAGTGGGAGAGGGAGAAGCAGGCCTCCCGCTGAGCAGGGAGCCTGATGCGGGGCTCCATCCCAGGACCCCAGGATCATGAACTGAGCGGAAGGCAGACCCTTAACGACTGAGCCACCCAGGCGCCCCATCGCAACCATTTTTAACTGTCCAGTTCCGGGACATTAAGCATAATCACACTGGCATGCAGCCAACCCCCTCATCCATCTCCAGGACTGGTTCATCTTCCCAAACTGAACCTCTGTCCCCATGAAACACAGACTCCCCACCATTCCACCTTCTGTCTCTATGGATTTGACCACTCTAGAGACCTCATATAAATAGACTCATATGGTGCTTGTTTTTGTTTCGTTTTGTTTTTTTGTTTTTTAAAGATTTTATTTTGCAAAACTGAAACTCGCTACCTACTAAACAGCAAGTGCCCTTTCGCGCCTCTCCCTGGGCCCCTGGCAGCCATGTACTTTCTGTTTCTTCGAATGTGACTAATTCCATTACTTCATATATGTGAAATCAGGTAGTGCTTGTCTTTCTGTGACCAGCTTTTTGCATTCAGCATAATGTCCTTGAGGTTCATCCATATCACCATGTGTCAGAGTTTCCTTCCTTTTTTTTTTTTTTTAAGATTTTATTTATTTATTTGAGAGAGAGAGAATGAGAGACAGAGAGCATGAGAGGGAGGAGAGTCAGAGGGAGAAGCAGACTCCCTGCTGAGCAGGGAGCCCGATGCGGGACTCGATCCCGGGACTCCAGGATCATGACCTGAGCCGAAGGCAGTCGCTTATCCAACTGGGCCACCCAGGCGCCCCGAGTTTCCTTCCTTTTTAAGACTGAATAATATTCCATTGTGTGAATCTACCACATTCTGTTTATTCATTTGTCCACTGATAGAAACTTGAGTTGCTTCTACTTTTTGGCTATTGTGAATAATGCTGCTATGAACTTGTGTGTACAAATATCTCTCTGAAACCTTCTTTTCAAGTCTTTTGAGTATATCTACCCAGAAGAGGAATTGCTGGATCATATGCTGAAAATCTGTTTAACTTTTTAACCAGACTGTTTGCTGTAGCAGCTGCACCATTTCACATGCCCAGTAACAGTGCACAAGGGCACCAATGTCTCCACATCCTGGCCAACACTTGTTATTGTTTTTTTTTAATAGTAGCCATTTGAGATATTACAGCTAGTATCTTGCTGTGGTTCCGATTTACATTTCCCTGTTGATTAGTGATGTTGACCTCTTTTGCTGGGCTTATTGGCCATTTACCTGGGGATTTTAACAACTCTGTTTCACAGAAACTTCAGGATGTGGGTGGCAGTCTCCTTGCCAATGTCAGGGCTGCCTGGCCTCGTAGGCAACCGAGCAACCTGCAGGGAGGGTCCCCAGGGCTGACTCCTTGAGCCGAGCAGAAGCTGGAGGTGAGAGGCAGGCGCTACTGAACTTCATCACTCGGCACCAAGACCCACACCAGGGGCCAGGGAAAACCCCAGTGACACCCTTGCCCCCTGATATGGGGTGCTGATGTGAAATGTTCTCAGAAAATTCCCTCCTCGGGGGCGTCTGGGTGGCTCAGTCATTAAGCGTCTGCCTTCGGCTCAGGTCATGATCCCGGGGTCCTGGGATCGAGCCCCACATCAGGCTCCCTGCTTGGCGGGAAGCCTCCTTCTCCCTCTCCCACTTCCCCTGCTTGTGTTCCTTCTCTCACTGTGTCTCTCTCTCTGTCAAATAAATAAACAAAATCTTAAAAAAAAAAAAAAAAAGAAAAGTCCCTCCTCGGGCCACTCAAAAGAAAATGATGCTCTGTCCAGAGGGGCCCTCACTTCCTGGTTCCCAGTCGTACCACAGAGGACGCTTTGGGCCAAGGTGGCTTCCCACCTGCACACAGAACCCAGGCGAGCCACCCCGTCCTCACCTCCTGCACCAAGGAGTTGACTGTTGGCTCACAAACATCGTCCATCCATTCCTCTCTCCATGGACCGCAGATCGTTCCTTCAATCAACTTGCTTTTCCTTTTCTAATTCTTAAAGGAGTTTATTTTGGAAGGAACCGTTATGTCACTACCACAGAAGGAGACCTGAGCCATCTCCAGAAGTGGAAAGCAGCGGAAAAAAAAAAGACTTGCATTGGTAGGGGCGGAGGTGAGTGATATTAAATCCGGTTAATGCTGCTGCCTGTGGAAGGTTTGGGGCTCAGATTAGGATGGGGACAGGGAGGTACCCAGGGGCAAAATTTAGGCAGTCACTCACTCCCAGGGCTATGCCTGCACTCCCAGGAAACTGAGCTGTGGCCTCACCCTCTAGTTCAGCTGTGGAGCAAAGTGACTGCTCTTTCTGTTGAGAGAAAGAGAGAGGGGGGAGGGAGGGAAGGAGGGAGGGAGAAAGGAAGAAAATGACAAAAAGTTGGGATGCCTGGGTGGCTCAGTCGGTTAAGCATCAGACTCTTGATTTCAGCTCAGGTCATGATCTCAGGGTCATGAGATCGAGCCCTGTGTTGGCTCCTCACTGGGCATGGAACCTGCCTAAGATTCTCTCTCCCTTTCCCGCTGCCCTTCCCTCTCGCTCTCTCTCAAAAAAAAAAAAAAAGACAAAAAGGAAAATAAATGAAAATGGAAAGAGCTTACTGAGATGTTTGAAGGTGTCAAAGATGCAGCCGCGATAAACACAGACTTTGGCATCCGCCCGTGCAGCCATTACGGAGCAAGTGCTGTTAAAGGTACAGGGGACTCAGCCATGGCGGCAGCAGGTGCACAGGGTGGAGGTGGACAGTGAACAATGGAAACAACACGTAGAGGGTCCAGGTCCCTCAGGTCCTCAGCAGAGGCCATCAGAGATGAGGGGACAGAAGAGAAACCATGGGGGGTTGATGGTGCTGTTCTGGCTGGTCATGCCATGCTGGGCATTAAGTAGTTTGCATATCACTTCTGACTTCATTGCTTGCTGCACACAGTCTCACTCCGTTATGTCTCCAGCCTTCTCTCCCTCCTCTCTCCCCCTCACTCACTTGGCTTCAGCCACACAGGCCTCCTTGCTATTCCACACCAGCCATGCTCCAGCCTCAGGGACTTTGCACAGGCTGCTCCCTCTGCTGGGGACGCTCTTCCCCAGACAGCTTCATGGCACCTCCTTCCTCACCTCCTTCAGGTCTTTCTTCAAATGTCACCTTCTTAGTGAGGCCTTCCCCAACTGCCCTATTTAGTTTGTCAACCCCCAACAGCCCCTCCTTCGTTAACCTGCCTACTTTTCCGTTCCTAACACCTTTCACGGCAAGCTTATCTATCACATTCGCGGGTTTCTCTGGGGTGGGGATGTCAGCCCCACAGGGCAGAGGTTTAGGCCTGGCTTCTTCACACCTGCACCCCCAGTGCCTGTCAAGCCATGTTTGTTGACTGACTACATGACCGTCAGATCTGTAAAAAGAGGAGGGTAGTGCTTGCTTCCTCTCAGGGCAGGAGCAAGATGAACTGAGGGGTGGCCTAGGAGCCACAGAGGAGAGGCTGTGACGGGAGAGATGCCCAGGGTGGGGGTGGGGGACACTGCCATGACCCGCTTAGGATTTTTTTTTTTTTTTTACATTTAGGTGAAACTCACATGCCATAAAATTAACCACCCAAGAGTGAACAATCCAGTGGCATTTGGCACATTCGCCAAGTTGTACAACCAGCCCCTCTGTCCATGTCGTGGTGTGCACCAGAATTTCCTTCCTGTTCTGTGGTTAATATTCCATTGCATGGATGTGGCACATTTCGTTGATTCATTCACCCACTGATGGACACTTGGGTTGTTTCCCCCAATTTGTTGGAGTCCCTGCCTTCAGCTGTTTCGGGCATCTACCTAAGAGTGGAGTTGCTAGGTCTCAGGGTCACTCTGTTTAACATTTTGAGGAATGGCCAAACCGTTCTCAAGTTTGAGGAAGGGAGACCTCAATCTGAAAGAGTGCTGGGGGTGGGGTTTATTCTTTCTGAAGCACCTGGCTCCCAAAATACATCACCTCTTTCTGGGACTGGTCATGATCATCAGTACCAGCACCGTGGCCCAGGACCCCAGAGACCAGTGACGTAGGGAGCCCTGATGGGGACACTGAGGCACAGGGAGAAGTTGATGTGGGCAGTCAGCCTGAACCCTCTTCCTTCCCCTCCCTGTCCCACATCCTGGGCCCCCGTGGCAGGGCCCCTGGAGATGGAGCTCATCCTCACTGGGCACTGGCTGCCTACAGCCCCCCACTCCCAGAAACCCTTGCAAAATGGGGAAGAGGCTGAGAGCTCCGTGAGGAAGAGGCAAAAAGGGCCCCCGAGTGTCGCCCAGCATTCCCAGCTCGGGGCTGCAGGGCTTCCTGTTAGTGGCTGCCAGTTCCCACCCACATGACCCACTGCCACCTGCCTTGCTGCTCCCTGTCCCCAGCTGGGCCTCCCCTGGGCACTGCCTTCCATTTCTCTTCGCTTCCTCTAAGTGCTTCTCATTAAAGCCTTCAAACATTTTAAAATTTCCAAAAAATATTTACAAGGCCTCCAGTTCCCAGAATCAATGACCATCAGTCTATCCGTGACCCACTTTAACTTACTTTATTCACTATTTTTTTTTTAATTCCATAAGGCACACCCATGAGCCCCTCCCCTCACCGTGAGCTGGGACAGGACCCTGCTCCCCCCCTCCAGCACCCAGAGGTCTGTTTCTTATTCCCTCCCCCACTGGCTTTCTAAAAGTGTTCTTACATATGTTTGTATGCTGAAATCTTTTTCATTTTCTCTGTGTGTGAGCTTTAGAATGAGGGTAGCTTTCGTGTGGGGCTTTGGGTACTTTTTTCCTCAAGATTCTACTATAATCAAATCATCACATCATATGCTTTAAGCCTATCACAATTTTATTTGTCAATTATGCCTCAGGAGAGCAGAAAAAAAATTTTCTACCATGACACCCGTCAAATAAATGAAGGTTTTTGCACGTCACTCTTTTTTAAATTTTTTATTTATTTTTATTTTTTAAAACATTTTATTTATTTACTTGACAGAGACAGACACAGAGAGAGAGTGAACATAAGCAGGGGGAGTGGGAGAGGGAGGAGCAGGCTTCCTGCTGAGCGGGGAGCCCGATGCGGGGCTCGATCCCAGGACCCTGGGATCATGACCTGAGCCGAAGGCAGATGGCTTAACCAACTGAGCCAGCCAGGCGCCCCTTCACTCTTTTTTTTTAAAGGTTTTATTTTTAGGGGCGTCTGGGTGGCTCAGTCAGTTAAGTGTCCGACTCTTGATCTCAGCTCTGGTCTTGATCTCAGGGTCATGAGTTCAGGCCCTGTGTTGGGCTCCAGGCTGGGTGTGGAGCCTACTTAAAAAAAAAAAAAAGATTTTATTTTTAAGCAATCTCTACACCTAATGCAAGGCTCAAACCCACAACCCCGAGATCAAGAGTTGCACAGTCCATCAACTGAGTCAGCCAGGAGCCCCTCCATTTGTTAAATTAAGAAAGGAGCGTGTTGCCAAGAGCCAGCCCATCTGGTGGCACATCCTGGGCGTTCTTTTTCACTGACCGTATGATATTCCAATCCTGTGAGCCCGTAGCTGAGGAAGCACTAAGCTTCCATTCAAGTCTCAGTGGCCATCGAGTTAAGGTGCTGCTTTAAAGAATCATTGACGTTGCTGGTTTTAAGCAACTTGTCTCTCACGTCCCCCTTACTTCCCCAAATTTTGGCAACTGCTGGGAGGGAGTGACACTCTGGGGTCCTGCTGTCCATGAGAAGCCCTCTGGGCTCCAGGGCCACCGTCTGTCCCAGCTGGCTCTGCAGCTGCTTATAAACCGGCTATTTATAGCCCCACCCCCACCCCCAGCCTTGTCACCAGCCCCCACCCAGGCCACCAGTGAGATCAGCACCGATGGGGAAGGGGAAGTGGGTTGCTAAGAGCTGGCATTTGTTTGGGGTTCAGGGCTGTCCCTGCAACTTCCTGGGGGCCTTTATTTCCTAGAAGCTGAGAACATTGTGGTGACACCTCAGTCCACTTTCCCTACTCCAGTGGGTCTTGGGGTGAAAGAAGGAACGGGACATTGGGGACACCAGGCACAAACGTATGCCCTCCTCCTGGGCCTGGAACGCGCCTGCACCCCTTTCGGGTAGTTTCCCTGTGCTGTGGCTGTGGGCAACTCTACCGCGGCTCTTTCTGTGTGCCCCCACTCAGACAGACAAACTGCCCCCCCCATGAGCCCCTGCAGCCTCAGCGCCCGGAGACTGAGAGGCCCAAGCATCTCAAGGGCCCAGGCCAGGGAGGCACACGTGCGGTGCCCTCCGCTCCCACTCCACCCCAGGGCCGAGGCCCCAAATAGCTCGGCATCTATATTTAGAAGTTTGCTCAGCAGCGCCAGGGAGCTATAAATATGGCCCCACTCAGCGCTGCCTCCTAACTCCCCAGGCTGGGCAGGGCAGTGTGGGTGGTGGGGGTTAGGAGGATGCCAGCTGGGGCTAGGCAGGGCTCTGCACCAGGAGCCCCTCGTCAGGTGGACCCTGGGGGCCCCAGCCTCAGGGGAAATCCAGGTGTCCAGCCTGCAGGAGGAGACCAAGGGCCCATTGTCAGACCTGCCCTGGGTCGGGGGTCAGGGTCAGCCAGCGACCTCCCACTTTCTTCCCTGGCTTCCTGGGGCTTCCTGGCTCAGGGACAGCTGTCTGGCCTCACAATAGCTGTGTCGCCCTCCTGGAGCCGGCAGCTGGGCTCATCCGCATGGGGGTTGGCCCGGCCCCTTCCTCTGCCATTGTCTCCCAGGCAGGGGGCTTCCTGTTAGCCCCCCTCCAGCTGGAGACCCCATCTGACCCCCCCACTTCAGCATGGGCTTGCGTGGGTGCTGGGCAGAGACAGGCAGCACAAGAAGCCGGGAGGCAGGACCCTGGGGTCCCCTTGTCTCCCTCTCCTAAGGGCCAAGCTGCTGTTCACTGAGCGTCCACTCCTAGCTACACCCCTGCGATTTGTGCTCTTCTTTAAGACCATGACCACACGGTCCCAAAGAGGAAGAGATCGGGTTTGCCGGGGACCTCTGATCTGAGACGGGCGTGCCCTGTGACCATGCAAGCCTCCATTACCCCGCCCACCAGATGGAAATTACGGCACCTGCCTTCTAGGGCTGCTGCCTTCTAGGGCTGGCAGGAAGATAAGTGAATTCAGTCCCTGTAGAGTGCTTAGAAGGGGGCCAGGAATACAGGAGGTGCTGGATGAGCACTATCTTCCACCAGGATGATTTGTTACTGTCGTAGCTACAATAACCAAAATATAGAATAGAATGTAATACAATGCAGTATAAATATTATTATTATTATTATTATTTGAATAATCCTGGCTTAGCCACTTCCTAGTTGAGGAACCTCCTACCAGTGGTCCAGCCCTCCAGGTGCCAGTTTCCCATCTGACACATAGGGACCCATCATGTCCCTGCCTCCCTGCTGTGAAACAGAGGTCACAAGATTGTCCGGGGAAGGGGGGGTTGCTGCCAAATAGGTCAGCGGGCCTGGAACTTCAGGGCAGAGGGAAGGAGGAGGAACAGTGCGATAGCCCAGCAAGGGCCAGATCAGGAAGCTTGAAGGGGGTTTCCTTCAGTGGGGGGAAGGACAGGGGTGTGTGTGTTGGGGGTGGTTACTAAGTATAGAGCCCTACTGGATGCAGGCTCTTTGCTGGCATTGCAGAGACACGAATGGACCAAAGTCCTGCCCCTGGAGCTGACAGTCTAGTAGGGGTGGGGGCAGACGGTAAACAAGGTAAATAGGGATAGTCCATGATGAGAGGTGGCGAGGTGCTACAGAGAATGGAGAATCGAGAACATTGGGAGGAGCTGGGGTGCTGAGGATGGGAGGAGATTACATTTGGACTCAAGGGGTGGGTCAGGAAATTGAGCCAAAACATGAAGAGGAGGAGGGAAGGAACCAGGAGGTTATCTGGGGTAAGAATATTCCAGGCAGAGGCAGCAGCTTGTGCAAAAGCCCTGAGGTCAGACTGTGCCTGGTGTTTTCCACAAGGAAAACTGCAGCCAAGTGAGCACGGGAAGTGCAGGAGGAGGTGAGGGCACAGAGGTGACAGGGCAGATCATGCGGGGTCTTATGTGCTGTGGGAGGACTTGGGGTTTTACCAGTGAGGTGGGAGCCATGGAGAGCTCTTGAGATGAGGAGGGGTGTGACCTGACTCAGGCGTTTGCAGGTGCCCTTGGGCCACTGTGAGGGGAACCGAGTGTGGGGGCAGGAGCCAGAACACCAAGGCTGGAGGTGACAGACCTAGACCAGGGCGGGGGGGCCAATGAGGAGAGGTGGGAAAATTCTGGGTCTATCTGAAGGCAAGGCCCCAGGACTTGCTGACAGGCCAGATTGTGGTGGTGGTGCTGAGGATGTCCTTCTTCGTGCCTTCCCCAATCTTGCAGCCAACATCTCCAAGTCTTTTCTCCTGTTACCCTGTTCCTTCCTCACCCTGTTCTGTGAGGCCAGTGGGCAGGCATTTTAATCCCATTCACCAGACAGGAAAACTGAGTCCCGGGGAGGTCAGACCTGCTCCAAGGGCCCAAGACACACACCAGGGAGGAAAAGGCCAAAGAATAGATGGACACCGAGGGTGAGGATAGGTGTGGGGACAATACCCAAGGCAGCTCCTCCAGCCTCCCCCAAGCTGGAACCCCCAAGCCCCAGCTTCTCCAGGTACCAGCTGTCTGACCTGTAATCCTGTGAGGAGGGCATGTCCAGCCCTGAGGCTTCCAGATTCTGGAAAAAAAAAATTCAAAAATCCACTCCAGATCTGGTCTGGCCCCCTCCCCTCCCAGCCTCCTCCTGGGTCCTCCCGCCCCCAACACCCAAGTCCCTTGGGTCCTCTGGCAGAACCCTTCCCATGCCCCACCCAGGACAATGGGATTGGAGGCGGGGAGGGGGGAGGAAGAGGACAGGAAGGGGTTAATTCCGGGGGTGGAGGTGTTCCATCATCTCTGGGATAACGCTTCTCTGCTTTCAGCCATTTGTGACCTTTTTTTTCCATGACCAGCAATCTTCCCCCTTCGACCTATCATGTACTTACTATTTTCTTTAATTTTCTACACTTTTGCAGCCCCAAAACCATTCATTTAAAAAGGAAACTTTATATTGACATCCTAGTTGCAAAACCCTCTCGTTGCCCCGAAGAGTTGGTAAATCAAAAAACAAATGATAGCACAAGGAACATAAAACCAGCTATTTGGGTTCCAGCTGGATACTGCCCCGGCTAAACCCCAGGGCCGCCAAGGTGTTAAAGACACATTAGCACCCAGTAGAGACTTTCTTCTGGACCTTGAGCTCTGGCAGGGACTCGAAGACTGGGCTGCCTGCTTACGGGTCCCGGTTCAGCCACTTGTTACCTGTGCCTCGACCTCCCCCTCTGTAAAATGGGAATCATAGCCCCACCTGCCTCGAGTTTTGCAGAGTAAGTGGGTTAAAATAGATACATAGATAATTCTAGGAGAATCAGGCCTGGCTCCAGTTAAGCGCTTTATAAAAAATTATTAGATGGCTCAGGAGAGAAGCCAGTCATGTGGTTTATTAGAAAAGGAAACAACTCTTTCATCACAGTGATTCTCTGTTGCTGCCCAGGAGCCCCTGAAATGTAAGTTTCCCACCCAGGGGAAGGCTGGTCCAGAAAGGCCAGCTCCAGAAGCGAGCTGGCCCGTGGTCCTGCAAATTCTCTTCTTGGGGCCTGCCTGGCCCCCATGAAGGGCCCCTTCAAACTCCCCCAGCTTCCATTTGGACTCTGGACTCACTACCTCAGTTTCCTCACCTGGGAAGCAGGGTTTGGGGGTGCTGTTGGCTCAGATGCCGGCCCCAGAGACGCAGGCAGGCTTGCCAAGGCAGCGAGCTCAGGGCCGCCCCCAACATGCGAGCCCCAAGCTATTTCTGACATGGCCCCCCCAACCTAAACACCCCTGCAAGAAGAGCCAGGCGGGGCCCCGGGCACAACTCCCACCCCAGCCCCGCCCGCACGGCCCCACTTTCTGCTGGGGTACAGCCAGCCCAGGCACAGGGGGGCCAGCGAGTTTGTCAGGCGCTCAGATGGTGTGACTGGAGGCAGAGGATTTGCGAGCAGAGCAGGTTGCTCCCGTGTGTGTGCGTGTGCGTGCGTGTGTGTGTGTGTGTGTGTGTGTGTGTGTGTGAGCCCGTGCAACGCCTCTGGGTCTGTGTTTTTACTGCACTTTCCTGTTGGCTTCCAGCTGCCCTGCCAGTTCCGGGGAGGGCCCTGGGCCAGCCGCTGTCCCCCCCTCCCCGCCGCTTTCATAAAGTCCCGGCCAGCCTCGGGACACCGCGCAGCCGCCCAGCCTGGGGAGACTGGACGGCCCGGCCCTTCCTCTGTTTCCCCTGCGGGCAGTTCAGACCATGGGAGGCCCCCGCCGCCGCCGCAGCTTCCTTCTCCTCCTTCAAGGTGAGGATTTGGGGGCCCCGCGGGGAGGGACGAGGGGGCTGTGCGGAAAGCACCCCTGGGCCCCTTGGCGCTCCGTGCCCCGTGGAGAAATGGAAGGTGTGGCTGGCAGCTCCGGGGCCCCGCGGCGGAGGAAACCACATGGCCGGGCGGGCACATGGGGAGAGGGGCTGGCAGTGCTCTCAAGGTGCTCTAGGAGCCCCCACTGCCACGCAGATCTCCGAGCTCTGTCCCAGAGACCCTTTGGGGGCTGCCTCCCTAAGAGGGGAAACTGAGGCACGGGGGAAGGAGAGGGGGCAAAAAGTGAGTGCTGGGACCCTGTAGGCAACTGCTTTTAACAGAGGGCATGGGGGATGCTGGGGAGCTAGGAGCCAGGACCCCTCCAATGCGGGGGGGGGGTACTCCCAACATGTCCCCCACTGTCTCAGTGACAAGGGCAACCCCAGAGACCCCCACCCTTGCTCCCCCAGACCCAGCCAGAACTCCGCCGTGGGTCGAAGGAATTTTGCCAGCTGTGGGTTTGAACTTGATTTTTCACTGTGACTTTCCCCCACCCCCACCCCTCCTCCCTTCCCGCCCCACCCAGAGCGTCTCTAACCGTTATTGGGACAGCTTGTTGCCTGAGCGACCAGGCAACAAAGAGAGTGAAGAAACGACATTTGGGGTGCCCCAACCAGAGCTTCCCTGGGCCACAGGGACGGGGGTTCCCTGTGCTGGCCCAGTGTGGCAGGCACGAGCGCAGGGACTCCCCCAACATCCCCACCCTGGCTTTCCTCAGGAGCAAGGACGGGAGTCTAAGTGGGACACAACTAATGGGGGGTCGTGTGTCCCTGGGGCCAAGTCATGGAGCCGCTGAGCTCATTTTCCACAGCAGTAAAATCATCTCCATTTTATAGGGTTAAGTGTTGAGTGAGCTCGACACAACTATTCTTGGTTCACAGTAAGAATTAAGCAACAGCACTTTATTTTTTATTTTACTTTGTCTAATTGCCTTCTGGGCAGGACACTGGTGGGTCTGGGGTCTGGGCTGGGGGTCCTTAGCAGGAGGAGCAAGAGGAGGGTGACTGCCCCGCCCCCTGCCCCCAGGGTCCCTAAGCAAGAACCTATTGCTCAGGGCTGCACAGGCAATGCAAACCAGATGGGACCCAGAGCGGATGACCAGCAGCTCCTCTCCTGGCTCCTGTTTGGGTGACTTCCAAGGCCCCAGATGCAGAACGCCTGGCCCAGCAGCTTGGTGGTGGGGGAGGAGATCCCAGCCCAGCCCCAGTGGAGGGGATGGGGCACAAGAGAACCCCCCCCACACACACACACCATGGTCTGGGGAACTTGAACTCGATTCCACTTTCCTCAGTCCCCCTTTTTTCACCGGATTCTTCCTGAGCTGTTTCTGGGCTCCAAGCCTCAGTTTGTCCATCTGTAGAATGGACATGACCAGAGCCCCTGCCTCCTAGGGCAGTTCTGAGCATGACGGTTGCTATTTGGGGCTTTGGGAGCTGGGGACAAATCAGTCCGGGTCCCACCCTGCTAGGGAAGGTCATTTTGTGGTCTGTCCTGCAAAGAGGAAGTGGGTCGAGGCTGAGGGTAGAACTAGCTAAGCCCTATGGCCAGAGAGGAGGAAGAGAGGGATCCTCATTCGAGGGAGGGGAAGGGCATTCCAGCCTCAGTTTACCTTGGCTGGGAGGACCTCTTGGAGGGGGATCTCTGGACCCCCACTGGCCTGAGGGGTATCCAATTTGGACATAGGGACTAAATGGTTGGGGAACCCTCAAGTCTGTACCCCCCACAGCCCCTCAAGCTGTGCTCACAATGGCCAACTCCAGAATTCCCCTGGGAGCCCCATCCAGGGGCAACAGAGTGTGAATCATCCCTTCCCCTTGGCCCAGGAAGTGACTCATGCCCTCCCGCCCTCCCTCCCGGGCCCCATCCCTCTGCCCACCACCCCGCTTTGGGTCTCCCTGGATAATTGGGGTCTCCACAGCTTGGCCAGCATTCCCAGATTGGCAGAGACACGGACGTCTCCCCTGAGCCCTTCCCATGCTTCCACCTGCTGCTGAGGCACCCTCCTCCCTCCCTCCCTCCTTCCCTCCCCCCTCCCTCCCTCCCCGTTTCCATTCACCCCCCTCCTTCTAAGTGTGTCTCTGTCTCCCAATCTTTCTCTCAATCTCTCTATCTCTGTATCTCTCTGTCCAATCTCTGCCATCTTGGTCTCTCTCTTTCCATGAGTTCCCTATTTCTCTGTCCATCTCTAGCACTGCCTTAACTTCTGCCTGTTTCTCTCCCCCCACCTGTCTGTTCCCTCCTTCCTCTTTCTCCTCTCTCTGTGACTCTGGCTCCTTCTCTCTCTCCCTCTCCTTATTTTCTCTCCATCACTATCTCCTAGTCTCTCTCACTGGTGAACAAGGAGCTCCCCGTCCCTAGAGCCCCTGCTGACTTGAGGAGGACCCCCAAACACATGCCTGGGGAGTAGGGTGCCCCTGAGCAGGAGTGGCAGAAGAGCACCACCCCACCACCCCAACGTGAGCCCACTGTGTCTTCCTGTGTGCCAGGAGCCAGGGGTGAAATGTCACCACTGGGTCTCAAGCCGGTCGTTGGGCTGACAGATGTCGTGGGTGTGGTGTGCACGCACCTGTGTCCCCCAGCCAGGGTGCGGGGGCCGGAGCATCTTACATTCGGGGGCATCTGGTCCCCAGATGAACACCTGGTCCAACCCTTCACCTTCACATAAAGAAACGATGATAGTAAACACTCGGACACACCAGGCAGTATTCACGCGCTTAGTTCTCACACGCCTCTAGGAAGGGCGACCCATCATCATTCCCATTCGACAGATGGAAAACTGAGGCACTGGGAAGAGAGGTCACCTGACCAAGGTCTGGGATTTGAACTAGGGCCATCCATCTCCCGTCTGTCTACTGAACTGTTGTCACAGGTCAGCAGGAGCCAAGACCCCCAGGGGCTCAGGCCCCTTCCCCACCCTCAGTCTGAAACCCATCCCCAGGTGATGGTGGTAGACACTCTGACTGTGGGCACTGGAGTCCAGGTAGGGCTGCTTGCTCTTGCATTAGAGACGGACAGAGCCCAAGCCTGGGAGGGGTCAGCAGCCCCTTTTCCCTCAGATGTGTCACCCTTAGTTCTCCGTCAATCCTTCCCTACTCTGGGCAGCCCCCCAACACACACCCTCTCTCTCTGTTCCAGTGCTGGGCGTCTCGCTGATTCTGTTGGAAGTTGGATCCCAGAAAACCAGTGGTAAGTCTGCTGGGAGCAAAGAAGTCCACAGCCAGAGCCTGGGGAAGGGGCCCTGGGCCCCCACAGCCCAGGCAGGGGGGAGGCCTGCTGCAGGGGGAAGGCCAGGGCTGCCCCTCCCAGCAACCCCTCCTTTGGGGATGATCCTGTCCCCCTCCCCAGCACCTGGCTCAGACCTCACCTTCCCACTGTGGTCACCATCCCCACAGACTGTGCTCGCTGGTGCCCTCCGAAATCCACGTGTGTCAATGCCACCACCTGTCGCTGCTTCCCGGGATTCAATTCTTCGTCCGGGGAGATATTCACCGGCCGCTTGGAGAGCTGTGATGGTACAAGGACTTGGGGTGGTGCAGGGGCGCGGAGACGGTGGGGCATAGCCCAGTGCCCATGGGGGATGTGAGTGGTGGTTGGGGTCTCAGCCTTTGGCCTTGGGACTGTCATCAAGGGCAGAGAAAAGAGAAAGGAAAAGATAGAAAAGTGGAAAATAAGTGAATAAACATGGCTTCCTGGAGAGAGAGGAGCTCTGGAGTCTGTGCTTCACTTTGCCCTTCCCGGACTGGGCGGGAAGATGCAGAGCTGCCACCCCCCACCATTTCAGCACTCCCTACTGAGCTCAAGTCCAGGATGCCAGACAGAGGGCAGAGAAGAGCAGAGCTGACTGATTCGGCTTCAGGAATGGCTTGCTCCAGCTGCAGCCCAGCCTCTACAGCATAGCTTAAGAGTCTAATCTTTTCCCAAAAGACACTTTAAGCGTCGGCCCCGTGCTGGGGAGTCAGGTGTGGGATAGGGATCTCTTCCTGAAGGAACTCATGCCTTTGGGAGGTGACCCTTAACCCTGCTGTGTTCCAGACATCAACGAGTGTGGACCACCCTCGGCAGTGTCCTGTGGAAAATTCGCAGATTGCCAGAACACAGAGGGGAACTTCTACTGCACGTGCATCCAAGGATATGAGCTTGCTTCCCGGGCAAGAGAGTTCAGGAATGAGAGTGAGAACACGTGTCAAGGTAAGAGCCACCCCGCACTTTCCATCTCCCCGTCCATGAGGTTTGGGGTCACCAGAGCCATTCCTGAATCATCCCACGTCCGCCTGCCTGTTCCTGAGCCTCCAGCACAGAGAGACAGGGTAGTGTGAAGGCCAAGGGCCCAAATCCTGACTTTGCCACTTGATAGCTGTGATAGCTGTGTGTGTGAGACACTGGCCAGGACACTTATTCAGAAATCACCGTTAATGTGCAAGATGTGATAACATTATTGTGATTTGTGTGTGTGTGTGTGTTTTTAAAGAGTCCCTATTTTTTACAGATAAAAAGAAAAGTAGCTTTGCTTTTTGTTAACTGTGTGACCTTGGACAAGTTCTTTCACCGCTCTGTGCCTATTTACCCATCTGTAAAAAGGGGGTGACAATGGTGCTTACCTCATAGAATTGCTGGGGAAATAGAGACAGCAAAGCACAGAATGGTGGCTGTTGGGTTTTGAATGATCCTCATCATGATCTAATGCACCCCCTCCAAGATGGGCACCCCTGGGGTCCGCCCCAGGATGGGCATGGAGACCGGCTGCTCCCGTCCACCCCCCACCACAGTCACATCTCTTGCCGTGGTCTTGCCGGGTGATGCCACGGTGTGGGCCCAGGTGAAGCCCGGCCTCTGTGCATCACCAGGACTTGCCCCCCTCCCAGGGAGAGCATCAAGCACAGGAAGGGGCTTCGGGTATCCACGGGGGCAGAGAGGGCCAGCAGCGAGTGGGCAGGAGCGACCACTTGCCCAGAGGGAGGGGGTTAGCGCAGAATAGAGAGAGAGAGAGCAGGGGAGGAGAGCAGAAGTGAGAGGTGAGGACGAGGTGAGCTGGGGGTCCAAAGGACTCTGGGGTGGGTCCGTAGGCCCTCCCCGCTGTGGAGAGAAGAGCCTACAGCCTTGGTCCCCAGCGCCGCCCTGCCCTGCGTGCAGACAGAGGGCTGCAGAGCCTCGCCGGTGGGAGGGAAGGGAGGACCTGCGCGTCCGTGGAGCCCAGGGGGAGGGCTCTGTCCACGGCTCTGCTGCTCCCTAGGGGCCTCTGGGTGAACGCTCGGCCCCAAACCTGTGGCCTGGCCAGAGGACAGAGCCTTTCCGTGACACACGCCTGGACAGGGGTGCCGTCCCCCCGACTGTGAGCCCCCAGCACGGGTGGTCGCTGTGGTTACGGAGAGGCCGTATTGCTGTATCAGAACAGGCCAGGGCTGAGAGAGGGGCTCGGTCAGGCCGCTGCGCAGGGACACGGGTGCACAAGAGACGGGAGAGGGGCCGCTGTGGACCTCAAGCTGGGCGACAGGGCGAGAACAGTCTGCTGGCTTGGCCCAGGGCCTGCTGCCTCAAGACCTAGCTCTGGGACGGGCTCAGCCTTTGCCGCAGCTGAGGACACATGCCGCCATGTCGTGGCAGTGGGATCTGCTGCAGACGGGAGACCCAGGCCCTTGCTCCACCTTCCCCCAGGCATCAGAGGACGTCCTGGGCACCCACCTGGTGTCCCGAACCTCTCTGAATCCCAAGGCTCAGAACCCTCCCCGGAGGGTCACTTTCGGATGTTTGGACTGCCCCGCTGCCTCCCCAGCATCTTATTTGCATAAAACAAGAGGGGAATGGCATTCAAGATACTTGGCAGGAGGTGCAATATCCATCCTCTTCACCACCATCAGTAACCGCCTGAATGAGACCTGCCCCCACCGGAGCCCACATGGGCCTGGCCGTACCAGGAGCCCTCTCAGGCCCTCGGCCACGACAGACCCAGGGACCCCATCAGGAAAGGTGGGAGGACGGAGATTTGAGGGCGGGTGCGCGGCCGGCCCTGCCCTAGCCAGCATCCCACCTGGAGAAGGCTCTTCCTGACACCCTGACCCCGGCTTCTCAGCCATTCGGCCTTCCTCTGTTTCCCTGCGCAAGGCTCTGTCCTGAGCCTCCCTGGTAGCTTTGATTCAGCCTGGATGACCAGGACCCAGAGGATGTTGTGTTTGGGGTGGGCCAGGTGACACCAACCCCCCACCCCACGCACACACATGCACACACACTTAGAGAGTCAGGTGAACCCAGAAGCTCCTGTCTGGACCAGATGACAAGAGAGGCTGTCATCCAGGACCATTGCTCCGGGTCTAACCCTCTCCTGAGGAGGTCAACTCAGGTCCCATGGAGCACTGGACCGCTCAGGGACAGAAGACAGAGGCTGAGCCCCATTCAGCTGGGCCCAGTGTGTGCATCCCTGGTGGGAGGCCAAGGGCCAAGAAGACAGAAACATGGGCCACCTCTCGCCCATCAGCACCTGCCAGAAAAAGGCATCTTCACTGCCCCAAGGCTGCCTGACTGGACATCAGTGACACTGTCCACCCCAGCCTGGTGCCCACTGTCCGGACGGCCCTGACCTGTCTGGCACCATCCTTACTCTCCCTGCCCCACCCAAAAGCCTCGTCCTTGGAGGGCCTGGCTCAGGGGTGGGTCTTGTCCATCTCCGTGGAGCTGGAATCTCAGAGTTTGCATGGATGGGAGTGTCCTGCAAGGATCACCGGGATTCCAAGCACGAACTCAGCCAGTGAGCGGCCACCCTGGGGGAGTTAGGACGAAGGCCATCGCTGGGAGCCATGACAGGTCCCGGTCCGGGAATGCAGCATTTTCCCTGCACTTGGTTCCCAGGAAGGCCCACCCTGGACTTGTCCAAGTCCTCAGGCTGGGACACAGGTGGCCGTGATGTCCCTGCCCCAGCTGGGAGCTGCCCAGAGAGGCCGAGGGAGCCAGGGCTGGCAGACGGGGAGGACTTGGACCACTTCTGGCAACATCTGGAAACAGAACATCTGGGCCACCATGCTCGCCCATAGCACGCCTCCATGTGAATTAGAAAAGGCACCCACTCACCAGAGAAGAGACAGTGGGGCCTTCCAGATGCTTCTATCCCAGGACACAGCTGCAGGCACCCATCACCCTCTCCTTCCCCCTGCAGACGTGGACGAATGTCAGCTGAAACCCCGAATCTGTAAAAGCCGCGGCATCTGCACCAACACCCAGGGCAGCTACACCTGCGAGTGCCCGCCCGGCTTGGAGCTCAGCCCGGGCGACCCGAATCTGTGCACAGGTAGAGGCCCTGGCAGACGCTGTGAGGCTGCGCTGGAGCTGGGGAGGGGCCGAGGCGGATCCCGCAGCCCCAGGAGGAGGGAGAAGACCCTCAGGTTCCAGAAACACCAGGGGTTTGCTCTGCCCAAGGATTCATCTCCCCGGAAGGTCCCACCACAGAGCAGGGAGGCAGCAGGGCCTTCTGGACCTGGGGTTCCCTTGTGGAGCCCCCAGCCTCTGCGCACACCTCCCGGCCTCACCCCTCCTCATCTGTCACATGGAAGCAGAGGAAGATGTCACTTCCAGTTCCCAGAAAGGGAACCTGGGCCAGAGCTGGGGAGGGAGTAGGCAAGAGTCCTTAGAAAGAAAGTTCAGGCTCCATGACTCAGTCTCCCTCCTGGTTTCACAGCCTATAAACTGGGGACCATGGTCCCTGCCGTGCCTCTCTTGCAGGGAAGCCATTGTAAGGTGCTTTGAGGTTGAAGTTGAAGGTCACCAGGCGTAGCATGTGCAATAATGGTGGGGTCCTTGGTGCCAGGCAGTAGAAGAGGGGCAGTGAGTGGAGGGGACCCTGACCCTCCGGCTTTGTCCTCAGATGTGAATGAATGCACGTCAGGGCAGAACCCATGCCACAACTCCACCCACTGCCTCAACAACATTGGGGGTTATCAGTGCCGCTGCCGCCCTGGCTGGAAGCCAGTTCCTGGGTCCCCCAACGGCCCCAAGAACACCGTCTGTGAAGGTACAGAGCTCAGACGCCACATCCTGGAGACCCACACTCAGAACATCTGATCACATATTCAGTGGCACCCACACAAACCAAGCAGAATGACCCCTGGGGGTGCCCTGTGCCAGGTGTTCATTGTTTTGAGGCTGGTTGGGAAAAGATCTGGGGGGTCTTGGGGACGGAGCTGGGGTACTGAGGAGCAGGCTCCTTGGAGACCCCAGACAGCCGCTAATTACTACCTGGGACTAAGGTATTTCTATAGTCACAACCTGCACATCGGTACAGGGCTCACGTGCTACATGCCAGGCTTCCCACACTTCCCATGACCCCTGCATCACCAGGATGTGGGTTCAGCGGGCGATAGCACCTCCAGCCAAGGGGAGACACTAACACAGGAAAAGGGGGCAGGGCACGGAGGGGAACGGGGTCCTGACTCCCATCTTTGTGTCCCCAGATGTGGATGAGTGCAGCTCTGGGCAGCCTATGTGCCACGAGTCCACCATCTGCATCAACACCGTGGGCTCGTACAAGTGCCGCTGTCGCCGGGGCTGGGAGCCCAAACCCGGATTCCAGAATAGGCAGCCCAACACCACCTGTGAAGGTACCTGGTCTGACCTGACCCCAGACCCCGCCCCTGACACACACAGACACTCTCACACCTAATGAATGGTGTTCTATCCCCTGCAGAGATGTCCTTCCCCACCTGGACCCCACCCCCTGGAATCAAGAGCCAGGTGAGTGGCCCCAGCAGGGACCAGGAGGCAGGAATCCCTCTGTGCAGCTCGCCTGATCCACCCATTTTCCCCCAGCTCCCCCACCCACACATGAGGCTCTCTGACCCCCCTCATGTCCCCTCTCCTCAGAGCATGTCCCACTTCTTTGAAAGAGTCCAAGAACTGCACAGAGACTTCAAGCCAGCCTTGGCTCAGGACACCATGCAGGTAAGGGCAAGAGCTGAGGGGACCCCTGGACAGCATGGGGGTGGCTGAGGGATGCTTCCATGCGGGTGGAGACAGCCCAAGCAGGGGTTACACAAATACAGACGTACATACACACCCCAAAACGTGTACACACACACACACACACGGAAGGAATATAATGCCAAAAGAACGGAGCAGTTAGGAATTTCACCTCCATGGTTAGACCACGAAGGTTCAAATCCTCCCCAACAACCCCCTACCCCCACCCATTGCCACTTTCTGCTATGTGACCTGAGGCGAGTGACTCCCCCTCTCTGGGCCTCAGTCTCATCTGAAAGTAATGCCTGCTCTATCTAGTTTGAAGGTTTTACGTGAACTAATAGAAGGGAGGTTCAAAGAAAGAGCGGGGCCTGGCATGCGGTGAGCATGATATGTGTTTGCCTATGTGCTAAGCCGGGTAGGAATGTGGGAGCCCCTGTGTCATTTTAAATATTCTAGGAGCTATGTTAAAATAAACAAGTAAAATTACACAAGTGAAATTAATGTGAAGACTGCATTTAATCCAATAGATTCAAAATATTACCACTGCAACGTGGAGCCACATTTCGGGTGCTCGAGAGCAACCGTTCTGGACAGGGCAGACCTAGACCAGAGCCTGGCAGGAAGCCCGCGCCTGGGACAAGTTAAGCACCAGTTACGGTCCATGCGCGCAGGCCCATACTCAACCCCCTCACTTGTCTTCTGACTACTGCACCGTCTCAGTGATTCCCCTGTCACCCCACTGACCCCCAGGCCGCCCCAGGTGGTTCTGCAGTGTGCCCCTTGGTAGAGGGGGCTGGTGAGGTCAGGGTCCTTTGGGCAGCCCCTGAGGGACAGTGACCCACCAGCTGTCACCCGTCACTCCCAGGACCTCATCAAGTCAGTGGATGAGATGCTGGAGGCCCCCAGGGACCTGGAGACCCTGCCCCTGCCTGAGAGGCACCTCATGGCCACCCACTTCCTCTTGGGCTACGAAGCAGTCCTGAGGACGCTGGCCAAGGCCATGCCTGGAGCCTCCTTCACCTATCTCTCCCCTTCGAACACAGGTGAGACCTTGCCCTGTCTTGCCCCAGCCCTGGACCCCATCCCACACCCAGAGCCCCCAGTCACTGCCCCTCTCTCCTCAGAGCTATCCCTGATGATCCAGGAGCGTGGGGATGGAAACATCACCATGGGTCAGAGCCATGCACGGATGCTGCTGGACTGGGCTGTGGCGACTGGAGCCAGGGATTCGGGTAACGGCAGGGAATCCGAGGGGACGCCAGCGGGAGAGGGGAGGGGAGCGGGGATGTGGCTAGGGGTGAGGTTCTGAATATGTAACAACTGGAAATTGAGCTATCGCCAGGGCCCCCGGGCATCCTGGTGGATTGGAGAGCCTGAATCAGAGGTCTCAGGAGGCAGGATGGGGCATGGGAGGAGGGAGGGCAGGAGAAGGTAACCAACCTGTCTATCCCCCAGGCCCCACCGTGATGGGTATCCTCTCCAGCTGCAACATGCAGAAATTGCTAGCCAATGCCTCCTTGGAGCTGGAGCCTGAGAAGAAAGTTGAGCTGAACAAAATCCACCAAAGTCCTTTCCGTAGCGCCGAGCCTAGGCTCCTCTCGGCAGTCAACTTGGTCTTTCTGAGCAACACAAACACAGAGAAACTTGACTCCCCCGTCACCTTTGCCTTCTCCCACCTGGTGAGTATTCAGGTGGGGAGGAATCAGCCCTACTCCTCACCCCCTACTTAGCCAAGGTCACGGTGGTTCCTCTGCAGCCTTCATTTCCCCACTCTGCTCCTTCCTCGGACGGACCTCAGGGCCTTTGCACTTGCTGTGCCCGCTGTTTGGGACACAATTTTCTCCCACGTGACTCAGTCCTTTACCTGGTTCCAGTCTTTGTTCAAATAGTACCTCCTCTTTTAGGCCTTCCCTGACCTCCTTATTTAAAATTACAATTTGTAGTTATGCCCCATCTCCCTCTATGCTGTTCCTTGTTTTAATAGCACTTACTCCCTTCTAACACGCTATCTAGTTTACGTGTTAGATTTATTATTTACATCTGTCTCCCCCACTAGCATGCCAACCCCAAAAGGGCAGGGACTTGTGTCTGCCCTGTTCGTTGTGTGCCAGGCTAGGGGACAGAGCAAAGTAGGTGCTCAGTAAATACTTATTAAAGGAAAAGCAGCCCTCCTTGGGCTCAACCCAAGCCCAGGACCCAAGAATGGCTCCAGGCTAACCACTCCAACCATTCCCACCTGCCCACAGCCGGAGACACCTGGGCCACGGCAGGAGCTGATCTGTGCATTCTGGAAGAGTGACGGCAACAGCAGTGGGCACTGGGCCATGACAGGCTGCCAGACCCTGGGCACCAGGAATGGCAGCACCACCTGCCGGTGCAACCACCTGAGCAGTTTTGCCATCCTCATGGCCCACTATGACATAGAGGTGAGCAGCCAGGGGCCACCCTCAAAAGCCCACAGGTGGCAAGGTTGGCTTAGGTGAGACAGGCAGCTGGTTCTTGATGGTTAAGGCCCAACTGGCCCTATATGGTCACACAGACCAGGTGGCCCCACCCCATGCCCCCCAGCCCCTTCCCTGGGACCACCCCCCCAGCCCTCCCCATGGCTCAGCAATTAAGCGGTGTGGCCTGGCACTGCAGACCCTGCTCTGACTGTCCACTTCAAACCAGTTGTTAAATATTGCTGAAAGCTCCTAAGGGAGCACAACTTTCTGTATGAGACCTCAGAGACCCATAGGCAAGCTGGTCCGCATGTTTAATTGGAATGGGCCAAGCAGAGTAGGGGCGCTTGTGGTCGAGGCCAAAAGTCCAGGAAGGACAAAAAGGTGGGTTTCAGTGAGTTGACAATGTGACAGGTGTAGAAGGAGTAAAATTTGAGATGAGGGAGAGGAGGATCAGAAAGATGGGACCATCAGTATTAGAAAAGAAAGATGTGGCCTTGAGGCTTCACTGGGGACCTTCTCAGAAGTCTGGGTGTTCAGTGGGGAGGCCCATCAGGAGGAACTGGGGACCCCTGCTGCATCCATGGTTGTTGGGGGGGCCAGGGCGGTATTTAGGATGAGAGACACACAGCAGGCTTGCTCAGGTGTTGAGGGCAGAGGATGTGGGGGGAGGTGAGCGGCATGATCAGAGACCTACAAGGCAGGCCCCAGATGGGTCTGGGTGGTGATGCCCACGAGGGCAGGAAGTCCTCAGGGCGCTGACCCAGCCCCGCGCACCCCATCCTGCATCTAGGACCAGAAGCTGGCCCTGATCACCAAGCTGGGGCTGGTGCTGTCGCTAGTCTGCCTGCTGCTGTGCATCCTCACCTTCCTGCTGGTGCGGCCCATCCAGGGCTCGCGCACCACCGTGCACCTGCACCTCTGCATCTGCCTCTTCGTGGGCTCCGCCATCTTCCTGGCGGGCATCGAGAACGAAGGCGGCCAGGTGAGGTCCGGGCCGGTGGAGGGTCCCACCCTCACCAGAGCGCTAGGCCGGCGAGGCCCGGGAGAGGGGGAGACCCGCCCACTCCCGGGGCTCGGTGAGGACAAGCCCGGGAGGCACGCGGCTCCCGCCCCCGCCCCCCTCCAGGCCGCGGCCCCGCCCGCCCGAGGAGAGGGCCCTGCGGGGGCGGCCCCTGGCGGCCCCGCCCCTCCCCGCCCCGCACTGACGTCGCCCCGCCCCCGCCCTGCAGGTGGGGCTGCGCTGCCGCCTGGTGGCCGTACTACTGCATTACTTCTTCCTGGCCGCCTTCTGCTGGATGAGCCTCGAGGGAGTAGAGCTCTACTTCCTGGTGGTGCGCGTGTTCCAGGGCCAGGGCCTGAGCAAGTGGCAGCTCTGCCTGATCGGCTACGGGGTGCCTCTGCTCATCGTGGCCATCTCCGCGGCCGTCAACAGCGAGGGCTATGGCCGCACCCTCTAGTGAGTGCAAGCAAGCGAGCGGTTCGACTGGAGGGCAGGGGACCCCAGTCCGGGCCACAGTGCCCCGCCCCTCCGGGGCTCTGACGGGACCCTCCCCTCTCACCCAGTTGCTGGTTGAACCCAGCCCGTGGCTTCCTCTGGAGCTTCCTGGGACCTGTGACCTTCATCGTTCTGGTAAGTGCCCCCCAGGCCCCCAGCCTGAGGGGCGTGGCCCCACACTGAGCCCTACTAGACCAGTTCCCTCCCTGCAGTTCCAAGGACTCCCCCTAATGCAAATTCTATGCTCCCCGCCCAGTGCAATGCTGTGGTCTTCGTGACTACTGTCTGGAAGCTCACTCAGAAGTTTTCGGAGATCAACCCAGACATGAAGAAACTAAAGAAGGCCAGGTGAGAGCAGGGGCCAGGAGGGGGCTGGCAGGGAGCCTAGGGTGTGTGAGGGGGGCCTTCCCCACTGAAGCCCCGCCCTCCCCGCAGGGTGCTGACCATCACGGCTGTGGCTCAGCTCTTTGTGCTGGGCAGCACCTGGGTCTTCGGCCTCTTCCTCTTCAACCCGCAGAGCTGGCTGCTCTCCTACACCTTCACCATCCTCAACTGCCTGCAAGGCCTCTTCCTCTTCGTGCTCCACTGTCTGCTCAACAAGAAGGTGAGCTGCAGCCGCTATGGGTGGGGTGCGCGGGGGCCCCGGTCCCGGGGCCTGCCCCTTCCCTAACCTGGCACCCTGGGCCCCACAGGTGAGGGAGGAGTACAGAAGGTGGGCCGGCAGGGTCACGGCGAACAGGTACTCGGAGTTCACCACATCCACGTCTGGCACCAGCCACAATCAGACCCAGGTAAGGGCTGAGCCTGGCGTCGGGGTGCTGGGCCAGAGGGCACCCAACCCAGACTCCGTTCTCACGGTGCTCCTTTCTCACCAGGCCCACAGGCCCTCTGAGTCCGGTATGTGACAGCGCGGGTCTGGCCAGGCCGGTAGCTCCTGCGGCCTCAGCAGCTTTTGCACATGCTAAAGACTGTCCCCTCCTCCTTCACCACTCCGCTCCCTCTGCCCTCCTGCCTTGGCCCCCACGTGCATCACAGAAAGCAGAGGGCAGCAGCTGTAGTCTGGCAGCTAACCCCAGAACATCCAGCCAGGTGGGGAGTTGGACCTGCCGGGCCTGCTTCTGGCGGCCTCTCGGCTGCACTCCAGCCGGGACCCAACGTGAGGGCAGCAGCTGGCCCGGGGCTGCAGCCCGTCCCTGCTACACAGGCCTGGACAGACAGACCAAGGACTCCTGTGCCCGGCCTGGCCTTTCCCCTCATCTGTCTTTGCCACAGAACGAGAGGCCAGGGTGCTGGGACCCAAGCTGCCCCTTAAGCTAAGACTGAGGCCAGGGGTGGGAGAAGGGCAGGGGCCCTCCTAGCCCCAGCGCCTGAGGTTCACGGTACAGAGGCCCATCTGCCCCTGGAGGCAGAAGGCTCTCGCTGTTGTGAAGGTTGTGGATACTGTATGGTTTTTTTTAAATCTGTATAAACCTTTCAATGTTGACACTTAAAAATTAAATATCACACTGATAACAGAAGCTAGCTGTGGGGGATGGCTGGAGCTCACTGGCCAGGCCTGCTACCTCCGTGAAATGCTGAGAACTGACAGACAGGGCGGGAGCCAGGATTCCGTAATAAAACTTTACTCATACACAAATCTACAGCTTTTGAACAGTAAAAAGGAAGGCCCGCTGATGCCTAGAAAGAGGCCTGGAAGCAGCACTCAGGACACAGGGCAGCTCTGGCCATCAGGCGCGTGGTTACCGGCTCTGCTCAACTGTAAGACACACAGAGGGGAGGCCAGTGAGATGGGGAACAGGGGATCCTGTCTGGGCCCAGGCCCTCGGCCCGCCCGACACTTACTGTATGTGGAGATGTCGATTTCTTCAGGAAGTTCTGCCACATTCACTTCAAACCTGTCCTGAACGTCATTAAGGATTTTGGCATCATTCTCGTCAGATACAAAAGTGATAGCCAGACCTTTGGTCCCAAAGCGACCTGCACGGGCCACCTGCAGGGTAACAGAAGCAGGGGGTCAGGCCACAGAGACATAGCCTGGGGATCCGATGACAAGCAGGGCCACATCCCCACTCACCCCCCCCCCGCCCCGGGAGAGGGATGTCAGGGAAGTGACACGTCTGTGGAACCACTCACTCGGTGGAGGTAGGTGTCCGAGTCCTCGGGCATGTCATAGTTGAAGACGATGTTGACTCGCTCAATGTCCATCCCTCGGCCAAACAGATTGGTGGCCACCAGGATTCGCCGCTGGAAGTCTTTAAACTGCTGATAGCGTGACAGACTGGATGCAGGAGGAACAAGAGGCGGCCATCAGACACAGGGTTCCTGAGCGGCACTCCCCACGCGGTGCCTGCCTGGGCCTCTGAGGGAGGCACGCACTCACCGCTCCTCCTGGGCCATGCCCCTGTGGATAGCAATGGCCGGGAAGTTCTGCTCCACGAGGAGCTGGGCCAGGGCCATGCAGCGCTGCACTGACTTCACGAAGATCACCACCTGCGAGGGAGGGAGGCAGGAAGCAGCGGTCAGAGTCAGAGCGCCCCCTCCCCCGCACCATCCTCACAAAGACCCAGAACCCCAGGAAGGGCCACACAGTGTCACCTGGTTAAACTCCAACACGTCCAAGAGATCAAAGAGCTTGCGGTTCTTCTCACTGTCCTTGAGCTTGACGTAATACTGTTGCAATCCGTGCAGTGTGAGCTTGGTTTCATCGTCTACAAACACCTCCATGGGCTGTGCAGGAAGGGGCAGGCAGGGCTTACTTCCGGGCATCTGCCTGCCCAGAACGTCCTAGCGAAGGACTCCATGCTGTGATGCTTCCCGGAGGGCAGGCTGTCTCCCAGTAAACGCCTCTCTCCCAACAGCTGACCTAAGCCCTGGTCTGACTCAGGTATAGACCAAGCTCAGCTCCCAGTCTGACAAGACACAGGGGGGAAGGCAGGCCCCTGGGCCTCCCAGCATTCTCGTGCAGTGAGGGAAGGGTGGGTGTCCTGGAGCAGCAATAGCTCAGGCCCTAGAACCCAGCAGGGCCAAAGCTGTCAGTCCCAGCCCACTCACGTCTTGCATGAACTTCCTGCAGACAGGCCTGATCTCCTTGCTCAGGGTGGCGCTGAACATCATGCACTGCTTCTCGTGGGGTGTCAGACGGAAGATCTCCTGCACATCCCGCCGCATGTCTGGGTGGGGAGGACAACAAACAGGTGCGCATGAGTGCCTGGCAGACCACGACCCCCACCCAAGACCAGCCCCAGCTCCTCCCAACCTGTGCCAGGGAGCCGTTAGCGCCTTGACGAGGGCGGTGTGAGCCGAGGAGTGGAGGGAGGGGTGAGTCCCAGGTGCCTGAGGGGCTGGACTCGGGGCGAGCACAGGCGCGAGAGGAGCTGCCATCCACTTACACGCTGCCAGAGCGGAGCAGCCGTGCCAGCGCGCCTCGAGCCACGCTTCAGGGAGGGGAGCCTGAGGCAGAGACAGCCGCTGGGGTGAGAGCTGCAGCCGCCTCCCAGGACACAAGCCCCATCTCCCACCGGCCCTGGCGGGGCTCACTGAGGGCAGGCAGGGGGCTAGAACTAACTCAGCAGGCGGCGAGGCCACCCCATTCCAAGGGCTAATACGTACACAGGCCCGGACACGGCTCGTTTGGGCCCTGTGGCCCCACTCAGCCTGGGCTCAGAAGCAGCAGGTCACTCTGCCAATGCTAGAACTTTCCCTAAAATCATGTATAGAAAACCTGTGTGCCAGCTACCCACCTGACCCCTCTCTGAGGCAACCTTTGGCCTATCCTGTCAGGGCCCACCTGGCTCTGAAGTCTGGGGGGCTAGGAGGGCTGTGAGGGTGGGGAGGGTGCGGCTGGGTGGGCCTCCGGCAGCTCCCATACCCAAAGAGGACACTCACCCAGCTGCTCCAGCATCTTGTCACACTCGTCCAGCACGAAGTGCTTCACGTTCTTCAGGTTCAGGCTCCTGTTCCGCACTAGTGCCAGGATCCGGCCTGGTGTCCCCACTACGACATGGGGACAGTTCTTCTTCAATACCTCTTCATCCTTCTTGATGGAAAGGCCCCCAAAGAACACGGACACCTACGTGGGTGGAGAGAAAGTTGCTTTTGCCTGTCTAAACGCTGAAGGCTCACACCCACTCCAAGCTGATGGCCACCCAGCCTGTAGCCCTACCAGCTTCTGCTCCAGCGGCCCCCTAACCTCCTCCCCCGGCCCCCCCGCCCCGGCCTAGAGCCTGAGAGCCTGGCCATGACTCCAGTGGAAAGCAGCCCCATGGCTGGGACCAGCACAGGCCTCTGGGGGCCATGCATAATTCATCAGACTTTTAAGGAACATAAACCACCGCAAACCTCAAAGGCAGCCTCTGCAGCCAAGCTTGGTAAACACTGGCTGGGCGAGAGCTGGGACAGCGAGGCTGCAGAGGACCATGCAGCACGCCCAGCCTGGCCTGAGGAGACTTACCTTGACACTGGGCATGTACTTGGAGAAGCGTTCGTACTCTTTGCTGATCTGGAAGGCGAGCTCCCGCGTATGGCACATGACCAGGACTGTCACCTGCAGGGCAGGTGGAAGAGAAACACTCAAGTCAGTGTCCTAAGTCCTGCCCCAGCCACAGCCCACACCAGTGCTCTCCCATGGGGGCCCATGTCCCTCAAGGGTTCCTGCCAGACTGCTCCCCACACCTCCTGCCACTGGAAGGTCCGGTCCAGATGCTCCACCTTCTCCCCACCCTTCACCTGCCATTCACTCCCTGTGTCCCTTCAGCTAATGAGGACTGTCTCCCGCTGCCGGGATCCACAGGGAGACCTAGCTGGTGAGGTAACCCATGCTAACAGATTCCTGAGAGTCTGCTCTCTGGCTGGCCCATGACCACCGAAGAAGGAGGCTGCTCCCGCCTTCATGCCCACGATGCCAAGTGCTGCGACCACACAGCCTCCCCGTGACTCTCCCTCTCCTTCAGTCGACCCTAAGGAAACCAGGGCTCGTGCACCCACACGCAGCCCACGGATGTGTGCCCCAGTATGACAAAAGCACAACACAGGAAGGCACCTCGATTCTCCAACAAAATTCATGTGTGAGGAAGTAACTGTCAGCAGCAACGGTAGTAACAAATCTTTATTCAGTATAATCTCACCTGAATAAACTTGTACAATCTAGAAAAGCACATGACAAATTAACAGCTGTACCTCTGGCAAGGAAAATCATGGGCCCTTTTCAGTTTTCCCTCTCAGGTGGTCATTTCTGGGGGGATTCTGTCACAACTAAGTACGGTACTTAATCTCAAAAGCCCACAAAGAGCACACAGGATCGGAAACGTTTAACACGGGGAGCGGCAGACACTGGCGCCTCAGGCAGCTCGGGCCCAACAGGGAGGGCGCCCACCCACCTGTCCGTTTACTGGCTCGATCTGCTGCAGGGTGGCCAGCACGAAGACTGCCGTCTTGCCCATCCCAGACTTGGCCTGGCACAGGACGTCCATGCCCAGGATGGCTTGGGGAATACACTCGTGCTGGACTGAGGGAGAGAGCACGCATGAGCGACCAGAAACCGGATGCTCCCTGGGTGCAGGCTCCTCGCCAGGTGGCTGAGGAGACCACAGTGAGGGCGCGCAGAGGAGGCTCTTGGCAGGGAGAACCAGGGAGGCATACCCTCAGATGGATGCTCAAAGCCACAGTCCACTATGGCCCTCAGGAGCTCTGGCTTTAGCAGAAAGTCCCTGAAGCCAGAGCTGTGGATGGAAACATAGGAACCCTTGACGTCTTTCTTGGGGGGAGCAGGAGTGCTCTCTGGAGGAGCCTGGGGCTCTTCATCTTCCTCATAATCCAGAAGCTCATTTTCCACATCCTGTTCTGCCATGGTGCTGAGAACAGAGGAAGGAGAAGAGCTGAAGGAAGCGAATGAAAAAAACCCACCCATCGAGGGTTACTGAGGGAGAAGGCTGCCCAGCAGCTGCAGTCTGTTGTCACAGGTCCAAGAGGAGCAAGGCACTGGAGCCGTCTTACAAGCCGGCACAGAAAGGACCCAGATGATGAAGCTGATGGCCATCACTCTCTGACCCCTTTCCCTCATACCCTCCCCCCACCCCACACACTCCTGCAGAAAGTCCCACCAGCTCCACCTGGGAAGCACCTCCTAGCCTAGCCTGTCGTGGTCACACCCTGCCCTGCTGTAAGCCACCTCATCTTTCTCTGGGCTCCTGTCCCCCATGCCCACACATGCACACACCCCTCCACCTCCAGGGCCTCCCTCTGCTCTGAGTGAAATCCCCACACTTCCCTATGGTTCTCACATCCCTCCTCGTTGGCCCTTGCACACCTCATTCCACACTACCCCTTTCAAACCACTCCCAGCCTTGCCTGGCTGCTCAGACTCATCAAGCCCCTACCCCCAAGCTTTTGCAGCACATTGCCACCACCAGGAAAACTCTAATGAGCCACCTCAGCCCACCTAACCTAAAGGAGCTCGCTCCCCACCACTGCCCAAGGAGTCCACCAGGCCTGCACGGGGTAGGACCCCTGAGACCAGAAGATGTGGCTGCCAGAATGCTGGAGAGACCTGAGTCTGTGAGAGAGCATAGTCTGCCCTGCCCCAGCTCCTCCCGCTATTTGTGGTCTGCACAGGGGAATAATTAAGTACTCTCATGAACAGGCCTCCCACTGGGCCCAGGCCAATAAAAATAGAGCTGAGATGGTAAACAGAATTAATACAAAGCTTGCTCACCTCCTGGCTTTATTTAATCCAATACAGCACCTACTGGGTGCAAGCTACAAGAGACCCAAAAGTGAGAATATGATTTTTTGTCCTCCCAACCCCACCCCAGCCTCCAAGTCTAGAGGGAGGAAGAGCTGAAGCAGTCACTCTTCTTCCTGAGCTGAATGTGGAGGGTCCTGGGCCCACTTTATGGCCCTCCCTCTCTCATTCTCTCCATGACTTCATCCAGCCCCAGGGCTTTAACCACCTCTGTGTGGGAGACCTCCCAAACTTCTGTCTCTATGCGGTGACAGCTCCCCTCAACAACAGCCTCTGTTACCCAGCTTCCTCGTCCACATCTCCCCTTGGAACCTGAACGCAAAATACCCAGAGCAAACCCTCTGTTTCTTCCTGCAGACCTGCTTCTGAAAAAAGGCAATTCCATTCTCTCAATGGCTCTTTCTCTCCTCCTGTCCAGTCAGCCAACAGGTCCCAATAGGACAATTAGGCCACTTCTTGCCCCTGCTACCTCACTGGTCCCAAGCTACCTTCACCTTTCTTTCTTTTTATATATTTACTTAAATAATCTCTACACCCAACGTGGGGCTCAAACTCTGGACCCCAAGATCAAGAGTCGCATGCTCTTCTGACTGAGCCAGCCAGGTGCCCCTTCACCGTTCTTTTTTAAAATTAGAACAGCTTTACTGAGATATTTACATGCTATACCATTCACCACTTAAAATGTACAACTCACTGGTTTTTAGTATTCTTAGTACAGTCAGAAATATGTGCAACGATCACTACAGTTGGAATGCATTACACATTTCACTTGGTCTTCAAAAAGACCATACCCTTTACCTATTATCCTCCCCATCCCAACCCCCTTGGCTACCGCTAACCTACTTTCTTTTCCATGAATTTGTTGTTTCAGACATCTCATAAATGGAATCATACAACATGTCACCATTCATCCAGCTTCTTTCACTTGGCATGTTTTGACACTGATCCACTTTGTGGTATGCATCAGTACCTCATTCCTTGTCATAGCTGAACATTCCCTTGCATGGCTATACCAGTTGATCCACTGTCAGTTGATGGATATTTGGGCACCATCACCTCTTGCTTGGATTATGCTAATAGTCTCCTCACTGGTCTCCCTGTTTTCCATCCCCCTCCATCTTCTCTCCCCACAACAGCCAGAAGGAGCCCATTAAAGCTACGTCAGAGAATGTCACCCCTCTGCTCAAAACCCTCCACAGGCTCCCACTGTGCTCTGAATAAAACTGAAAAGAGTCCTCACCATGACCTACCAGACCCTACACGAACTGACCCCTCCTCTACGCTCAAACCTCATCTCCTCCATCACCCTTACTCACTGGCCTTGCTGCTGTGCCTCAAACCTGCCTCAGCACCTCTGCACTTGCTGTTCCTGCTGCCCACAACGGTCACGAATCCCTCTGCTTTCTTCAGGACTCTTGCTCCGGAAGGGCATTTCTTGCAGGCCACAACTAAAAAAGCACCCTTTTTTTAGGTCATGCCTGTCAGCCCTTTTGCCCAGCCCAGAGCCTAAAACAGATAAGCACTCAACAGCAATGGCTGAATAAATAGAATCAGAATTGAGGCCTCAAGGCAGAGTTTAGGGGCTAGAGCAAGCATATACCCTTATCTGATTCTTGAAAAAAAAGTATTCGGAACAGGAAGGGGTTACTTCCCATGCAGCCAGGCCCTTGTGAGGAATGGAGAGCAAGACTGGCTGGTAGAAGTAGAGGCAGAGGACAAAGCTGGGAAAGCTGTTTAAGTCGAGGACATCCATACTTTGTTAAGCAATAAGGAATCGATGATTAAATTTTTGAGTTGAGTGACTCAATTGTCCCAGAGCAATTTACTCCAGAGTAGAAGATGAGTGGGGAATGAGACCAGCAACAGGGAAAACTAGTCACCAAGAGAGGATTAACCAGGGTGGGGGCGTTATGAGGGAAGAATAAGGTGGAACATTCAACAGGGCAGGGCTATCTCCTGGGTAATCTCTGGGCAGAGAAGAGCTAGAGTCACCTGCTCTGACCTTCAAACCTGAGCGACCAAGAGGAAATGATGCATTTGATGCATTTAAAAGATACAGGTCAAAAGCGTTTTGTTCTTATGGGGAGACAGATTCAGGGACAGCCTGAGTTTGAGGCACAAAATCTAAAGCTCAAAACAAATTAGAGGGGGCAAGGACTGCTGGGGTTTGTCCCACCCAGCGGGGGTGGCTGCGATGGCTGAGGCCCCAGGAGCAGATGAACTTGAAAGCTGACACCGGAAAAGTGACAATTCAGACACGCCCACGGGTACCCACTCACTCTCAAAGTGCCCCCAGGGAAGACTTCCACCTCGGAGTTTGCCTCTTGAGACATCTTTTTTGCTCTAAATCTCTGGAACCCCGAATCCCTTAAACGCAGAGCAAGAATATAGCAGAGTGGGGGAGGGCAAGTCCCTGGGACTTGAAGAAGCCTGTCGCGTCTACAAGCTCGGGTTACTCCCACCGCAACCCCAGACCCTGGCGCCGCCCCACCCCCCCGAGTCCCTCCCCTAAACGGCCTAGGCGGTCTCCTCGGACAGACAGGCTTTCGCCCCAAGTCGGGTTCGACCTGTGGGCCGCCATGACAGCCTACTCCCGGAAGCGGGCATGCTCCCCGCGCGCCAACAGCCACCGCCCCCCTTTGCGCATGCGCTGTGGCGTTCAACGGCCACTGCCGCGCGCGGCGGACGCCCCAACCGCCCCGCCCCCCCTTGTCTCGCGCCCCCTCTTCTTCCTCCTCCCCTTAACCTCCGGCGTCTCCCCTCGCCCGCTCGCTCGCCCGCAGGTCCGAAGTCTCCGCACCGCGGCCCCGCGCCCCGGGCCCATCGCTCACCTGGTTCCCCGTTCGCCTCCGCGTGCTGCGAGGAGCGCCGTCCGACTGGGGTTACCGGTCGCGCGCCTCAACACGAGCTGCAGCGCTTCCTGCCTCCTACGTCGGCCTGCGGCTCTGCTCACTGGACTGCTGGCTTTTCATTCAAGAGAGGCGGAAGCGATGATTGGATCCTGCAAGAGGCGTCTGGAGGCTATTGGTGAAGAGAGGAAACAGGGCGTGCCTCATGCCTCAGGTTCATTGGTCAATCTAAAAGTAGGCGCCCTGGGCTAAGGCCGACGTGGGCCCGTGCGCTGTCACGTGATTGGCGGTTTGCCTTCGGTGGGCGTCGCCATATTTAGTACTGGCCGCCGAAGCCGGGGATGATTTGCCTTTGGCGAGTGTCTCGCCTTTATGTTACGTGGCTTCTACGTCTGGCATGGAATTCAGGGCCTTTGAAGTGGGCGTTAGCCCGCGGCCACTTGGTTCTCCAGGGTGGAGGCTCTGAAAGAGTCCTGAAAAGGATTGGGAGGTCGGAATGACTCCTGCGTGAAGAGGACAGTTTGCACCCGCCGTTGACGGTTCCCATTTGCTGAGAGTCTTGTCCTGGGGCAGACTCCGTGCTGGTGGCCATGCAGGTTCGGGCCACAAAACCCAAACCAGGATGTTTTAGTCATGAAACTTTTTTTTTTAATTTTACTTTTTCCTTCAATTACATTTTTCCAACCTTACCTGCCCACCCCCCCGGTACTTTACTGAGGTAAAGTTTATAGTAAAAAAAAAGGTCCACTGATTTTTGGAAAATTGGCAGCCAAGTGACAGCTGCCCAGTGAAGATGCAGAACATTTCCATGACCCCAGAAAGTTCTGTTGTGCCCCTCTCGGGTGAACCGCACCTCTTCCGCCTCACCAGGCAAAACACTATGTGGATTTCTGTAATTATGGATTAGTTCTGATCTTGAATTTCATAAAAACAGAATCATGCAATAGATTGCCTTTTGTATCTGGCTTCTTTGGCTCAACAAACTGTTTTTGAGATTTGTCCGCGTGCTGCATGTATCAGTAGTTCTTTTTCTTTGCTGAGTAGTAGTCCACGGTATAGCCACAATATAGCCAACGTAGTTTCTCCATTCACCCATTAATGGACATTTGGTTGTTCCAAGTGTTTGGCCACTATCAATGAAGCTTGTAGAAGTATTTTCATGAACCTAAGTTCACTTCTCTAGGGCAAATGCCAAGGAATGGAATGGTAGGCTGAAGGTCATTTGTGTGTTCAATTATAGTAGATCGTGACAGTTTTCCTAAGCTGATCTGCTTTACACTCCCACTAGGCACCCTGTGAAAGTCCCAGTTACTCCCACTCCTTGCGTATACCTGGTGTCATCCGTCTTTCTCAGCTGTGTTTTGATTTGGGGATTTGGGATGGTGGGGGGAAAGGGAGGAGAGATAAGCTGTCAAACATGATAATCCTGCCACAGCATTCCAATCTCCCTAAGCCCCTGACACAGTTAAACCTTCCTCCACAGTTTTCCGGGGAAATTCTAGCCTTTCAATTTCATTTAGTGTAGGCTATCTTGGGGTCCATGTTTTAGACAACAAATTCAGAGCTGATACCACCAGAGGTACAACTTCAGTCAAAAAGCCCAATGAAGAGAAAGCAGTCAATTGAGAGGGAAGCTTTAAATAATAAAGGGTAGATATTGTAGGTAATAATTATACCATAACGCTTAGCACCTCCAGTGTGCCCAGCAGGGCCAGGATGAGGGTGAGGCATGCAAAATTTAAGGGGGCACCAAAAACTGTCATCCAAATAAATAATTTTAATACACTATTTTAAAATCAAAATTAACTTTTAAAATCTATGATGAACAAAATACCAAAATGTTAAGTAAAAACAGGATCAGTAACAGTGCTGCATGGAGTAAAGCCGTATTAGTGCCCGAGGCAAAAGGGAAAGATCAGGATTACTGATCCTGTCTTTATCTGGACTTTTTGCATTGATTTTGATTTCAAAAATTATTGCATTAAAGCACTGTGTGTCTTGATTTTTGGCACCCCCTTAAATGTTGTACCTGAAGCGAATGCCTCACTTTCCTCACCTAGTTCCCACCCTGGTGCTCAGTCTTGTTCTGAGAAAGCTAAGCTATCAAGTGACTGAATCCCCCACCTGGAGCAGATTAGTGCATATATTAGCATATCCATTGTCAGGCGGGTGACCTGAGGTCCAGAGAGGGTTAGTTCCAGCCCCGTGGTCACACAGATGGCAGGGATCCAAGCCCAAGCCATCTCCCTCCATTAGACTTGGCTACATCCTACAAAGGTGGAGATAGAAGCCAAAGCCAGGTAACTTGGAAGCCCAGAGAAAACCTGTCCCTGGGGAAAGAGGAGGTGCCCCAGGAAAGCAGAGGAGAGGCAAGCTTGGAATAATTAAATCATCTGAGGTGAGTTACGGAGGAGACAGCCAAAGCCAGTTGAGTCCTGTTGACAAGTGTGAAAATTAATAAAGGGAAAGCTCACTAAAATAAAGTTGGGAGGCCAGAAGAGGGAGCTCTCTCACAATACCACTCCTTGTCAGCCCTTTACATTCTCACCTGGAAGCCTATACTTTTACTGCCCTAGCAGGAGGAGGAAAGATTTTTCTCCTGAGCCAGCAACAGCCCAGCCAATGAAAGACAGTCACGACTCAGCCAATGAGAGACAGTCACGACTCAGCCAATGAAAAGCCACTACACTTTGAGGGGCACCTGGCTGGCTCAGTGGGTGGAGCATGGAAACACTCCATCTCAGGGGTTGTGAGTTTGAGACCCGCGTTGGGTACAGAGATTACTAAAAAAAAAAAAAAAAAAAAAAAAAGTCTTAAAAAAGAAAAAAAAAAGAAAGAAATAAAAAGAAAGGAGGGAGAAAGAAAGAAAAAGAAAGAAAGAAAGAGGTGCCTGTGTAGCTCAATCGGTTAAGCCTCAGACTCTTGATTTTGGCTCAGGTCATGATCTCAGGGCCGTGAGCCCTGTGTCAGGCTCTGCGCTGGGCATGGAGCCCGCTTAAAATTCTCTCTCCCTCTGCCCCTCCTCCATCAAAAAAAAAAAAAAAAAAGCCCCTACACTTTGAACTCCCAATTTATTCCAATGGAATTTTGTTTATAATATCCCCTCCCAACTCCCTCTTTCCACTGTGAAAGTGCATTCTTCCATCTTGTACTCTGGACTTGCCTATGGTTTTGCCATAACTTGCTTGTCACAAGTTAAAATTCTCTACTATTGCCAAATAAACCGATTTGCTGGTAAAATAACTGATTGTTTAAGGTTAACAAAATTCTGGGGAAACAGGAAAACACCCCAGCACACCCCCATCCATGCAGCCAGGGGGAGCTTCTACTATTCAGAAACAAAACACCAATTTTAAACCCGGAGATGATCAGAGCCTCCTAAAGTACATCCAACCACTCAAGATAAACAAATGTTAACTAACTTTGTCATATTGGCTTGATTCACTTCAGAATTATTTTAAGATATAAACTATCTTAAAGCGTACCCACTCGAAAGAAAGAAAGAAAGAAAGAAAGAAAGAGAACACCCACTCAAATGGCTAAAAAGAAAAAAAGTGACACAACCAACAGCTTGACCAAGAATTCTCATCCGCTGCTAGCAAGCATGTAGAATGGGGAAAATACTTTGGAAAATGATTTGGCAGTTTGTAATAACCAGGGTTTCTCAATCTTGGCACTACTGACACTTGGCCTGGCACATTCTTCGCGGTGGGGCTGTCCTGTGCATTGTAGGATGTTGAGCAGCATCCCTGGCCTTCCCCCAGTAGATGCCAGTAGGGGTGACAACTAAAAATATCTCCGGACATTGCTAATGTCCCCCCTGGTGGAGGGGGCAAAATCACTCCAGATGAGATCTTTTGGGCTAAATATCATGACATCATGGCTAAGCAATCCTCCTAGGTATAGATCTAACAGTTAATGAAACACTTTTTGCCCACAAAAAGATATGAACAAGGAAAGTTCTTTCCATAATAATCCCAAGCTGGAAATAACCCAAATGTCCATCAACAAGTAAATGGGTAGGGGCACCTGGGTGGCTCAGTTGGTTAAGCATCTGTCTTCAGCTCAAGTCGTGATCCAGCGGTCCTGGGATCAAGTCCTACATTGGGCTCCCTGCTCAGCGGGGAGTCTCTTTCTCCCTCTCCCTCTGCCTCTCCCCCTTGCTCATGCTCTCTCTCTCTCACTCTCTCTCTTTTAAGTAAATAAATAAAATCTTAACAATCAAAAATTAAAAGACACACCTTATAGTTAAAATGGAAGTCACCTGTGTTCACTTTCCCACTTCCCCTCCACTCCCCCACTACAGAAACAACAACCTAAATAAAAAGAACTATACTGAACTGACCGCTTGTTCTGTGCTTTATAAGAATTAATTCATGGGGCGCCTGGGTGGCTCAGTCATTGGGCGTCTGCCTTCAGCTCGGGTCGTGATCCCGGGGTCCTGGGATCGAGCCCCGCGTCGGGCTCCCTGCTCCGCGGGGAGCCTGCTTCTCCCTCTGCCACTCCCCCTGCTTGTGTTCCCTCTCTCGCTGTGTCTCTCTCTGTCAAATAAATGAAATCTTAAAAAAAAAAAAAAAGAATTAATTCATTTAAGCTCCCCAGCAATCCGATGAGGGCACGTGCCACTCTGTCATCCCCTCTTACAGATGAAGAAACTGAAGCACAGAGCAGAGGAGTAACTTCCTCAGAATCTTACTGTTGGTATGTAGTGGTGCCAGGAGATGACCTCACTCTCCTCATCCAGGGTGCCAGGCACACCAGGAACACACTACTCCTGGAGTTTTTTAATAAACTTGATACATAGTTTCACTTTCTGTTTTCCAGTAATTGATATAAACAGTATCAAACTGTATCATTTTTTTTTCTACTTTTATTTATTTTTTTTATCCCCCCTCAACCCAAAGTTTGTGAGTTTAGCTTTGTTGATACATTTAGCCTTTCTGGTATCAGATGAATATTTCTTTTTCTGGCCCCCAGCTGGCTGGTGGGAGACTTGGTTTGCAAAGAGCCTTTTGAGAAAGAATCCTCATTCAGTTCCTCCCCTGCTAAGAAGCCATCAGCGGCTTCCACCATTCTCAGGGTCAAGTTTGAACTCTGGGGAGGTGCTGGACCCCCTCCATCCCCGCCATCTGTGGCATGTGGAAACTGTCCCTACTCCAGGTTCATCAGCACTAAACACTCCAGCCATACCCCATGATGTCCTGTTTGTTCAACCACTTGTTCATCCAGCAGCTATTTATTCGAGCACCTTCCATGTGCTAGACACTGTTCTAGGAGCTGGGGACTCAGCAGTGAACAAGACAATGATCTCTGTTCTTAGAGAGCTGACATCCTGATTGAGACAGACAAGGAAGAAAATAGAGTAAAATCTATTAAAATTTGCAGGGAAGAGAAATGGAGCTATGTGAGGGGTAGAGTTTGGTAGCAGGCAGGGAGTACTCTCAGAAGGCATTTGAGCAAAGATGGAAATGAAGTGAAGAAGAAAGAATGCCAAGATGAGAAGGAAAAACACTGCAGGCAGAGAGGAACAGCAAGTACAAAGGCCCTGAGGTAGTAATGGGCTTTTTTGAGGAGTGGTGAGGAGGCCAGAGTGGTGTGAATGAGGGGAGAAGAATGGAGATGAGGGGAAGAATCAGGACGTGCCAAATTCTCCCTCACCCACTTCTAGGGCTTTGCCCCTGTTGTTCCTTCAACCAGACACCCTATTCCTCTTTATCTACTTTGTGGTTTCCTAATTTGTCCTTAGTGCCAGCCCTTCTGCCTCTTCCACAGTGGGGCAGCTGCCTCCTTAAGGCATGGGTCGTCTTGGGATACCTTTCTCCTGACACCTCACACTGTGTCCACTCACACATTCTGCAAAGATTGAGTGAGTGTAGGCCAAATGTTGAGCAATTTCAGAGAGGAGTGACAGTTAAAATAAATAAAACAGGGCCATATTTATAATAAATATGATAGGGTATGGAAAGGTCTCTCAGAAGAGGTGACATTTAAACAGAGACCTAAATGATCAGAAAAGGCTAGCCTTGGGGAGATGGGATGGAAGGGCATTCCAGACCGGAAAACAGCCAGTGTAAAGGCCCTGTGGTTGGAAGTAAAGTGAGAATATTTGAGGAACAGAAGGAAGGCCAGTGTTGCTGGATGGGGATGAGGGGAGTAGAGGGGGATGCAGCTGGACAGGTGGGCAGAGGCCTGACAAGACTACCCTGTAGACCAGGTAAGGGGCAGGTGTTTTTCCTAAGACCTTCAGAGAACCAGGGACAGGTTAGAGTTTCCGAGGCCCCAAAGCAGACTGGAGAGGGGCCAGAGCAGCTGCAGGGAAGTGCCAGTGCAGTTACCATATTTAGTTGAGATTGCACAATGAGTCCTTGGTCTCCCTCTTTCAAGCCTGAGTGCGGCTCTGTTTCCAGTGCCACCAAAGTCCCCAGCGGGCATCGATAAATATCCACTGAATAAACGAATGTTGGAAGGTTGGAGTGAGAATTTGGCAGGGTTCCCCAGCTCCATCCAGGGAGGAGGGAGCCTGGGACCTGGCAGGCAGCAGAAAGCCCATCCCTGAACACAGTGGCCCAGTCCCTGGGCCAGCTTGGAGCCTAGCTTTGCCACATCCTCCCCACCTGTAACACAGATGGGCTGAAGAATTAGAAGAAGACAGGGCAAGCGCTATAAACACACCAGCTCCATAACTGGGGATTCTCCTCAGTTATAACTGAGGACACCTCACCCTGTGTCTACTCACTCATTCCACAAAACCTGAGTGAGCATAGGCCAAATGCTGGTCAATTTCAGAGGAGTGACAGTTTAAATAAAACAGGGCCATATTTTAAATAAATATGACAGCATAGAACGGTCTCTCAGAGAAGGTGACATTTATTTCTTTTTTAAAGATTTTATTTATTTGACAGAGAGAGAGACAGCGAGAGAGGGAACACAAGCAGGGGGAGTGGGAGAGGGAGAAGCAGGTTTCCCGCTGAGCAGGGAGCCTGATGCGGTGCTTGATCCCAGGACCCTGGGATCATGACCTGAGCCGAAGGTAGACGCTTAACGACTGAGCCACCCAGGCGCCCCAGAGAAGGTGACATTTAAATGGAGACCTAAATTATCCAAAAGTCTTGGGGAGATATGTGCCTCAGTTTCCTAAACTGTAAATTGGGAGCAAAAGAAATAACTCAAAGGGTTCTTTAATTCAAATGATAAATAATCGAGGGACAGCCAGGAGGCTGGTGTGGCTGGACGGAGTGAGCAAGGGGAAGATGTGAAAGCGAAGGTGAAGGAGGTAAATAGTGCAAGGCCTGTGGTCTTCCAGCAGGACTTTGGCTTCTGCTCTAAAGAAAGTGGGAGCCACGGAGGGATCTAGGCGGAGAAGGGACGTGACCTGACTCAGGTGTTCACAGGCATCCTTAGGCTGTTGTGGGGAAAATAAACTAGGAAGTAAAGATCGGAGCCCAGAGTCCCGGGAGGAGGCTACTGCGCTGGTCCAGGTGAGTGATGAGACCGGACCAGGTGGGGGCCTTTGAAGGGGTGAAAAGTGGGCGGATTCTGGATCGGTGTCATTCTACTCCTCCTCCTCCTCCTCCTCCTCCTTTTTCTTTCTCTGTTAAAACCCTCCAAATAAGAAAAGGAAAAGAAAACATCGCGCCCTGGTCTCTACGTAACCAAGGTTCCCGCAGCTCTCTGTGTTTTGGCTGGTCCCTGCAGGGCGCCCATGTTCAGGCTCAGTTGCCAGGGAGCGCTCCCCGCCCCGAGCCCCAGGGACCAAGGTTTGGCTCACTCACCGGATTTCCAAGGGAGTGCGGGTGGGCCAAGAGCCAAGCTGCACGCTCTAGAGACTCCACAGACCCTGGAGAAGCTCCGTAGAGGCTTCCACTCTCCTCCTCCGCTCGGGCAAGAGTCTGCATTTATGGAACGCCACCTGCATGCAACAGCTCTGAAGAAAAGGTCTGCATTGTACAACGGGGAAAATTGAGGCTGGGCGGCCACAGGATCCTTAGGGTCCACAGCGAGTCAGTGAAGGAGTCGGGATTCAAGCGATTTTCATAACAACGGCAATGACATTAAAAATGACAGCAGTTAACATTTATTGAGCGCTTACTGTGTTCTCAACAATTGGCATGCACGATCTCATTTAATTTTACCAACACCGAGGGGTGGGTGGGTAAAACCCGTTTCACAGATGAGGCGCTCTTAGGACTTTGGGGCTCCCCCAAGGCATGGGATGTTGGGATTTGAACCCAGATCTGTCCAGAGCTTGTCTCCAGGTAATGGGGGATCCTTCCCAGGAGACCTGAGCTTGCAAAGGAGAGGCGGGGGGATATGAATTGTTCTTGTTTTTAAAGGGGTTTCGGGAGGCCCAAAGGCCTCTGCCACTCCCCGCTTTAACGTGGTTCAGTCTTTTCTTCGGGTTCCCGCGCGCTCAGATGGGGGACCACTGGGCAGAGTGAGGATGCAGAACCAGGCAAAGGCGGGGAGGGCGGCGGGGGAGCAAACGCGGTGATTTCAGTCGCGGACGGGGAGAACCCTGCAGGCAAGACCCTGCAGCCCCGGGGGCCGCCGGGAGCCGCGCCCCCTCGGCCCCGCCCCCTCCCCCGGAGCCGACCTCGGTGGTCACGTGACCGGGCCCGGCGGCCGCTGGGGCCGGAGGGCGCGGCGCGCGGACGCGGCGGCCTGGCCAGGCGGGGCCCGAGCGGAGCAGGCCGGAGCGGGCCGCGCGCTGGCGGGGGCTTGCGCCGCGCCCGCCCCTTCCCCGCCCCGTGCGGGGCGCACGCGCGCTCCTCTTGCCGCCCCTCCCTCCGCGCGGGGACCCCTGGCGGGCGGCGCTAGGACATGGCCAGCGACGCCGTGCAGGTAGGCGCACCTGCGTCCGCAGCCGCCCAGCGGCCGGCCAGCGCCGGGGACCCCCGCTCGCGCGTTGCCGGGGCCCCCGGGGCCCGGGCGGCCAAGGTGGGGGCGTCCCGAGCGCCCGGCGCCCCCTCCTTGGGCCGACACCGTGGAGCCAGCATGGTCCACTTTTCGGCAGGTGGAGGTACGCACCGAGGGGGAGCGGGGAGGTCCTGCAGGCCCCCGCCGCACCCCCAAGCTCCGCCCCTTCCCGAGAATTAGAGGGGGCGCGGCGGAGGCTCTACTCGAGTGTCTGTGGCTGGCCGTGCGTCTCGGTGCCTGTCGCCCCCGCCACTCAACTCGGCACTCCCTTCCCCCCCCGCCCCGCCCCCCGCGTTCGGTTCCCAGCAAGTGCCACTCCACCTGGGGCAGGTGCCTGGCACAGTGGCTCGGAGGAGAGGAGGCCGCTCGGTCCGTGCCCCTCCCCCGCACAACAAAGCTCTGGCGGCCCCCCCCGCCTTCAGACTGAGCTTTATGATGGTCCCGACGCCACCCAGATTGGCACCTGTTGGCGGAAGTGCCCGAGTCACCTCATTAGGTTGAGGAATGGGGGACCCACACGGCCACCCTCAGGACTGCCAGGTGGAACCTTATCCCAGACAGGGGATTCTCTTGTACCTGGAACCCTACCTGGGCATGGGTGGCAGGGTTGGGTCACCCCCCACACACACACACACGCAAACACACACAGCCTGGCACCAACCTGCCACCAGCCAGGTTCTCCATGTACCACCTTGTGAACATCACAGCCTTGGACTCACCTTCCACATCTGTGACAAGCAAGGCCAGGGTGACTTCTGAGCTTTGGTTCAGAATCGAGGCACATCCTGTGCCTCTGGTGTCCTCAAAATCCCTTCGTTGTCCTGTGGTTGCTGTGTAACTGGGTTTTCGTCTCCTTCTGCACCTGCCCCCATCCCCTCTGTGTCTCCCCCATGCTCCCTTGTCCCCCACCCCAGTCCTGCTGATGGCCTGTCAGCCTTGCCGTGGAGCTGGGCGTATCTGGTGTTGCCGATCACATAAGGTCAGACCTTGGGGCTGGGGTGGGCTGGGGTTTCTGCCTCTACCCCCAGCCCTGGAAGGGCTCTACAGGAATCCTCCGGCGCATGCATGCACTTGGCATGTGTGAAACATGACCCGGGTGGAGGCTGTGATTCCTGGAATGAGGCTGGACCTGTGCTGTGGTCCCCCCCCATCTCTTCCCCACTTTCCTTCCCCCTCCTGGTCATCCCTTTCTTGTGCCTGCTTGGGCCTGCCACCCTGTCCCTCTGTCTGTCCCGACGTATGGCTGTCTGTTCTGTGTCCGGCAAACGGATGTCCTGTCCAGATTCCGGAAACGCCCAAAGCATTGAAATCTCCGGACGTGAGGGTCTAGGTCCCTGGCTGCTCTGGGAAGGAGGGGATTCTGGGAGGTGGACCCTCTGCACCTGGGTCTCGTGTGCCATGGTGGGAAGTGGGGGAGGAGGGATTCTCCAGGGCTGGGCCGGGCTCCTGATCATGGGTTTGCCTTGCTGGCCCACGGGTGACCCCTGCCCTCTGGGTAGGAGTGAGTCACCCAAGGGAAGAGAACCCAGGAGGCTGGGCCTCCCTCCTTCCCTCCCTGCTCTGGGTATTCTCAGGCCTCAGCTTCTATTCCTCTCTGCCTGGACTTTCCCTATTTGAGCTGGCTGGATCCTGGCTGTACCCTGCTCTGCCTGCTAGGGATGGAATGGGGCTGGGTGATGGGGGGGGACGGGTTACCAGCTGGTAGTATTAGGTGAACTTGGGTTTAAATTCCAGCTCTGTCACTTTCTCACTGTGTGTCCTGGACCCAGAGCCTTTGCCTCTCTGAGCCGTGGTTCTGCCACCAGAAAAATGGGCGCGTTCATCAATGAGGGTGTTCATTATCCAAAGGGAGAGATGTAGATGGGCCTGTCCTCTGCAGGTGGGGCTGCTAGGAAATCCTTACTGGTGGTCATGGTCAGCAGCCCAGGGTGTGATTCTGTGTCCTTTAATGCACGGTTCCTCAGTCTCAGCACTGTTGATGTTTGGGGCTGAATCATTCTTTGAGGTGGGGGCTATCCTGTGCACCATAGGATGTTGAGCAGGCTCCCTGGTCTCGACCCAATAGATGCCAGGAGCATACCCTCCCCACCCCCAGTTGTGACAACCAGAAATGTTTCTGGATGTTGCCCAGGGCCCCCGGAGGTGTGTGTGGGGATACCCCCCCCCCAGCTGCTGCTGTCACCTCTCTCAGCCTGTTTCCTCGCCTGGAAAATGGGGGAGAATAGTGGCAGTGGCTCAGGATTCGTGTGATGGGTTGGTAGGGTGCGGGAGTGACACTCTTGGCCTGCACTAAACCTCGCTGGGGGCAGCTGCCCTCCGGGTTGGCTGGGAGCCAACAACGACTTTCCTGTCTGTGAAACGGGTTCTCCTAGTGGGGATTCTCACTTAGTGCCAGGCCTGACACTTAGCTGGTGATCAGATTGTGGGTACTCCCCTTTTAAATCCCAGCCCTTCCTCCTGCTGGCTGTGGGGCCTCGGGGCAAGCTATGTCACCACTCCAGGTCTCAGTTTCCTTGTCTTGAAAATGGGGTGATAACAGCACCCACCTTGTGGACTTGCATTAGGTGACCTAGGCGGGGCTTGTAATAACTGCTCTTATTATTAATAGTCATACTTGGCCTTTACTGGGCCGCTGGCTTGTGGGCACCCTCACCCCAGTCCTCCGGCACTGTCTCCTCACGATGTGGGCCTCAGGGAGGTGCCCCTGGCCTGGGTGGGCCCTAGCTGTGGTCACAGCGGTGGGTAGACCAGACTGAGAGGAAGCCGGAAGTTGGGACGGCCTGCATCTGCAGGAAGGGGGCTGCCCATATGAGCACTCATTGGCCGGCATATCAGTGTACATGGGGTAGGCACAGGGGCGTGCACACACTTGCCTGCCTGTTTTGTGCACATGCCTGTAGGTAAACGAGAGGGTGTATACACCCAGGTCAGCCCCTGGAGCGTGTATACACTCAAGGGAGCCTGGTCTCCATGTCTACACTAGTGAGGTGTGTGCACACCTTAGCAACCTCCTAGGACATAGAGCGAGGGCTGTCCCTGGTTGCCTCCTGAGAGGCAGGCTTAGTCCTGGAGGGGGCACTGAGGGAGAAGGTCCCCTAGATGCCCCAGAGCCCCGGAGCTGGCCCCACGCAGGGGCTGCTGGGAGCTAGCAGGAAAGAGGAAGTGGCGGTCAAGAGGCCCTGCAGGGCTGAGGTTCAGGAAGAGGGTGGGGCCCTCAGCCGGGACCCAGGATGGCGGAGGCCAATCCCCCTTTGGACCAGGAGCTGGAGGTGGGGGCTGGGGTTGGGGTGGTGGGGGCAAAGAGGACCCCAGTGACACAGGCTGGAGGCCCTCCCCTCTGTACCTCTTGATTTTGGACCAAGGGGAGGAGATGGGTTTGGGAGTTTTCTGTTTTGGGAAAATGAAATATGTGGGGTTTTTTGAGGCTCCCAGATCGGGGGAATAGAGAAAGAAGGAGACAGGGCTCTGCTCTTTAGGATCCAGTTATAGAGGACGAGAGGAGGGGAGACAGCGCTTGTCCCAGGACCTCCTACTTTGAGGGTACAGCAGGAGAGAGATGGGGCCTGTCCTCAGGATGTAGTTTGGGGGTATAGCAGAGGGAAGATGAGGCCTGTCCTTGGCACCTCCCAGTTTGAGGGCATAGCAGAGAGGAAAAGGGCCTGCTGTCTGGATCTCAAGCCCATTGTTTTTTTGGGGGGGGGCGGTGGGCAGCAGAGGCCTACCCTGATACTTCCTTGTTTGAGGAGCTGTGTGGGGGGAAAATGGAGCCTGCCCTCGGGACCTGGTTTTAGGGACAGTAGAGGGGAATTGGGGCCTATACTTGGGACCTCCTAGTTTAGGGGGACAACAGAAGGGAGAGGGGTGTGCTCTCAGGACCTTGTTTTGGGGGGCAATGGGAGATAGGGCCTGAACTTGGGGACCTCCAAGGGCCTGTCCTCCAGAATCCTACTGTATAAGGAATAGATGAAGGGTGACAAGACTGTATTTATGGGGTCCCCTAGTCTGAGGGGACAGGGAAGGAAGAAGGCCCTGCCCTTGGGACCTCACAGTTTGGGGGAATGAGGAAGCAGGGACAGGACCTTGTCTCACCCCCCCCAGTTTTTGGGGTGAGAGTACGTCTCGGAAGCCCCCAGGCCAGGAAGAGGCCAGGCCGAGCTGGCTGAGCGTGGCAGTCCGCACCCTGGACTCCCGGCCCCACTGACCGTGCTCCATCTCCTGCAGAGCGAGCCGCGCAGCTGGTCCCTGCTGGAGCAGCTGGGCCTGGCAGGTGCGGACCTGGCGGCTCCTGGGGTGCAGCAGCAGCTGGAGCTGGAGCGGGAGCGGCTGCGGCGCGAGATCCGCAAGGAGCTGAAGCTGAAGGAGGGCGCCGAGAACCTGCGGCGGGCCACCACCGACCTGGGCCGCAGCCTCGGCCCCGTGGAGCTGCTGCTGCGCGGCTCCTCCCGCCGGCTTGACCTGCTGCACCAGCAGCTCCAGGAGCTGCACGCCCACGTGGTGCTGCCTGACCCCGCGGCCGCTGCCCAAGGTGAGCTGGGGCTTCTCGGGGGTTCCACTGCCGGGGGCTCACCCACACTCTCCCAGAGCAAGGCTAGCCCTGTCTCTGCGGATCCCCAGGGAGACACACCGGGTCCTGACAGCCTCCGGCCTCGACATACAACCAGAAAAAAACATTGAGGCCGACACCCAGAGAAAGGTCTGCACAGTCACACCACCCCCCAGACAACACCCCAGGACCCACGCAGTGTCACACGAGTATCTAAAGACTCACGGTTGTACTGACATGCGGACGACACCCAACGATTCTTTTAAAAATTTCTTTAATGTTTATTTACTTAAAAAATTCTTCACTGTGCTAAAAAATGCGTAACCTAAAATCGATCATTTTTAAGTGTACAGTTCAGTGGTGGTCGGTAGGTTCCCATTGTCACGCAAGAGATTACAGAACTTTTCATCTTGTGACTGAAGACCCCTCCACATCACGTCAGCAGCCAGAGACCCTGCCACACAGCCAACACCAGCACCCAGACAACACCCAAGGACCTAGACGCTATCGTGTGAATACCCAGAGGCCTCCGTGCTGCCGCCCAGCACCCAGAGGACCGTGCGCGCACGCACACACACGCACGCACACACACACGCACACACACACACGGCTGTCCGGCCGGTACAGACGCACATTACCTTCTCTACACAGTCACACCAACACCAAGGACTCACGTACACCTGGATGCTTGCCCACGCTCATTCCTGCTGGTCCTGTCCCAGGGCTCAGGGGGTTTCCCTGGGAGGGCTGGAGTGGGGGGACCTTCTGGGCCCTGGCCCTCATTTCCTCCTGTCCCTGGCCTTGGGGGCAGAACCCAGGCTGGGCAGAGGGTGGATCCTTTCAGGTGGGCAAAGCCTCGTAGGCAGACGGAGGTGAGGGCCGTTGTGAGTCTGTCCCACCCGCCCCTCTTTAGATGCCCCCCAGTCCCCTGGTGCAGGTAGCCAGGCCTGCTCGGCCACCAACCTGAGCCGCGTGGCCGGCCTGGAGAAGCAGCTGGCCATCGAGCTGAAGGTGAAGCAGGGGGCAGAAAACATGATCCAGACATACAGCAACGGCAGCACCAAGGTAGGGGCAGCATGCACACCGGGGAGCAGATGACGGGCTGCGGGGTGGGAACCGGGGTGCCATCTACATCCACCTGCCCCTTGGGAAGCTGGGGCTCTCTGGGGTGGGGACAGAGGGACTGACGGGTGACTTGGAGGCAGGACTGGGGTGTGGGCAGCTTGTGGGGGCATATGAGAAACAGGATGGCTGTGTGTGGTGTTAGACACAAAGCAGAGGCTGTCCCCCCTCACTCCCTTACCCCAGAGACTCGAGGGATGTCCACAGTTGGGGCAGCTTTCAGCCTCTGCTGGTGGCCTCTCTCTGACACACATACACATAGTCAGGTCGACACTTAGATGCACACATGCTATCATCCTAACATCCAGAGACACACCCACGGTCCTAGCAGCATCTAGAGACGCACAGAGTCGTATCAACACTTGGGCACACACGTGCGCTGTCATACCATCCAGAGACGGTGTCGGCGTGACAGCGCTTAGAGACGCGTGGAGGATAAGCACCCCTGCCACCTCTAGACACAGAGACACGCACCATCGTATAACACCCAGGACACATGGCACAGCCAGCAGCACACCTGGACACACACACACACCGTGCGGTCACACCCAGAGACTGGAGTTGGCACACAGACACCCCCACACCCCAGTCCCGGTGTCCCTGGGCGCCACTGACTGCAGGCTGTCGCACACACCCACCCCGTCCCCCTCGGACTCACCTATGTGGCTGTGGTCAGCAGGGCGCCCTCACCCACACGTGTGGCAGCTGACAAACATAGAGCGTCCCGACGCCAGGCACGGCCGGGAGCCCTGCACGCAGGGCAGCTCCTTCAACCCTCAGCCTGGTGGCGGCCGGTGCCGTTCCTACTCCCGTCGCTGCAGATGAGGGCACAGGCCCGGGGTGGGGGGTGGGTGGCCTGCCTGGAGGTAGCCGGGTGTTAGGTGGCAGGGCTTCCAGCGCCGTGGGCCGCCTCTCCCCTCGACACGCGGGAATGCACGGATATTCCTGCGGTCACACCCGCATGTCCTCCTCTGTGACACCGTCAGCACCGCCTGCACAGTGTGGCCAGAGGGCCAGCGGTCTGACCCCGGGTCCCTAGCCTTGCCCTCACAGCCCGTCCCCGCCTCCAGGACCGGAAGCTGCTGCTCACGGCCCAGCAGATGCTGCAGGACAGTAAGACCAAGATCGACATCATCCGCATGCAGCTCCGCCGCGCCCTGCAGGCCGGACAGCTGGAGAGCCAGGCAGCCCCGGACGAGGCCCAAGGTGAGCCCCGCGCGCCCAGACAGGCTGCACCCCGCCGGGCGGAGCGCAGCCCCCAGCCCCGTAAGCAGACGCTTCCTGAGCAGGGAGGGGGCCGCTGCGACACGCAGGTTGACCGCACCCAGCGCCGACCGGCTCTGGGCCCGTGGCCCGTTTTGTCCCGTGGAAGGTCCGCACTGGGTCAGGTACCGGCAGACCACAGCCCGGGGCCCAAAGCTGCCACTGCCTTTTTACTTGTGTAAATAAAGGTTTACTGACACACAGCCACGTCCATTCCTTGCCTGGCTCCGAAGGCTGCCCTTACGACAGCAGCGCGAGCAGGGGCCGCGGAGCCCGTGCGTTTCACGGAGCTGAGAACGCCCACTCCCTGGCTCTTTAGGAAAAGACATTGCGGACCCCTGGACCTGGACCAGGTGGCCGCCTTGCCATGTCGGCCCCGGCTATGTAGAACTGTGGGTGTCCACCGTGTGTGTCCATTCCCATGGGAGTGTCTGCATGCGAGTGCCTGGGGGCGTCTCAAGCTAATTGTCCGCCTGAATTGGTGACAGGATTTGAGGTGTTGTGTGCAAGGGTGACAGCCGCTGTGCTCCTCGTGTGTGCGGGTGGTAATGTGACATTGACCAGCGTCTGGCGAGAGCCCTCTTCTGGGCCCGTGGACGGCTGCGTTCTCTCTCGCTGTGTGTGCCCTCCCGTGCTGGAGGGTGGAGGGGCTCTGCGGGGCCTCCCTTACAAGCGCCCTGCTCCCACTCACGAGGGCTCCATCCTCAGGACCTGATCTCTTCCCGAAGGCCCCACCTCCTGACACCTAATACCATCACATTAGGGGTTGAGTCTCAATACATGAATTTTGGAACAAAAACATTCAGCCCATAGCAGTGGGGTCTGTAACCCAGATGACAGCGTGTGTCTTTGGGGTAGGGGAGGGGTCGGTGTGATGGTTCCCCTGGACTGGGAATACTGACACGATGGGCTTCTCAGTGACCGTATACGATGGCGTCATCATGTCCCTGTGCCTCTGGGTGCCAGCGTAAGCTTGACTCCTGGTGCGACTTTGTCTCCGTAAGAGTCTCGGTGACTATCTGGGCACATGGGACAGTAGGCCTGGGGGCGAGAGTGTGACTGTGTTTGTAAGACGATGTGCCGCCGGATATCAGGGTTCCGGTGACGCTGTGCCTATGCTCTCGGTGCCTCAGTGAGTGTCACACACCCATGAGTGACAACATGGCTCTCTCTGACGGAGTGCCAGGGTCTGAGTCGGGGTCAACGTCCAGGACAGGGAGACTGTCCTTGGAACCTACAGCCATGGATAGTGTGGCCACGCCTTGTGCCTCTGGCACCAGTGTGTCCTCATGCCCACCCTGTGCCATTGGGTGACCGTGGCCATCCTATGCTGGGCCACGGCTGTGTCCCTGGGGCTTCGTACTGGGACACAGCCGGTCTGTTTCCCTGCACCACTGGGTCTCTGAGCCCGTGGGTATCGGTGATGCTGCCCTGCCTGTGTGACAGTGTGATGGCATTTCTTTGCCTGTCCCTGTACCTTAACCATGTGCCAGTGTGATCATGATTCTCCCGGCGCTGGAGTTAGAGGCCCAGGAGTTTTGCCACCGTGTAAACGCGTCCCATAAGGATGTGATCACATCCCTCTGCCCTGTGACAGTGTCCCTGTGTGGCGGCGTGACTTTATCTTGTGAGAGTGTGTGTTCCTCCGCCTGTGGGGGACAGCGTGCTACCCTGGTGGCAAAGTGATGCTGTTACCCTGCGAGTGACAGTGTGATGATCTCTGTGTGACGGTGCCCTTGTTCTCCCAACTGCTTTGTATTTCACCTGTGGACGGCCACATTCACTCACCGGGGCTCCGCCTGCAAGAAACGGGTTATTTCCAATCTTTTGCTCTGAGAAAGAAGGCTGCAGTGAATACCCATGTACATGTGTCAAGTGCAGAGGTGTTTCTGGGGGGTAGAGTTCCTGACCTGGGATTGCTGAATCGAAGGGCAGTTGAGTTGTGATTTTGCATGTGTCCCTGTGCCTGCGTGACTGTCTCCTTCTGGCTGTCCAGATGGCCATAGTGTCCCTGTGACAGTCCCTGGGGATGAAATGGGACCCTGCCAACACGTCTGTCCTTTGAGCCTGTGTTGATAGTGTACCTGTGTCTATGACTGTCCCTGTGTGACAGCCCAGCTCTGTCCCTGGGATGGTCCCTGTGGGTGTTTGGAAAAAGAGTGATTGCATCTGGGTGGAAGTGTGACTGACCGTGACCCCTCGCTTGGGAAAAACGTGATGCAGCTTGGTGGTGGTCTGTCTGTCGCCAGTGCCTGTTCCTGCCCATGAGTGCATGTCTGGGGCTGGGGTGGTTGGACCTGGGTCTAGGCTGGCCTCACCGCCTGGCGCCGCCCGCCCACAGGGAGTCCAGACCTGGGGGCCGTGGAGCTGCGCATTGAGGAGCTGAGGCACCACTTCCGAGTGGAGCACGCCGTGGCCGAGGGTGCCAAGAATGTGCTCCGCCTGCTCAGCGCAGCCAAGGCCCCGGACCGCAAGGCGGTCAGCGAGGTGAGGGGTGGGGCTTCAGCGAGGCGAGGGGTGGGGCTTCAGCGAGGCGAGGGGTGGGGCTTCAGCGAGGCGAGGGGTGGGGCTTCGGTGAGGGGCGGGACTTTGGCGGGGGCGGGCCCCAGCACAGGGGCGGGAATTGGCAGGAGGGCCTTGAGGGGTGAGGCTTCAGCAAGGGGTGGGACCTCGGTGGGGCGGGACCTTGTCCAGGGGTGGGGCATCAGCCAGGGGCGGGGCCTAGCTTTCTGGGGAGCCCAGGGATAGGACCCAGAAGGTTTGAGGGCTTGGGCCAGGTAAGACTTAGCCAGGCCCCACCCCCAGCCCCACTCTGTCCCTCCCATTACAGGCCCAGGAGAAGCTAACGGAGTCCAACCAGAAGCTGGGGCTGCTGCGGGAGGCGCTGGAGCGGCGGCTCGGGGAGCTGCCCGCAGACCATCCGAAGGGGCGGCTGCTACGCGAGGAGCTTGCTGCGGCCTCGTCTGCAGCCTTCAGTGCTCGCCTGGCTGGGCCCTTCCCCCCCACACACTATAGCACCCTGTGCAAGCCCGCGCCCCTCACAGGTGGGTCCCCACCTCCCCCCCCCAGACCCCACCTACGCAGCTCTGTACTCTCGACCTTTCCCCCAGGTCCTGAGACCCCTAACCTAGATCTCTGCTCTCCCTACCCCTGGACTCCCATCCTACTGTTCCTCCATCCTCCATTCACCCCAGCCCTGTAGCCCTGGGTCCCATCTCCCTAGGCCAGACAGCCCCGTGCACTCTGGACTTCTGGTCCCAGCTTGCCCTCTGATTCTGGACTCTTGCCCCCATGCCCACCATGTCCCCATCACTACCTCTCCCTACCTGGCCGTTTTTTCCTCCAGCCATAGCCCCCCAGCCCAGTCCCACAACCCCTCACTCACAGAACCCTCACCTTGAGCCATTGTCTGCCCCCCACCCCGAAGCCAGCCAGGTGCTCCCTCCTTAGACGCCCTCAGCCACTACTTCTCCCTTAGACCAGCCTTACCGTAGACCCCTACCCCCATCTTGAACCTCAGGTCAGCTCCCTGAATCCTACCCTGGACCCCCTAGTCCAACCCGACTCCCCATTGCCTTGATCATCGACCTATGCCTTGAACCTATCTTCTGTCACTAAATCCCAAGCATTCAGAGCCCCTCCCCAGCCTGGCGCACCCCAGCCTCGCCCCTCCCCCTTGCCCCATATTTCTCGCTTCTGGGCACAGCCATCCCAGTATCAGATCCTGATCTGATCTGATACCAGTATCAGTCCACGCTGATTGTCTCTCACCAACTCCCACCTGTATGCCGACCACTTCTGGACATGCCCACTTCCCCTCCCTTTGGCCTGGCCCAGCTGTGGCTCCCCCCCCCTGAGCCTGCCCCTCCCTCAGGAACCCTGGAGGTACGTGTGGTAGGCTGCAAGGACCTTCCAGAGAGCATCCCCTGGAACCCCTCACCCTCAGTGGGGGGGCCCGGGACCCCTGACAGCCGCACCACCTTCCTGAGCCGCCCAGCCCGGGGCCTTTACAGCCGAAGTGGAAGCCTCAGTGGCCGGAGCAGCCTCAAAGTGGAAGCCGAGAACATCAGTGAGTGGGCGTTGAGGCCTGGAGGGATGAGATGCCGTGGGGATCCTGGGATGTCACACACTCGTAACACTTTAAAAAACTAGTATATTATACTCGGTAGGATGGATTCTGTTAAAAAAAAAACAAAAAACAAAAAAACACAAGTGTTAGGGAGGATATGGAGAAATTAGAACCCTCTGCAGTGCTGTTGGGAATGTAAAATGGTTCAGCTGCTGTGAAAAACGTTATGGCAGATCCTCAAAAAATTAAACATGGAATTACCTTATGATCAGCGATCCCACTTCTGAGTATATACCCAAAAGAGTTGAAAGCAGGGACTTAAGTTGATATCTGGACACTCATGTCCTTGGCAGCCTTATTCACAATGGCCAAAATGTGGCAGCAACACGAGTGTCCGTTGACGGACGAACAGATAAACAAAATGTGATATGTGTGCGCAGTGGGGTGGTTGGTAGTCAGCCTTCAAAAGGAAGGGCATTCTGACCCAGGCTGCCACACGGATGAACCTGAGGACATTATGTGGAGTGACATAAGCCAGTCACAAAAAGACAAGTGCTGTATGATTCCACTTCTAGGAGGTACCTAGAGTAGTCCAGTTCATAGAGATGGAAGAAGGGGGAGGGGAGAAGGGGAGGCAAGAACGGAGAATTGTTGTTTAATGGGGACAGAGTTTCAGTTGAGGAAGGTGAAAAAGGTTCTGGAGATGGATGGTGGTGTAATTGTACAACAGTGTGAATTGTACACTTAAAAGTTGTACACTTAAAATCACTTATAAAAGTGATTATAATGGTAAATTTTATGTTATGTGAATTTTACCGCAATTTTAAAAACCTAATACGTACAAAAAAGTATGTGGAAAGAATAACAATGGAGCAAACACCCATGTTACCACCACCCACGTCAAGAAATAGAACTCTCTGGAAACCCCCTTGCCCCTCCTCCCCATTGTAGTCCCTTCCTCTGTCCAGAGCTAGCTACTGTCCCAATATATGGTTATCATTTCCCTGCTTTTCTTTGTAGTTTTAGCATCTTTGTACATCTCAAAACAACATAATTTAATCTTGCCTGGTGTTTGGACTTTATATACGTGGAATCATACAGAATGTATTGCATGGTAATGGCTTCTTTCATTTAACACTATTTGGGAGACTTATCCATGTCATTGCACGAAGCTATAGTTCATTCATTCATTTTAACTCCTGTCTAATAGCCCATTGTCTTAGACTGAGCCATATCAAATTGTTGGGGCTTTTTAAAGTAAAATATAGTAATAGTTGAATATCAGTTAATAAGGCTATAGTATAGTTTATATATTAATTCTTCTATTAATAGATATTTCTATTTTGGGGCCATATATATCTCTCAATGTATACCTTTTTTTTTTTTTTAAGATTTTATTTATTTATTTGAGAGAGATTGAGAGCACAAGAGGGGGCAGGGTCAGAGGGAGAAGCAGACTCCCCGCTGAGGAGGGAGCCAGACGTGGGACTCGATCCTGGGATTCCAGGATCATGACCTGAGCCGAAGGCAGTCACTTAACCAACTGAGCCACCCAGGCGCCCTCCCAGTGTATACCTGCATGCATTTTTCCAGGGTAAATTCTTAGGAGTATATTGCTGGAAGTTGCATATAAAGTAAAAGTGAATTTGGATCTCTACCTCACACCATACACAGAAATCCACTGGAAGCTGGTTAAACGCCTTGTGAAAGGCAAAACCATAAAGATTTGTCAGGGTAGCATGGCAGAATTTGCATTCTGGATAAAGGTAAAGGATTTCTTTACTAAGATATGAGCTATGCTCCCCCCCCACTCCAAACTCCAAACATTTTCTGACACCCTCCCCCTCCCCTCATTCCAGGCGAAGTTAGCACTGTGCTCAAGCTGGATAACACAGTGGTGGGGCAGACATCCTGGAAGCCGTGTGGCCCCAATGCCTGGGACCAGAGCTTCACCCTGGAGCTGGAAAGGGTGAGCTAGGTGGGGGGATGGCAGAGCCTGGAGGAGGAGGAGGGGTTCTGGACCTCTGGCACCCCCAAATGATGGCCCACTTCCTCTCCCTCAAGGCTCGGGAACTGGAGTTGGCCGTGTTCTGGCGGGACCAACGGGGCCTGTGTGCCCTCAAATTCCTGAAGTTGGAGGATTTCTTGGACAACGAGAGGCATGAGGTGCAGCTGGACATGGAACCCCAGGGCTGCCTGGTGGCTGAGGTACAACCCCGACCCCTGACCCTGTGAAAACACTTCTTGTGTCTCCTGCTCCTGGTTTTCTAGAAGGGGAAGATATGTTTTGGATGGGTCTCTGAACCTTGATAGAAAAATACATGTAATTAGTTACGTCAGTGACACCACTTAAGCTGGAATTGGTTTTGTTCTGAGGGAAGAAATTTAAAAAAAAAATTGCAAAATTTTGCCAAGCCAAAACAAAAAGAAAAACCTGGTGACATGTCAAGAAGATTGTTATCAGAGCCACAGTCCAGTAGAGAGAAATTCCTTCTGCAGTGGTGTCAGGGTCAAGGTCTAAATCGGGGTGTCCCGCCCTTGGCACTATGGACAAGTGTGCCCTGGTGGGCTGGATCATTCTCAGTTGCCCTGTGGGGTTTTGAGCAGCATCCCTGGTTTGTACCCACAGGAAACCACCACCCTTCCCCCAAGTTGTGACAATCAAAAATGTCTCCAGACATCGCCACTGTCCCCTGGTTGAGAACCCACAAACATTCCTACCTGACCCCTTGTGGTGTGAGCCAAGCCCCGTCCTACTAGCTTTGCCGGCATTAACGTGTTAATCCTCACAATGACCCACTTCGACCCAATTCAGGAGGGATCGTCATTAGTCATATCTGACAGAGGAGGAAACAGAGGCAGGGTAGGAAAGCCACTGGCTCCCCTCATTCAGCCAAAATTGTCTTAAAAAATTCTTTAAATGTGCCCCTAACATATATGTGTGCCCTGTTACATATCCATGTCTCCATGTGGGAATTCTGACGGGATCTCATAACCAAGGACCACTGAAGGAAAAGAGCAGGAGAAGGGCTGACTTCAGGGGCAGGGCAGTGAAACTGTTCTTCCGTTAGGAAGACCGGCCAAAACCAAGCAGGAAGGGTGGTGGTGGGGGGGGGGCGGTGAATTCTGAAGCAGTCCTGCTCACCCTCAGGGTTCACTTACAGCTTTCTGTTTGGTTTTTCCGCCTCCCCCAAGTGCCAGCCAATAGAACTTTCTAGAGTTCTGTTGTGGATGAATCTACAATAGTTGCATTCTGTTGTAGGTGGAAATGTCCTATATGTGCACTGTCCAACATATAGAGGCCAGCCACTGAAGCCTGGCTAGGGTGACCTGGGACCTAAAGTTTTAACGTTACTTACATTTTACTGAATTTAAATGGCCTTATGTGGCTAGTGGCAACCATATCAGACACACATAAAGTCACACAGTTCTGTGACTTTAGCACCTTCTAGAAGATGCTTCGGAGTTGGGAGAATTTAGCTAGACCAGTGGCTTCCCCACATCAGCTGGAGGGCTTGTTGAAACACAGACTTTGGGGCCCCACCCTTGTGTTTCTGATTCACAGTGGGTCCAGGTGCATCTCTGGCAAGTCCCCAGGTGATGCTGCGGGCCTGGGACCACACTTGGGGAATCAAGGCACTAGATGATGTAGGACCTTGCTGGAGCTGCATGTACATCTTGTTGGGTCAGACCCCCGCCTCCGTTCCTGGAGTGGTTGCCTGCCTCTTGCCTTTGTAAGATGGCACTTCGGGAGGTGGCCCTACCAGGCAATGGGTTGGTTTTATAACCCCTCACTATGTTCCAACTTCTTAATATGCTGTGTTTGGATGTGGTGCCTCAGTGATTGGAACCCCCAAACCTAAGGGTGTGCATGCCTATGCTCCTAAGGGCTTCCCCGCCACCTAGAGGTGGGAGTTGGTTCTTACCCATTGGCCCCTCTCCCCAGGTTACCTTCCGCAACCCTGTCATCGAGAGGATACCCCGGCTCCGAAGGCAGAAGAAAATTTTCTCCAAGCAACAAGGTGAGGAGGTGGGCAAAGTGGGGCAGAGGCCAGGGGGTCCCGGGGCATCATGAGCGGTGACCCCTGTCCCCATCTTCCCCAGGGAAGGCATTTCAGCGCGCGAGGCAGATGAACATTGATGTCGCCACCTGGGTGCGGCTGCTTCGAAGACTCATCCCCAATGCCACGGGCACAGGCACCTTCAGCCCTGGGGCTTCTCCGGGACCTGAGGCCCGGTCCGCAGGGTAAGGAGGGGGTCCCTGGGGTCTGGGCTGTCCCTGGTTGCTTGCCAGGGTGCTGGGTCCCAGACACACCCTCCTCCCTTGTTCTACAGTGATATATCTGTGGAGAAGCTGAACCTCGGGGCTGACTTGGATAGCTTGCCCCAGAAGAGTCCTCTGGGTCCTCCTTCCAGCCCACTGAGCCTGGTGAGTGTCCCACTCCTTCCGCCCCGAGGCCTGGCTGGGGCAGCGTCGAAGATTTCCCCTCTAGGCCTCTCTCCCAGCTCGAGGCCCAGAGGCCACCAGGAACTGGGTCACGCATCTCTGCTAGAAGCGGGGTCCCACTCTCTGTCTTGAATAAAAACATGAGCTCAGGAGCCAGGCCACCTGGGTCCATGTCCCTGCTCTGCCAGTTCTTAGCTGTGCGACCCACGGCAAGCTGCTCTCCCTTGCTGTGCTCTGTGCACTGGCCCGTAAAACAGGCATGTTTAAAACTCACTTCAAGGATAGAAGTCAGGATGGTGGTTTTCTCTGGCTGGGGGGTTATTGATAGGAGGGAGATACAAGGGAGCCTGTCGGGGTCGTGGTGTTGTGTATCTTCATCTAGGTCAGAGATCAGCACGTGTGCCTTTTCCATAAAGGGGCACGGAGTCCGTATTTTTGGCTTTGTGGGCCAGAGAGTCTCGGTCACAACGACTCAACACTGCCCTTGTAGAAAGCAGCCGTAGACGATGCGTACAGACGCAGTGGGCATGGCTGGGTTCCGGTAAAGCTTTACTGATGGACACTGAAGTTTGAATGTCATATCACTTTCACAGATCACAAAATATCACTCTCCTTTTGATTTTCCCCCAACCCTTTAAAAATGTAAGAGCTATTCTCAGCTCACAGACTGTACAAAACCTGGTTTACCCACCCCCGCCCTATGCGACGCGTACCCAGGAGGACAGGTTTGTAAGAGCAGGCCCCTTGGCCCAGCTCACTGAGTGCATTTGATAACCTCATTTAAAAAAAATGAAAATAATAGTCTATGCTTCTGTATTCTATTTATAATAGTAATAATAATATAATAAGCTACATCCTCAGATGAGTTGGGCAAGACAAAATCCAAAAGTTTAATACTACCAGATGCTGGGCAGGACGCGGGGAAACAGGCAGCCAGCGGAAGGCGTGCACGTTGTTCCATCTCCTTGGGAGGGCATAGCTGGCTGAGCTAAAAGTGGACATCGTCTTGACCCAGGAGTTCCAACCCTGGACGCTCACACACGTGCGCCTCCAGGCAGTTCGCTGCAGCGGCTTTGTGTAGGCGGGAGTGGGCAGGTCAGCGTCCATCTGTGGGAGAGCCGGTGCTAAATAAATGGCAAAGTGGGATAGTGCATGTCTGTGACGAGTGAGGCTGGCCTCCCAGGGCTGGCACAGAGGGATTTCCAAGACAGATTGTCCAGGAGGAGAGGCAAGATAAGGATATCGTCAGTAGTGGGTGCGAGGAAAATGGAGCCTCTTCTGTCACTTTCGCTTGTGTGGGTATAGGATATATCTAGAAAGGTACTCGGGAAATCATTAACGGTGGCTGGCTCTAGGGAGGGTGGCTGGGGCACGAGAGGCCCGTGTGTCCCACCAGACACCTATTTGGACTGATTGCCTTTCTAGAACTGTTTCTGCAGTGGGGGATGATGAACCGGTTGTCCTATGTCCCCATTTGCAATAGTAATTTTGACTCTTTTCAAAGTTACAAGCACACATGTAGTGTGAAGCATTAAGTCGCTCTTAGGGCAAATACCCATAGAGGAAATAGGGAGGTAAATGATAAAATGTATTTACAGCATGGGAAAAAAAAAAAAAAGCAAAAGGGGACAGGGAGTATGTGTGTGTATGGTCGGTGGTGGGTGGGGGTTCTGCTAGTTAGTTACTGTGATGGTCAGCTGACCACCTGTGAAGGTGACATCCGAATGCATGCCGAAGGGGGTAGGGGAGGAGCCGACAGTGTGGCTGGAAGGCCGTGAGCAAGAGGGCGGAGAGTGGGAGGAGAAGTGAGGTCAGAGAGGTGACGGGAGCCTTGGTGGCTATTGTGGTTATGGGGTGCCTCTGACTTCCCTTTCTCTGCTGCAGAGTTCCCCGATCCAGGAAACTGCCACCACCCCCGAGCTGCCTTCAGAGACCCAGGAGACCCCAGGCCCCACCCTGTGCAGGTGACACCCCTCCCCCACTCACCACCCCTCCCCCCGCCTGCTGTCCTCGTCCCCACCAGTGTCCTCTCTCCACAGCCCTCTGAGGAAGTCACCTCTGACCCTCGAGGATTTCAAATTCCTGGCAGTGCTGGGCCGGGGTCACTTTGGGAAGGTGAGGCTGGGGGGCAAGGAGTTGGGGGAACAGGGAGTCCCCAGGCTGGCCACGAAGGCCATTGTTGCCCACTGTGGTTCCAGGTGCTGCTCTCCGAATTCCGGCCCAACGGGGAGCTGTTCGCCATCAAGGCTTTGAAGAAAGGTGACATTGTGGCCCGAGATGAGGTTGAAAGGTGGGGACTCAGCCCAGGCCCTCTGAGAACCTCAGTCTTTTCTTCTGGGAAATGGGAGACAGGGCAGTCCCCTCTCTGGAGCTGCTGTGACAGTGATTCATAATAGTCACTGGCACTTATTAAGCTAGTACTTAAGAGAATAACGTGGAAAGCACCCACTATGCGCTTTATGTTCAGTAACTCATTTGTTCTCGACGACAGCCCTATGAGGTAAATACTGTTATTGTTCCCATTCTGCTGATGACACAGAAAGGTTGAGCAAGTTGCCCGGAGTCACAAAGCCAGTAAGCAGCAGGTCGGGGATTCAAACCTAGGGACTCAGGCTCTGAAGCCTGTACCCTTCACGGCACCATTGTCCTGCCTCTGCTTTGGGTCAGGGCCATGGGTTCAAATCCCACCCCTGCCACAAATGTGCTTAGAGACCCTGGGGAAGTCACTTTGCCCTTCTGATCCTTGTCCTCGCCCTCTATGAAAGGGGAGTTATAATGCCTTTCTTGCAGGGTTGTCAGGTGGATTAAGTGAGAGGATGCATCTAGAGCATTCTACAGTACCTGGCCCCCTGTAAAAAGGTCCAGCAGAGGCACCGAGATTGTCCCTAATCTTCCTGACATCCTTTTGTCAATCAGGAACCCAACTCAGATAGGCTTAAGCAAAAGAGGAATTTATTGGTCTGGGTCCGAAAAGTCCAGGGGTGGACTACCTTCAGGCATGGCTATATCCAGGTGCTCAGGTGACGTCTCTCAGTTGGCTTCCCTCTGTGGGCTTTGCTTGCAATTCTCTCATGGCGGCAGAGATAACCCCCTACACCGCAGTGTAAGGCTCATCCGCTAGTTTTAGCCCTTCTTCCTTAATAATTCCAGCAGAAAGCCTGAGATTGAGCCCCACTACCTTGGCTTGCCCACTCCCAAACCAGTTCTTGGCCAGGAAAATGGGTGCTCCAATTAGCCCACCCTGGCTGGTCCCTAAAGGGATATGGGGGAGCTGTTACTAGGATGACATGTGGCTTCTGGGTACCTGTTTAGCAGACAAAGCTGCTGGGGTGCAGAAATATTAAGCAACTTGCCCAAGGTTGCCCGGCCACTCGAGGTCCTCAGCCAACAGCTGACGATCGAGGACTTCTTGGGAGTGTGGGAGTTGAGGGTGGGGGTGGGGGGCTGCTGTGGTCTCTGACCCGCGCCCCCTCCCCTGCCCAGCCTGATGTGTGAGAAGCGGATCTTGGCAGCAGTGACCAGAGCAGGACACCCCTTCCTGGTGAACCTGTTCGGCTGTTTCCAGACGCCAGAGCACGTGTGCTTCGTGATGGAGTACTCGGCGGGCGGGGATCTCATGCTGCACATCCACAGTGACGTGTTCTCCGAGCCGCGCGCCGTGTGAGCTCCCCCGCCCGCGCCTCCACCCCCAACAGGCCGTGGCAGCCCCCTTCGGCCCCGCTTCCCCCTCCCCCCGAGCCTCCTGGAGTTTTGGGGCGGGGGCACCGGGGAGCTTTCGAGGATGTGGGCCAGGCTTCCGTGGCCTGCGTGCCTCGCTGGGAGGCCCGGCTCCGTCACACCAGCTTCTCTCTGCAGCTTTTACTCGGCCTGTGTGGTGCTGGGCTTGCAGTTTCTCCACGAGCACAAGATCGTGTACAGGTGTGTGCCCTCGCGTGTACGTGCTGCCCGCTGGGGGCCTCAGGCTTCAGGCAGGGCCCAGACCCCCTCATCCCTCTTTACATCCCCCCAACCCATCACAGGGACCTGAAGCTGGACAATTTGCTCCTGGACACCGAGGGCTATGTCAAGATCGCAGACTTTGGCCTCTGCAAGGAGGGTGAGGGGCGGGGCTGGGATTTGAAGGGCTGGCCTCTGGGGATTAGACAGAGTGGGGGAGGGAATGGAGTCCCCAGCCCTACCTGGGTTACCCCCGACCCTGACCCTGGGATGGGGCTGGCTGGCTGGGCCACCCGTGCTGGGCTGGGAGCCCCCCCTCCCCACATAACCTCACGTGGCCCTACTGCCCCCAGGGATGGGCTATGGGGACCGGACCAGCACATTCTGTGGGACCCCGGAGTTCCTGGCCCCCGAGGTGCTGACAGACACATCTTACACGCGGGCCGTGGACTGGTGGGGGCTGGGCGTGCTGCTCTATGAGATGCTGGTTGGCGAGGTGAGGCCCCAGGCTGCCCTTACCCTGCCTGACCCTGGGATCCTGCCGGAAACTGCTTGTGCCTAGGGGTGGGATCAAACGGTGCCTCCATGTGCTGTGTGATGGGGACAGCTGGCTTTGCCTCCCTAGCCTCAATTTTTGCATCTGTAAAATGGGGTACTTACCTTCCCACATCAGCCAGCACCCGGGTGAAGGTGTGCTGGAAGCAGAGGGCTCAGGTGGGGCTGGGAGGGGAGTGGCCAGGAGGAGGGGCCTAGTTCATCCTGGCTCTCCCTGGCCCCAGTCCCCATTCCCGGGGGACGACGAGGAGGAGGTGTTTGACAGCATAGTCAATGAGGAGGTTCGCTACCCGCGGTTCCTGTCGGCTGAAGCCATCGGCATCATGCGCAGGGTGAGGAGCCCCCCTCCTGGGGCCTGGGGAGGGGCTCTGGGGCCAGGAAGGGCAAGACTGACACCTCTCCTTCCTCCAGCTGCTGCGAAGGAATCCAGAGCGGAGGTTGGGATCCAGCGAGAGGGATGCAGAGGATGTGAAAAAGCAGCCCTTCTATAAGGTGAGGTCACCCCAAGTGCCTGGCCAACTCCCCACCAGAGACCTGGTCATCCCCCCACCCCCAGGGCCTGTTCATTTCTCCCCCACCAAGATCTAGTCACTTCCCCTCCAACATTACCATCTCTGTTTCCTCCCCCCTCCTTCACACCCGCTGACCCTCCTACACCCACATCTACTCCAGGCTGGCCTGGTGGGGCCACTGCCGTGTGTATGAACCCAGGCTCCCTCTCCCCCACCCCGGGGCTCCCCATACTCACACTGTCATCCTTACTGGGCCCCCAGCCCCCCACTTGACCCCTCTATGTTGTGACCCCTATGCTAATCGCCACAGATGCAGGGCTGGGCGGGCGACGAGGGGCTGGCCCCTCCTGCAGACTGCCCCTCTCCCCCGCCACGCTGACCTCTTCCTCTCTCTCCCCCTTCTCCCCCACTTAGACGCTGGGCTGGGACACTCTGCTGGCCCGGCGCTTGCCACCTCCCTTCGTGCCCACGCTGTCAGGCCGCACTGATGTCAGCAACTTCGACGAGGAGTTCACAGGGGAGGCCCCCACGCTGAGCCCGCCCCGCGACGCGCGGCCCCTCACGGCCACAGAGCAGGCAGCCTTCCAGGACTTCGACTTCGTGGCCGGCGGCTGCTAGCCCTCTCCCCTGCCCCTGCCCTGACCCAGCTCTCAGTAGTTTTTAAGAAGGCCTTTGGGGTTTGCCCCATCCATGCATCCCTCGGCTCCTCTTGTGTGCAGTAATGGTGGCATGGGGGGTGGGGGTGGGGTCGTGTACTTGGAAATGGGGAGAGTTGGTGGGGGCTGATCCAGTGGGTGGCCAGGGGCATAGGGAGTGACGGGGAGATGCCCTGGGTTCTGGTATGGGGGTCACTTGATGAGGGTTAAGGGAAGGTGGGGACTCCGGGCTCTTACTAGGGTGGGGAGCGTGGGCGGGCTGAGATGGGACAGGCTGGGAGTTGTGTTTAGGGACACTGGAGTTTTGAGGCCCTGCTGGGGTGTGGTTTGGGGGTAGGGCCTTGGGGATGTGTTGGAGGAGCTCAGGGCCACAATGAGAGAATTGTTGCTAGGGTCAGCCCTGGCGGGCGGTAGGAGCAAAAAGCGCCTCGGACTCTGGCTCCGCCGCTCTGCCCTCGACACAGCCCGGGAGCTGGGGTTGGGGCCGTGGCATTCTGCGCATGCTCCAGCGGCTCCAGCTCCGCGTCTGGCCTCCCCGCGCCTCTGCGTGGAAGGTCCCAGAACTGCACACCCCGGAGGCTCAGGCGGCACCTCCATCGCCCCCGCGCGGCCACAGGGGTGCTGCAACCCCGACCCCACACAGGCCTGCGCAGGTCTGCAAAATGGCTTTATTCCCCGAAGGCTCCGCGCTGCGGTCCTGGGCCCGGCCCGGGGTGGTCCGACTTAGCCGCTGGGACTCCTGGCTCGCCTACAGGTGGCTGAGGCTGCTGTGCCTGGAGCTGCGCAGCGAGCTGGCCTCCCAGGCGCTCCTGGTTAGGCGCAGTCCCGCGGGGCTGCCCTTGGCGCCGGCCCTCGGGGGCAGGAGGCGAAGCAGTTGGCGCAGCACCGCCTGGCGCAGCAGGATGTACACCCAGGGGTCCAGGATCTGGTTCCAGGAGGCGAGGCGCACAGCCAAAAACAGCGGCCGCTGCAGGGAGCTGGAGCCCCAGCCCCCGACGGCCAGCACCACTAACACCTGCGGGAGAAGCCGGTGTGAGCGGTGGGGCAGGTGTAAAGAGAAGGGGACTGGCCAAGGGTGGGGCTGGGATGGATGCGAGCGTGGCGGGAAGGCAAGGGAGCTGTGAGGAGGAGCAGAGGCTCACGGCGGACGCGGGAGGGGGGGTGGGGGGGGAGGCACAGAAGTCTTCGTCAGAACGAACTACGGAAGGAGGGGCGAAGAAGGCGTGGCAGAAGCAAAGGCCTTCCGTGAGTGGGGGCTCCAGCAAAAAAGGAGAGAAGTCCCAGGTATCCTGAAGGACTGGGGACCAAGGGGAGAAGAGAAACGGGGCGGGGTGCTGGTGGAAGGGGCTAGGGAATGAAGCATCCGGGTCTAGAGGAGTGGGGCTGGGACGAAGGTGGCCTGGGTAGCGTGCACTACAAAGACCCCAGGTAGGAGTAAGAGAAGGGGACGGGGTGGAGGGGATGGCCAAAGGGCTGTCTCTCCTGACTGGTGGGGCCTCGAGGGGGTGGGGCCCCGGCTGGGGAAGGGAGGGAACCCAGGTGTCTCAGGAGGGAAAAGGGTGGGAGGGGCCCGGCCCGAGGGGCGTGTGCGCCCCTCACCAGCAGCGGGCTCCAGCAGATGCACGACACCACCATGATGCCCACGAGCTGGCCCACCATCTCCACATCGTGAGCGCGGGCTCTGCGCGCTGAGCCACGGCCCGGGGAGCCGCCGGGGACCGAAGCGACGGACGAGGAGGACGAAGCTGAGGCCGAGCGGGGCGCGCGCGCCCCCCAGCGACGGCGGCCGTCGGGGCCACTCGCCGAAGGACGCCGTAGCGAGCGGCGGCGCCAGCGGGCGCGCAGCAAGGCCAGGCCGCTGAGCGTGTTGCAGACGAGCGCGGCGAGCAGCGCGGCCAGGCCGAGGCCGGCGAAGAGGCCGGCGAGCAGCGCCTGGCGCCAGCCGCCCGCGGGGCCCAGGCCGATGAAGCACCACGTGCCCGGGTACTGCAGCTCGTAGCGGCCCACGCGCGCCAGCGGCAGCAGCGCCACCGCCAAGGCCACGGCGGCCAGCGCGGCCAGCGCCAGGCGCGCGCGGGCCGTCGAGACGCGCGCCGCGTGCAGCAGCGGCCGCGTGAGGCCCACGCAGCGCTCCACGGCCATGCCGCAGCCCAGCAGCAGCGGGCACAGGCCGAAGAAGACCATGCAGCCGCCCAGGAAGTGGCAGGCGCCGCCGGCCGGCGGGCGGCCCGCCGCGTACAGGCGCAGCACCAGCGCCCCCGGGATGACGTGGCCCGCCAGGTCAGTGGCCAGAAGGCTGGCGACGAACAGCAGGAAGGTGGCGGCCGAGCGGCGGCGCCGCAGGCGGCCCGCGGCCTGCGCCAGCAGCGCCAGCGCCAGCACGTTGGACACGGAGCCCAGGGTCATGGAGAAGATGGGCAGCGCCGGCGAGGTGCCCGCCCGGCCGGGAGGCGGCGCGGCCGACGCGTTGGGAGCCCCGGGCTCCGCGCACGTGGTCGCCTCGCCCGCCAGGCTCAGGTTGAGGGGCCCGCAGAGACTCATGTCAGGTGCTGGGGTTGGGGCTGGGGAGAGGAGAGGAGGGCTCCGTGAGGCGGGCCGGGAGCACAGTGCCCACCATCCCCACGGGACTAGCAGGCAGCGCCACCTCGGGTCATCAGGCCCCGTTGGATGCCATGGCATTCTTCTGTCGCCTCTGCCCACGGCAACTCCAAAGGACCCTGGCTGCCCCATTCCCGACCGCTTTCTCCTCTGCCTCATCAGCCCATCATCTCCTGCTCCAGGCCTCATTCTTGCCCTCACCACCTTCTCTGTCCACCTTGGTTCCCCGGGCTCCGGCCTTCCGTGTCTGTCCCCACCTGTGGGCGTCACGGATCTACCTCTGACACCCACCTCTCATTATTGCACCACAGCGAATTTCTCGCCCCTGGCTCCATCTGACACCCTCTGGCCCATTTCTGATCGGCAGGGCCCCACCTGACCTCACTGCCCCATCTCTGCCCATCACATGTCACCTTTTCTCCAGTCCCATGTTGGATGCTCACAGCCCCACCTCTGCCACCACGGGCACATCTCTCTCCACCGCATTGTCCTTTTCCCCACAGCTACATGTCTGTCCCCACCGTCCCTGCCCCCCAGACTCCCATCTCTGAGTTCTGTCACTGGCTCACCCTGGCTCTCCCCTGACCACAGCTGCCTCACCGTGGATGCCCCCCGGCTCCCGTTCCTGCCAGCTCCAGGTCCCTGCCCCAAAGGCCTCAAGGCGGACCCAGCACCACCCGTCCCTTGATAACCTGGAGGTGAGGGCTGAGAGGGCCGAACTGCCTGCTGGCCACATGGGAAAGGCAGATAGACAGTAAGACTGACAGGGACAGACAGATGGGGCTGAGAGTCAAGAACACAGGACACAGAGACTGAACTAGCCACGGCCCCGTCCTTCCAAGCCCTCCTGCCCCACCAGACATCCTCATGCCCCAGTCTTCTTACCCACACAGCTTGGGACTCCAGGTCCCCATCGCCTGCTGCTTGGCCCCCGCTGCCTGTTGCACCCGCGCCCGCTCCACCAGAGCTCTCCGGCAGGCCAGGCCGCTCCCTCTCCCTCCCTCCTGGGGCGGCTCCTCAGCTCCCTGCCTCCTCCCGCTGCCCGCTCTGGCCTCCAGGGGCCGCTCCCGCCATCTCGCACCCAGAGGGGGTCTGGGGTGGCAGAGACCCCTCTGTGCTCCTGGCAATGGGCAGGGGCTACACTGGACCCCAGCTGCCCCACCAGGAAGGGGTCTCCCGGGGAGTTGGCCTGGTTCCCCATGACCCCCACCCCCTGGCGGGGCGGGAGTAGCCCTCTTCCCCCCCCCCTTTTCCCCCCAGGCGTGGGCCTTTCGCCTGCCTCATTAATAAAGTGGATAAAATCTAAACACTGGAAAATGTGAACATGGCCCAGGGCAGGCTGGGGCGGCTGCAGGGGTGCCGCTGCCCCATGGGGACTGCGAGCTTGGGGGGCGAACCCTGCTTGGGGGCAGCAACACCCTCTCGCCCTACCAAAGCCTGCATGGATGTCGGCTCGGGGGTGGTGGGGGGCAGTGCCTCGTGTGGCCCCGTGTGGACCAGCTTGGGTCGGGCCCAGCTTGGCCAGGAGACCCGCCCATTATTTACACAGGGGCTTAAAGCTCAGGCCAGGGCCAGCAGCGAGTCATACCCTGGGAGGGGCAGGGGAGGAGGCTGAAGGGGGGCAGGGGAACCAAGAGGTCTGGTGACCAGGGGACTCTCTCTTGAGACACACGAGTCCCAAGCCACCTGTGGACACAACTGCAGCCTCACGTCCTGCCCTGAGAAGCAGGGGCGCACGCACACACTCTCACCTTCTAAGACACACCGTCATGCCTCTTAACACCCTACGACCAGAAGCCGTCAGTCTGTCCCCAGCACAGTGGCAGCCACGCTCCTCAAAGCTTTAGGGTCAGCCTTCGTCATACCCCTGAACGCACTGTGACTGTCACCTCCAGGACTCCCACAGGTGCCCCCATTGTTACTGGCTTTAACTTCTCTCAACACGCCGAAATGCATCCCCCCGAGAAGGCGCTGGGAGATCCGGTCTCGCCTAGCACCGAGACGCACACACCACCCCTCCCTCTGAGACAGCCCACCAGCCCCACGCCGTATCACCCACAGACACCCCGCAACGGTCCAAGACAGGCCCTGCGAATGCACTCCATACACCCACGGCACAAGGAGTCGCACCTCCTGGACATCTCGAGACCCAGCTGGTCAACACCTAGCCCACAAACAGAAAACACCCGGAGACACTCACACTCACAGCCTTGGACACCCCCCGAGCTGCACCTACACGGCCACACTCCACACAGGGGTGCTGCCGGTTACCCCCACAAACACCGTGGAACACAAAGACAGTCATTCATCCCGTTCCCTCAACGGAGTCAAAAACCACCAACACTCCGATAGACAGTCTTACCATCTCAACACTGAGACACCCCGCTGCACCCCTTCGCGACCGGAGCGGTTTACCAGCGCAGACAGGAGGCACCCGTGGGTGCCCAGGGATGTTGAGAGGGACCCCAACAACAGCTGTCTCCATCCCACCCCAAGAACACAACCGCGGCCTGCGCACACACCCCGCGCCCCGCCAGGGCCCCCAGCTCCCCTCTCCCAGGCAGGCCCAGCGCCCTCCTGTCGAAAGTAGCGATGAAAACGGGGAGCGGGCTGACCCCAGACATTCCTGCAGGGACCTCTGGCCTGGCTCCCCTTGCTTCAATTCCTGCCCTTCCCTCCAGGTCTGGCCAGGGTCCCACCCCCCCTTCCCTGATCCCCACTCAATCCTCGAGGATGAAGTGGGTTGTCAAAACAAGCACACTGGGTTTATGTCCAGTGCAAACCATGGTGGGCCATGGATGCCAGCGGACCCCCCGCATCCAGAGTCAGCAGGAACGGGGGCCACGTCATGACTGCTCCCCTCAGGCTCGGGGGCAGGGCTCCTCCCCACGGCATTTGCCCTGGCAGGCCTCCATCTTGGGCCCCCCACCTTTCTTTTCCCAAGCCAGGCTTCCGCATCTCCCGGCCCTGGTGTTGTCCCCTATGGCCCTGGGCTGTAACAGCCTGGTGCCCACTGTTCACATCAGGCTTGAGGTGGCGGGAGGCCTTGTTCGAGAGGGAGCAAGATTTGAACCTCAGTAGGCCAGGAAGCTCCGGCCTTTGACTGGAAGCCTGGTGGCCCGCAGCCAGAAACCTCATCAGGCGGAACGGGTTGGGGGGGGGGGCGGTGGCCCAGCCAGGCTCCTAATTCAATTTGGAGCCCGAGGAGGATGGATTTCAGCTGCTACATTCTTTCCCAGCCTTGGCTCACCCCCTTCTCCCACCCCAAAGCTGAAGCCGCCACACAGGTCCAACAGCAGATAGATTCTTTATGTTCAAGACAGCAATTCAGATACAAAAGCCCACCGCCATCGTCCCTCCTGCCCCTTCTGTCTGGGGCTGGGCTGAGGGCGACACAGAGAGCAGGGGAGGGAGGGAGGTTGGGGGTTCACAGCAGACTAGTGTTTCAAATGCGGAGGTAACAGACTCTGAGGTGAGGGGGCTCCTCTCTGGGTGGGGCATGGGGGGAGGGCATTATTGCATTTGCTGAGGGGGGGCATGCCCCCCTTCTGCATTCCCTGCAGCAGGAAACTAGGGAGGTCAGGACCCCCAAACAGGCCCCAGGGAGATGAGAGACCAGTTTGGCAGCTAATGCAGAAAGTGTTGGGGGCGGGGGTGGCCGCCCAATCTGGCTGGTCCCTCCCCCCACCCCCTGCGCCTGACCCGGCTGAGGTAGGTGGGGAACAGGGCAAGGGGGGACCGGGGACCCCAGCCAGGGTGGGAGCTGGGGAGGGGTGGTACCGATTGGAGTGGGGCGGAGGCCTGGCCCCACCTCCACTCTGCATCGTCCTTGGGCTGCTGAGCAAGGTCCAAGCCGGATGCTGCGGTCCAGGCCATGGTGGCCCTCCCACTGGGGGCTCCCACCAAGCGGAGCCAGGTCACTGAGAGGTCTGGAAGGGGGCCTAGAAGCGGCCGACCTTGGCATCCCCAATGGCACCCCAGACGTCAAAGACGAACTCATCAGGGAAGGCAAAGTCACCAAGCCGTTCATCCAGGGCCTCGGCTAGCTCATCCGGGTTCCTTTTGTCCTTTCCAAGCTCCACCATGGTGGCCGCTGGACAAGGGTGGGGGGCGGGGCACAGAATGGAAGCACAGATGACAGAGGTACTCAGGGTAGACCCAGCCCCACAGGACCCAGAAGCCCCTTCCCCAAGGCTCGCACCCATCCCCAGATCCAGGCGTCCCCACTCACCCAACTCCGTGTCCCTGATGCCCATGTAACTCTCCAGCAGGTCATCTACCTTCTCAATCGCCTTCTCCTCAAAGGCTGAGGGCTGGGGGGGTGGGGGAGGGCGGGGTGGGAGGAGGGACAATGACTCACAATAATGTGAATATATTTGTAATTGTACTTAAGTGCGGGATGCTCTTTTCACCACTTTACATGTATTAACCCACAGCTCATTCTCACCACAACCCTGTGACAGTATTACTCTCCCCCTACTTTACAAACAAGGAAACTGAGGCCCGCCTACCCAACAGAGGTCCCAGAGCTGCTACGTGGCAGAGGTAGATTTGAATCTAGTGCCCAGAGCCCCCTCAGCTAACAGAGGATGCAGCCACCTATGGATGCCCAGGGAAGGAGGGCTGGGGCCGGGCTAGAACACTCACCACATCCTCTACTGTGGCGGGGCCGCGGGATCTGAGCCGGAGGGTCCCTCGGCCAGTGCCCAGCTGGGGGCCAGAGCCAGGGCGGCCACCCCCTGAGCGCACACCGATCATGTCTGTGGGAGGCAGGGAAGGGGTGAGGGTCTGGGAAGCCCAATTTCAGCATGCCCTGGGCAGGACCCCAGGCAGCCTGGCCTCAGATACCCCCTTCTACCTTCTCTAAGTTTCTGCAGGCTCTGGGGAGTTAGGGCCTGAGGTGACCCCGGGAGGGCAGGACTCCTGACTCCCGCTTGGCATGGATGGGGGAAGGACAGCCAGGGGCTGAGAATGGAAAAGGCTGGAGGGGAGACAGAAGGGGGCCCTGTTCCCAGGGCCTGAGGGACAGGAAGGGGGTGGGGCCTGGGTCTTGAGCTGTTCTCCCCAAGGCCAAGGGGATCCAGCTGCTGGGCCAAAGACCAGCCCTATCTGCCTGGGGAAGTGTTTGAGAGTCCCCTACCCCCACCTCAGGGGCCTCAGGCCCATTCCAGAGAGTTAGTGAAGTCAGACGGAAAAGTGGGGGTGCAGGAACAGGGCAGCCAACCCTGGCTTCTCAGGACTGGGGGGGCTCGCCAGGGTTGGGGGCGCTTGGCTGGGCTAATGGTTCCAGGAAGCTGGGTGTGGGGGCAACTTCCTCCTTGTCCTCACCCTCCTCCCAGGCTGGGCGGAGAGCCAGCACCCCCTCCCCAGGGCAAGGCGGAGCCCCCGCCACCCCTTCTACTGCAGCTGGCTGGCCTTGGGTGCCACCTGCTGGTGTCTCCCTGCCACTGTGGCCTGAACCCAAGCGAAGAGCAGTGGTCCAGGAGGCAGCCCCCTCACCAAAGGCCTTGCGGGGCTCTGTGAGCTTGAGCGTGAAGGTGCGGCCTCGGGGCAGCTCCTTGAGCAGCCGGGCCACCTCGTAGTGCCGGCAGCCCAGCAGACTCTGCCCGTTGATGGCCTCAATCATGTCACCCACGCTGATGAGCTGGATGTGGTCAATCACGCTTCCCTCCTTAATGCGCTGTGGGGAGAGGAGCTGTCAGCCCCCATGGCTCTGCCCTTGGATGCCATGGGCCATCCTTACCCTCAGGACTCCGGGTGCCCCATGCACCCCAAGCACCTTGATGAAGGCATAGCCGGCCCCGTTGTCAGTGATGGTGAGCCCCAGCGCCTCCTCCGACTTGAACACCTCCACCTCCTTGCGCTGCCCCTTGACGTGGGCAAAGATGAAGTCCTCCAGCCCGATCTGGCCTCCCAAGAGCTTGTCCATGTCCACTTTGTGGGTGTTGAGGGTACAGAACATCACCTGCATGGGCGGGAGACACTCAACCCTCACCTCCTTCCCTTGCCCTTTGCTAACAACCACCTGAGGGGGAGCGGGGGGAGCTGGGAAAGGGCTGGGGGTCCCCACCCCAGAGTGGCCCCCACTAGGACGCAGCTCTGCTGGGGCTGGGATTTCTGTCCTAGCAAAAACTCCCTGCGGCCCCCAGGGCACAGAGCCTGGCACACAATGGGTGCTCAGTAAGGGCTTGTGGAATGAATGCAGGGGCAGAGAAGACCCCCCACACCTACTGAGACCCCCGCATCTACTTCCTGCTCAATCCTACGGTTGCCCTTTTTGCCTCCCTTCCTTCAGCTCCCAGGTCCTCCGGGTAAGGCCTCCCAATGCATCACAGAGAAATGAATCTCGCATCTGACCTCCAGACCCCGTAATCAACTGGGGCGCAAGCCTCCCGATGCATGCTGGGAAGGTCACATCCAGCCCTGGCCACCCATTTCTGCAGGCCACTGGGGCACAGGCCTCCCGATGCCTGCAGGGCGCTCAGCACCCAGGCTTGGCCTCCAGTTCCCCGTAAGTCACTGGGGAGCAGGCCCCAGCATGTGCAGCTCCAGCGTCTGAGCCGCCGCTCCCGAGCAGGAGGCAAGCCCGGGCCTCAGCCCTTCATCAGGGACCCCGGGGCCCGGCTCCCCCGCGGGTACCTCGGCAGCTGGCAGCCGGAAGGCCTCGGCGATCTTGCCGTACAGCTCCTTGACGTTGGTGAAGCCCTCGATGCGGCCCGTGGGACTGCCGTGGGCCAGCTGGGTGTGGAACACGAGGCGGGGCCGCAGGGCCGGGGGAGGGGGAGGCAGGCCCATCTGGGGCCCCCCTGCCCCACCCCCACCCAGGGGCCCCGGCTCCCCCACGCCCAGCCCCCCACGGCCTGGCTCCGCCTCCTCATTTTCCACCAGAGGCGGCGCCTTTTTCCGCCGCCCCAGTCCCAGCGGCATGAGCAGGGAGACGCGCGGGCACGCTCAGGAGATCTGCAGGGCAGGAAAATGGGCTCAGGGCCTGGGCAGTGGCCTCGGGCCGCCTCTCCCACACTATTAGCACCCTACTGGCCTTATGAGATATTTAGAGAACAGAACAGCCTCGGTTCGAAACCCGGGCCCAGCACTTACATACCTTGTACAGAAGTAATAATGGCAGCTATTACCTACTGAGACCCCAAGCAAACCGCGCTGTGACCTTCCTTCATCCTCACATCGCATCGGGACGTGGGGACTATATTATGTTATGATTATGCCCATTTAACAGATGAGAAAATGGAGGCTCAAAGTGGTTACATTCCTCTTTATTTTTCTATTGGCACTGACACTCACTAGTGCTGCGCTCCAAAAATTTCTGACTCTCCCTTCAAAGCACACAGGCGGGTGACACTTGCTGACCTCCTTGTGACTGGGCAGGCATATGACCACTTCTGACCAATGAGCTGTGAGACACATGATGTTTCTGGGCTGAAGCATTTAATCACTGGAGCAAGAGACTCCGGGGGATCTATATCTCCCAGGCAGGCTGCATTTGATAATGAATGGGACGTCCTGCTGAGCTGCAGTGACGTAGCAGGAACAAAAAAAATAAGCCTGGTGGAGTTCGGCCACTAAGATTTGGGGGGTTGTTTGTTACTGTAGCAAAACCTGTCCTGACTGATTTACTCTTTTTCTTTCCTCTGTTTTCTTTTCTCTACCTCCATTCTCTGTTTCTTTCTTCCTCCCTCCTTTCAAACAAATATTTTTTGCATGCTTACTATATTCCATGCACCACTGTAGATATTGCCTTCAGTAAGATAAGCAAGGTCTGTGACCAGGGCCACTCTGTGCAGTTACACAGGATGTTCACTGTACAAAAGCACCAGACCAGGGTTGCAAGTGGGACTGAAATTCAGCCTGTGCTCTGCTTGCCGAGCTACATGCCGAGCTGATGTGTCTGCCGGGAGGAAGGGCTGCCTCCTTCCAGTTCCCTCCTAGGTGCCACATATGCTAGCCGGGGCTCTGTCCATGCCGTCCAGAGCATACAGTCCAGAGAAGATGCACAGTGAGCAAGCACATGTGTAAAAGTCTATTCGTGCTATGAAGACAATCAAACAAGACAAGTTCTTCTACAGACAAGGTCAAAGAGGGCTTCTCTGAGCAGGTGAAACTGAACCTGAGACCTGAGTGACAGGAAGAAGTATCCATATGAGGATGTGAGGCAAGACGGCTCCAGGCAGAGGGAACGGCCAGTACGAAGGCCCTGAAGTGGGGACGTGCTTGGTGTGTTTGAGGAACAGCGAGGAGGCCTGTGGGGTTGGAACAGACCTGCTAAGGGGGACAGCAGGAGGAGGTGAGGGCAGGGAGGGGATCGGGCAGAGCGAGCAGGGCCTCGTGCGCCCAGGGAGGACTTAGGCCTTTGCTCTGAGTGAGGCGGCGGCCACGGGAGGGTTCTCAGGCTCACAGATCAGCAAGAGCCCACTGTAACCGCAGTGCAGCGAGCAGTGAGAGACCAAAGAGGTGCGGTACAAGAGGTGACAGGGGGTGTGAGGGGTCGACTTTGTGGGCCTTCCAGACTGGGAAAGAGTTCAGATTTCATTTCGAGTCACACGCCCTAAGTCACAGAAGCCAGCTGCACTCTCGGGTCTGTCTGATGCCCATGCAGAGTGGCTCCCTAAACAACTCCATCTCCCTGGGCCTGGGATGTCTGCTCTGCAAGTGGGGACACTCCACCCACCTGGCCAGGCGAGGTGAGGATCCCATCATGCCAAATTCTATTTTTTGTGTAAAGGGGACTTCCTGCTCCCTCCTTTAAAACCTCTTCCTCCAGGGGGCCGTCCTGGATTCAGCCAAACCCAGTGCGCTGCACCCACTCTCGTGCCTCCATTTGTTCGCGCCCGCATTCCTTCGTCTGTTCTCCCACACCTCCTCCCGGAGCAGCTGCTCCAGCCCCCAGCGTCTCTCACCTCCACTAGTGCAGTTGCCTCCTCCGAGTCTGCAGGCTTCTGCCCTCGCCCTCCACGGCCTGTGTCAACACAGCAGCCAGAATGATCCTGTAGAACGTAAGTCACGTCACACCTGTCCTCTGCTCCGACCCCTCCCAGGGCTCCCACTTCCTTCAGAGTAAAAGCCAACGTCCTCCCCTCTACCCACAGGCCCCAAAAGATCTGCCCTCATCACCTCCCTCCCCTCCCCTCCTCCCACCCTCCGCCTTGCTCGTCCCTCCCAGGCACACGGGCCTTGTCCCTGCCCCTCTGGCACACCAGGGGCAGGCCAGCCTCAGGGCTTCTGCACTTGACTCTGCCCTCTGGCATCCCCGCAACTCATTCGCGCATCTCTTTCAGGTGGGATATATGTTTCATCCACTGTTCTTGTTCACTGTTTTCTGAAAGGGCAAGGAATTCTGTCTGCCTTATTCATCCCTATTTTCTCAGGGCAGGGAACAGGGCCTGGTGTGTAGGAGGTGCTCAATAAATATTTGCTGAATGACTGGATGGATGATTGATCCTAATATTCACTGGCCCACCAGTCCCTGTGCCTGGCTCCGGGGAGAGAGAGGGGCAAGGCTGTAGTCCCTGCCCCAAGGGGGTCTTGTCTCACCAGCAAAAGCACAAGCCCCACCTCTGTGGTCCTCATTCTTTGCTTCCCAGCATAGTGCTGGGGACAGGGTAGGTGCTCCATCTACCCACATAGACACAGAGTATCTCCCTCATCTTTCACTGTGGTTTTGTTTTCACTCCCTTCATAATCAAGGATGCTGAACAACTGTCTTTTTTATAGGGTGGGCAGGGAAGGGCAGAGGAAGGGGGAGGGAGAGAATCTCAAGCAGGTTCCACTACCAGTGCGGAGCCCAATGCGGGGCTTGACTCACGACCCTGAGATCATAACCTGAGCTGAAATCAAGAGCTGGATGCTTAACCGACTGAGCCACCCATGTGCTCCATGCTTAACAACTTTTAAGACATTTATTAACTGCTTGGATTTGTCCCTTTGTGAATTGCCTCTTTAAGTCTTTACCCATTTTTAAAAATTGTACAGTTTGTTTTTTATTGTAATGCCTGTCTCTTTTCTTATTGATTTGTGGGAACTCTTTATATATATTCGGGATACTAGTCTTTTATTGGTTACCTTATCTCTCTATTCACAGCACCCATCACAGTAGGCATTTGCTGAATACTTGACAAAAAACAAATTCTGAATGAATAAACCAATGCTGTCTCCTCAGATTATTTCATCGCACTCAGCGATGCTTAAAAAGAAAAAAAAGAAAAAGAAAAAGAAAAAACAAAAAAAAATCCCAAACCCCTCATCATCACCTCCTCTGGTTCTCCCCCTGCTGCCCCTCACATATCTTAGCAGGATGCTGCGAACAGGAGTCTGGAACCTGGCTTCTCCTCTTACTAGCTGTGTGACCTTGGGCAAGTGTCTTAACTTCTCTGAGCTCCAAGGAAATCATATATGTGCCTGGAACAGTTCCTGGCATGTGAGAAGGGTTCCATAAATGGTGATTTTTTTTTTAACTACTATTTCCATCTGTACCACCTTTCAGTCAGTTGACAAGATTCAAACTTCCTCCTTTACCCAGGGCCTCCACATCCTGATCACCCAATTCCCAACCTCCTTACTCTGCCTAGGCTTGCTGCCCTGGTTCAGGCGAGTTTCCACATCCTCACCTGTGAGGAGGGAATAATGGTAGTGAGGAAAGTAAGTGATGAATGAATTTGCCTTCCAAACTAGAAGAGGCAGGGTGGCCTGGGTTCAAATCCCACCCCTGCCACTTACCAGCTGCGTAGCCGTGGGCAAGTCACTTCATGTGATGGGGCCTCAGTTTTCTCATCCGAAAAAACAAGCAGAATTCCTGTCTCTCAGGGTGCTTATGGGAAGCCAAAGAGATTATGCATACAATCTGATCAGCATTTTGTCTGACATTCGCTATAAGGAAACTGTTACTATTATTGTCATTATTATTATGGCCTCCTCCCCTGCCCCGCCCAGGAACATCCCAGTCCACTCTGCCTGAGGAGGCCTAGTCTAGGCCACCTCCTCCAGGAAGCTTCCCTGGCTTGCCCCAGCCTGTTGGAACCGCCCCTGTGGTCCAGACAGCTCAGGCCCATGAACCTAATTACATGTTGCCCTGGCAGAACTCTTGTCTTTCAGTCTTAGGCTGCTATTTCACGTCGTGTCTCTATTTTAAAATGTAAACCAGATCGCATCACTGCCCGGCTTCGAATCTTACGATTTCCCACCTTACGGAGGAAAAGCTCCACACTCCTTAATATGAGTCACAGACCCCTGCAGAACTGCCACTTTGACTGCAGCTGGTGCCCCAGCCACACTATTCCAAGCTCCGTCTAGCCTCAGAGCCTTTGCCTGGGGTGGGCCCCCTGCCTGATCTTTGCAGGGCTACCTCCTTTTTTCATTTAGATCTTGTCTCCAAAGTCACCTCCTCCAAGCCACCCCTCTTACCCACAGATTCTATCATGCCACCCCCTCATATTTTATTCATAGCACTTTTATTCATAGCACATAGCACTTACTACCATCTGCAGATACCTTCTTTATTTACTCGTTAACTTGCTTGTTGCCTGTTTCCCCCCAACTAGAATGGCAGCTCCCACAGAGCAGGGATTTTTGTCTTGTTCACTATTGTGCCAAGAACAGTGCCTGGCACATGGTAGGTGCTCAATGTTTGTAGAATGGATGAATGTGCCTTCTGTCCTCATTCTGACTACTCTCTAAGCCCTCCTATCCTCAGAACATGCCGGGAGTTGCTAACTGCCACCCCCTCCCCAAGTTCCCAGTCTCCGCTCAAACCTGAACATAGGGTTGGAGGAAAAGAGTGTCAGCCTGGGCGCCAAGCGCATTGGCTGGAATCCCAGCATCCCCACCCTCTCTTCCCTGCAAAGGGCCTGAAACTGAACAACCCCACAACCACGCAGAATCACAGCGGGGGCAGCAGGAAGTGGGGAAGGGGGTTCCTGGGAGCTGACATAAGCTGGGGGAGGGGGGCCACCACACCCAGCCTCCCCTTTCTAGTAGGATATTGCTTCGGAGAGGAGGGCGGGAGGCCTCTGATTCAGTCTTGAAAAACCGGCTCCTGGGTGTTTCCGGGGAGAACGCCTACTGCCCAGGCCTCAGCCCAGGCTTCCCAGAGGGGCCCAGGGGGCAAAGGATCCCCGGGCCCCCATCTCCCCTGCAGGTGTCACTCTCTACTTAGAACTTAGGTATTCAGTCCTTGTCTTTCCAGCTCAGGGGAGGCAAGGTAGGGCTGGTGTCTGGTGACCCCTTAGGGGGAAAGCAAAGAGCAGCAGGTGTGGCCCACATGTGTGCATGCCTGGAAGTGGAAGCAGCAGCAGGGCAGCGGAGCGGGTCAGGAACACCTGAGCCACGGGAACACTGGGCCACTGGGCCACTGAGCCACGGAGCCATGTAGTCTAGTGTCTGAGACTCCAGTTCTGGACTCTGAAGCACGGGTTCGAGTTCCCGATCTGTCACTTACTAGCTGTGTCACCTTGAGCAAGTCACTCCACCTCTCTGGGTCTGTTGCTTCACCTCTGAAAGAAGTAACAGCACCTCCAATAAAGTGTTTAGACTCAGTGATACGCATGGTAAATACCTGACACGGAACCGTTCAAAAAATGCTAGCCGGAGTGATTTTTTCATTATTGTTATCGGGACCTCGGTCCTCTCCAGGTCCCTCTAGGCCCTGGAGGATTGGGACGAAGCCGGCTCCAGGGAGGTGCCCAGGCAGGGCTCAGAAATGCCGACCCCGCGCCCGTCCCCGTCGGGGCGGGGACTGTCCAGAGGAGCGCAGGGAGCGGGGTGGGCTGTCGACCCCATCCCAGCGGCGGGAGGCGTTTGACCCTGCGCCGGGCGGGGCGATAGGCGCCTCTCTGGGAGGGGGCCTCGGGCATCCTGGAGGCCAACCTAGACCTCCAGCCCTGTCCATGGGGCCGGCCCCACCCCGCTCGATCCGCCGGATCCCCGCTGCTCTGCGACCCCGCAGGTCCGCGCTGGGGTCCCCGGGAGCCACCGCGCCGCGCCCCGCCCGCGGGGCCACTCACCTGCGCCGCCGCCGCCACCCCGCGCGCGCCCGGCTCGGCCCTCCGCAAACTCCGGCCCGGGCCTCTCCCGCAGCCGCGGCCAGGGAGGGCGGGGCCCGCGCCCGCGCGCCGCCAATCAGGAGCGGCCGTCCGACGTTCGTAGCCAATCCGCGCCGTGCCGCCCTAGCCCGGGTGGGCCCGACGGAAACATTCCACAGGGATCCCTCCGCCTCGCCCGGCTCTTCCCGACCCCCCCGCACCGCGGCGCAGTGGACCTTCCCACCCCGCCTAAAGCCACGGCAGGCTGTACCACCGCAGGGCGCGGAGGGGGGAACCTGAGGCTGGGCCCCTGCCAATCGCGGGGAAGGAAGGAGACGAGCAACCAATGGGAAGCTGGGCCCCCCGGACCACGTGCTGTTGGCTCGGTGTCGGTCTGGGGTGTCCGGGATGGTAAGGGGCGGGAGGGCTGGTCGTGGGAGTCAGGTGACCGGGGCTAAGTTTCGGGCAGAAGCAAACTCCCCACGTCCGGAAAAGCTGACCCTTTAGGAGACCTGGGAGGGGGCCGAGGGCAGCCCCCAATCCAATCCTCCTCCCGGTCTGCCCCTGCCCCAGCCCGGCCATCCTCGGAGCGGGTAAAAAGCATGCATTCATTCCAGGCGGGCGAGCGGACGGAGGATCGAGATGAATAGGGAGGGTCCCGAGTGTCCCTGCTTCCTGGGGTGTACAATGGACAAGGGCATTTGTTCATTCATTCATTCATTCATTCACTCGTCAAATATTTCATGTGCCCCTGCTCCGTGCCAGGCGCTGTCCTATCTCTACAGATACTTCAACGAGTAAGCTCAATGTGCTTCTGGTAGAGGTAACAGCGCGTGCAAAAGGCCTGGAAGCCGGACCGAGAGATACAGCATATTTTGGGAGAGTGCAATATCCTAGGAGCTAGCAAATCTGTATGAAACGGTGCATGGAAGGGAAGACAAGGGCGAGATGGACTGCTCGCTTGTTGGTTAGACCAGCGAATATTTACTGAGCACGTATGTGCTAGGCTTCAAAGGGTACCCAACCAATCCAAGCCTCTGCCCTTTCATGACGCTGTCTCCTCCACCTAACTGCCCCCCGCCTCCACCCGCACGCCTGGGTCCGGAGACTGGCACCGAGCAGCGTCTCAGCGCCCACGTGTGAATGAGAGGACAGGTGATCTCACCATCGTCAGGTTTGCCTCCTAACTGGGATTTCTCAGGCAGGAGTAGGTCCAAGAAACAAAGACAAAAACGCACCTCGTACAGACCAGGACTCTCAGTTCCCAGACAGGTGAGATTTCCTTGTTCGGCCTCAAAGCCGGTCGCTGGGGAAGTTGGGGTTGGACCAGGAGCTTGCTGTGTCTTCTGGGAATTGTAGTTCTCTAATGGCTGCGACTCTGCTCAAGCTTCATTGAATGACTGGGTCTCTGCAGTGCCCAGGGTGAGCTGTTGTGTATCCCAGCCCCGGCAGGTCCTCCGGAGGGGCGAAGGGAAAGAGGAGAGCGGGGCCTGGGCTTAGCCTCTGAGGGCTGCGAGTCTCGCCCCGCCCAGCCAGCAAACACTGCCACTGCCTGGGCAACAGGCACAGCTATTGTCCTTCTCTTCCTGTTCTGCTGACCTCTGCCATCCCCACTGAGTGATCAGTTGCAATGGCTGGGCCAGTGTCCTCTGTGGGACTGTAACCACTGCCCTGCTTGCGCCTGGCATCTGAGCTGCCCTCTGCACACCCTGCAAAGGACAGTATGTGGGGCCACGGGGACCACAGAGTTCTGAGCAGAACCCACCGGAATCCACCTGTTGACTGATGAGGAGTCCCCAGGGAGGGGTGAGGGGGTTGCCCAAGGGCACAGAGCAGGCCACCTCTAACCAATTTTATACTTCAAAAGGCTGGGAGGCCCAGCTGCTGAGGAGCTCAGACTCAGTGCTACCTCTGCCCCCTTCGGAAAAAATAATCTGGAACGACAGCTAATATATGCAGAAGGGAAGATTGAGTTAGAAAATCCCCATTTTGCAGCCAGTAGAGAAATAATTAATTCAGGCGAGGCTAATCAGTGGAGGAAGTAGATATTCACACAGTCTCAAAGGACCAGCCCACAAATTACTTGTTAATTACAGTGGGGGAAGGATACCTTGGTGGAGAAACCTGTCACAACTTTAACCAAGTGATCAAAACTAACATCACTAGTGATGGGACAGGTCGACCTCACATACCCCTTGCCGTGATGTACTGAGGACACAACATCACCTGCAAAGCACTTGGTCCTGCCTAAAGTGTTCAACCTGGATCTACTCATGAGGACATAACCGGATACTTCTGATTAAGGGACTTTCTGCCAACAAACAAACAACCCAAAACCAAAGAACAAAAACCAAAAATGCCTGGACTCTTCAAGTAGATCTACGTCAGGAAAGGAAAAATCAATCCATTAATTGAATGAATGAATGAATGAATGAAATGCTGGGGAACAGTTCTAGATTGAAGGAGACACAGGTGACAACCAAAATGAATGTATGATCCTTGATTGGGTCCTTGATAAAAATTACAAAAAAAAAAAAAAAGGATAGAACAGCTATGAAAGATATTCTTGGGATGATCAAGGATATTTGAATGTGGAGCAGATATTAGATAATACATCCATGTTAAATTTCCTGAATGTGAGCATTGTACTGTGGTTAGATAAGAGAATGTTCTTATTTTGGGGAGAAACACACTGAATTATTTAGTGGTAAATTTGTGATGGCTGCAACTGCCAAATGGCTCACAAAAAATATATGTATATATTTTATATACACTATCAAAATACGGTATACATTAATATTAATATAGAGGAGGGATGGAGAGAGGGAGTGGGAGGGAGAGACAGTGCATACACATGAGCACAAATGTGGCAAGGTAGTAACAATTGCCACCGAATCTAGGAGAGTAGTATGTGGGTATTCATTTTACTATTCTTGTGAGTTTTCTATGCCTTTGAAAATTTCAAAATAAACATTAGGGGAAAATACCCCCAATTTCCTCCCATCTCTGGTACAACACTGTAGTAGGCTCAAAGTGCCCCTTTTTGTGTGTTTTCTTGAAAATGTGCATTGTTTTTTCTTTTAAGATTTTATTTATTTATTTGACACACAGAGAGAGACACAACGAGAGAGGGAACACAAGCAGGGGGAGTGGGAGAGGGAGAAGCTGGCTCCCCACTCAGCAGGGAGCCCGATGCGGCACTCGATCCCGGGACCCCGGGATCATGACCCGAGTGGAAGGCAGACGCTTAACGACTGAGCCACCCAGGAGCCCCTGAAAATGTGTATTGTTTTATGTGGGTGTTCCATTATACTTGGCTTCTTACTTTTCTTTTCCAGTTAGCACTGTATTGCCTTGCTTGCTTGTTTGCCTGTTTTGCAGTAGGCCTTAAAGATCCATCCATGCTGCCCATCTCTTATATCTATTTTCTTCTAATTTCTACTTGGTGCTCCACAGATGTATCCCTCACATCTTACTACTGTGTCCCCCGGGGATGGACACCAGGCAGCCTCCAGCTCCTCACACTGCAGGCTTGGACATGTCCCCTTAGAGACCTGGTGGGAATCTCCCTAGGAGAGAGACCTGGATGCAGAGATGCTGGGTCACAGGACACAATCAATTTGCTCTGTGACCTCCTGGACTTGCTGTCCCCAGTCACGTCTTCTGGCAGTGCAGAGGAGCCCATCGACCCACATCTCCTCCAGCTGTTGGCTTTATCCAGCTTCTAATTTTTGCCACTCAGACTCACTGTCAAGTGACATCAGCATTGCTATCTTTCACATTTCTCTGATTTCCAGTCACTTTGAACATCTCCTCATTTGCTTGATGGCCTTCAGTTTCTCCTTTTTTGTAAATTGCCTGTTCATAATCTTTGCCCTGTTTGCACTTGGGTTGCTCTCTTTTACTTGTTGATTGCATGTGCTCCTCATGGAGTCGAGATCTGCACTGTCCAGTCTGATCTATCTCCTCGAATTCTCCATATGTGGTTATGAGCACTTGAAATATGGCTAATACAGGGGCGCCTGGGTGGCTCAGTCATTAAGCGTCTGCCTTCGGCTCAGGCCATGATCCCAGGTCCTGGGATCGAGCACCGCATCGGGCTCCCTGCTCGGCGGGAAGCCTGCTTCTCCCTCTCCTACTCTCCCTGCTTGTGTTCCCTCTCTCGTTGTGTCTCTCTCTGTCAAATAAATAAATAAAATCTTAAAAAAAAAATATGGCTAATACAGATTGAGATGTGCCAGGGACGCCTGGGTGGCTCAGTTGGTTAAGCGTCTGCCTTCAGCTTGGGTCATGATCCCAGGGTGCTGGGATCAAGTCCCACATTGGGCTCCTTGCTCAGTGAGGAGTCTGCTTCTCCCTCTGCCTGCCACTCCCCCTGCTTGCGCTCTCTCTCTCTTTCTGGCAAATAAATAAATAAAATCTTTTAAAAAATTGAGATGTTCCAGCAGTGGAAAATACACACCAGATTTCTAAGACACAGCACAAAGAAAAGCAGATGTAAAAGATCACATCTCATTAATTCATTTTTATGCTGACAACATGGTATAATAATAATAATGTGGATATATTGAGCTACATAAAACGTGTTACTCAAATTCCTCTCACCTGTTTCTTTTATTATTTTAATGTGGCTGCTAGACGATTTAAAATTACACGTGTGCTTGCATAGTTCTACTGGGTAGCGCTGGGATATTGAGCACTTGGCAGCTTCAGTAATGATAAATAATGTTTAGACAGAGCTTACCACGTACCAGACACTGTTCTAAGAACTTTACACTTATTAAGCTGTTTAACTCTCCTAACGACCCTGTGCGGTAGATACAGTATTAGGCGTCGCAAACATATTCTCCAATTCCGCCACGTGATGATTAGCTTCACCCATTATATCCTTCATTGGGAGAAAACTCCTAACTGAAATATAACAGGACTTATCTGCTTGTGGTTTGCACCCATGAAATTTCATTAAGGAGGCTCTTCTCTTAAATCACAAAGTTATTCTTCCATATTTTCTTCTATTCATTCTACAGTTTTAGTTTCCCTGTGTCTTTTATTCCATCTCTAGTCCACCTCACGTTGTGGGGTAGGATACAGTCTTCTTTTTCTCTATCACCTGTGCTGCTCACCAGCTGTGTGACCCTGGGCTTCACCCTGTGTGCCTCAGTCTCTTCCTCTGTGAAATGGGGATAATAATAGCACACACCTCCTAAAGTTGTTATGATTATGCTAGAATGAAATGAGCTATTCTGTATCAGATGCCTACAGTGGTACTGGGTAGATTGTAAATGCTCAGTGAACAGCAGCTGGTGTTACTGAACAGTGTCGAGGTCAGAGTGATGAATGAACACAGTATGTCATAATAGAAATGGATAGAAACAGACGCTTTTATTAAGCTCTTACTATGTGCCGGGGCCTGTGCTGCCTGCTTTTCATGAATAATCACACTGGATATCACCCCCATTCTATAGAGGGGGAGACTGAGGCTTAGAGAGGGGGGAGCCACTGACTCAAAGTTGAAGAGTGACTCATGGGTATGATGCTTTAGCTTCAACCCCAAGACACGTGACATCCCTCTGGGTGGGTGGGTCGTACCTGCCTCAGTGTGGGGCCTGACAATGAGACATGGGGAGGACAGGGAGGACCAAGGAGGGACAGTGCTGAGGGACAATACCCTGGCAGAGTGATCTCGGAGTTTAATTGCCTGGCTCTTTGTGGCTTGTGGTTGGACTCCCCCTGTCGGCCTGGCAGGAGTGGTCTCAGTGGGATGGACCTGGAGGGGAAGCAAAGGAGGTGGCCTTTACCGGGCTGGGTCCTATGGCCCCAGGTCCCTCAGACCCAGTGCAGGCACCTGCCTTTTGCTGCTGGATTTCAGAAAGTCATGTTAAAACCTGGAAGCACTGCTGTTTTCTGGAGGGCCAATGGGCAGCTCTCTTTTTGAAATGCATCTCTGGTAATTTCCCACCACCGCCTTGGCGCCCACCCGGTTCAGCCCCATCATCCCCAGCAGTTGACCTTTTGCACAGCTCCCAGGTCTGCAACCCTAATAGAAGCCAGAGGGCGCCTCTGAGCTCCTGAGTCAGGTCCTGCCCCTCTGTTGCCGAAGACCCCTGCCAAGAGGCCATCTGCCCTCAAAACACCCTTTGCTGAAGTAGTCCATCTGGAGACAGGCTTAAGCTATGTTGATGTCCACCAATATCTTCCCAAGGAAAGGTGGGCCCCCACTGAGACAAACCACCCAGGCCTCAGCTCCAACTTCCCGCAAAGGCAAATCAGGCCATGTCCTTCCTGACTCAAACTCTTTCAACAGGCTTCCCTTCTGCCTCAGGCATGTAGGCCTGCCTCAGCAGGGCCCTGGCACCTGGCCTGTCTCATCCCAGCCAGGCCCCACCCTACTCTCTCCTACTGTCTGTTCTAGCCGCGAGAACCTAAAATCTCTGTTTTAGTTCAGTCTGTGTTTCCGAGAAGACGATGAGCTTCCCGAGGACCCCCCACATTGCCTTGTCACCGGGTGTCCCAGGGCCTAGCGTTGACCTGGCACTCAGGAACTGTGCCTAATGACTAACCCATGAATCGTGAATTAGGAACAGGCCAGGAAAGAAGGGCTTTCCTGGAGCCAGAGAACCTCCACTTCTACCAGGTGGGCACTAGAGGAAGTGGGGCACGGGGGACCCTTCCCAGGGGGATCCACCAGCAGCCCCCTAGGGCTGGGTTGTCTTCCTCTGCACGTGCTCTAACATGAAGGGTCATAGGATAGATGTTGCCGGTCCTCTTGTCCGAATCAGTTTGTCATTCAATTACTTATTCAACAAACACTCAGAGGGCAGTTCTGGGCCAAGCACTGCTCTCCGCGCTGGTGATGCATAGATTACCAGGGCATGGTTGGCGACCTCCAGGAAGCTAGGGTTGTCCTGGAGGGGGACCCTGTGGATCTTTCCTGAGGTTTGTCTCTCCTCCCTTCATGACAAAGGAGGATGTCTGGCTGAATCATCACCGTTTGAGAACTCAGAAGTCAGATGTCGCAGGCAGGCGTGGAATCAGCAGACCAGGAAAGCATTCTCAGGTCTGTGGGAGGGAACATGAGTACATATACTTTGAGGACTAGATTTTAATAGAAAATATAGACACTTGTTGTTTGTGTTGTGCTGTTTTCAGGTGAAAGTTTGGTGCATTGAAATTTCAAGAGACTGATGACGTTATCTCTGGGACTTCAAGTTATATAGTCAAATGACACTCTCTACGCCCCCATCCTAGCAAAGGAAAATGAAGACAAAGCAAAAACCCAAATGCTTGCAAGCTCCTACCTCACTCTGAGGAAAAGCTGAAGTTCTCCCAGGGGCCCACCAGGTCCTTCACCATCTGCTTTGTCACTCCCTGCCCTCACTTCCTCCCACTCACCCCTTGCTCACTCTGCTCCAGCCTCACTGGGCTCCTGGCTGGTCCTCAAACAACTCAGGCACATTCCTGCCTCAGGGCCTTTGCACAGGCTGCTCCCTCTGCCTGGAACACCCTTCCTTCAGTATCCACCCGAAGAAGTTACCTCCTTCAAGTCTTCACTCATATGTCATCTTCTTGGGGAGGCATTCACTGACCATACTATTTAAAAAGTGCCCCAAACTTTCTACCCCCAATGTTTTATATTTCTGCATCACTCTCCCCACTATCTAGTACATTAGATGTTTTATTTATTTATTTATTTTTTTATTAAATTTTTTTTTTTTTTTTAAGATTTTATTTATTTGCGAGAGAGAGAATGAGAGACAGAGAGCATGAGAGGGAGGAGGGTCAGAGGGAGAAGCAGACTCCCCGCCGAGCAGGGAGCCCGATGTGGGACTCGATCCCGGGACTCCAGGATCATGACCCGAGCCGAAGGCAGTCGCTTAACCAACTGAGCCACCCAGGCGCCCCATTAGATGTTTTATTTATCTTTATTTTCTTTCTTCCCCCAGTCAATCCTGAGCTCTAAAAGAGCAGGATTTTTTGCCAGTTTTGTTTACCACTGTGTCCCCAGCATTAAGCACAGGGCAGGGCACATAGTAGGGAGTCAATAAATGTTGATGCAATGGACAATTACTTATTATGTGTCAGGTGCTATGTGGTGTACTTCAATAATTAACTAATAAGAATAATATTTAAGAAGACCTGGGACATGGGGTGCCTGGCTGGCTCAGTCAGTAGAATGTCTGACTTTTGATCTCTGGATTGGGAGTTCAAGCCGCATGTTGGGCATACAGCTTACTTAAAAAAAAAACTGGGGAACCTGGGTGGCTCAGTTGGTTAAGCGTCTGCCTTCGGCTCAGGTCATGATCCCGAGGTCCTGGGATCGAGCCCCACATCGGGCTCCCTGCTCAGGGGGGACCCTGCTTCTCCCTCTCCTTCTGCCTGCCGCTCCACCTGCTTGTGCTCTCTCTCTCTCAAAGAAATAAAATCTTAAAAAAAAAATTGAAAAGACCTGAGAAAAGCTTTCTGCTAAGTGCTTTAGAAATATCTGCTCATGTTAATTGCACACTTGCTCTGGGCCATGCCTGTAACACAGAGGCCTTCTCAGGGGTTAGCTGTCTGAGCTCCAACTTGGCGGCAGTGAGAAGGCTGAGCTGCGGTGATTGTCCTTTTTACATGGGACAGACCTGAGGCCCTGAGAGATTTTGTCATTTGCTCAGGGGAATGCAGTGAGCAGAACTTGAACTCAGCACCTCCTGAGGGGCCACAAAAGCCCAGTTGATAATGTCATGTTCCTTGCTTCCCTGATGCATTACCTTGCCCACCTTTCACTTAGACTGCCATGAAGTCTGCACCTCATTTGTCTCATTTTTAAAAGGAGGCCACTGAGACTCAAAGTGGTGAAGTCACCTGCCCAAAGACACATGACAGCAAAGTGACACAGCTGGGATTCAAACTGGGGGCTGCTCAATTCTGGAGCCTGGTGCTCTCCGGCATCTTTCGAGTGAGCTGGTTGTCACGATAGCATGGGAGTGAGCCTGCTTCAGGTATAGCTTCCTCAGGCTGGGTGGGGGCCAGGACGGGAGCTAAGTGTCTCAGGGGATCATCTGGGAACTGGGTTCCTGGAGCTCAGCTGAGGGCACTCACCCCCAAAGACGTTGGACTTACCTCAGCCTTTGGGGTTGCCAGCTGTGGACTAAGAAACCTTCACACGATAACTGACACACAGTGCTTATTCTGTGCCGGGTCCTGGTGTGTGAGTGTGGGTGGGTATCTCCATCTCTGGAAACCCTTACAACCCTAGAAGAGGTACTATTATTATGCCTGTTTTACAGTTGAAGAATTTGAGGCACAGAGAGGCTAAGTCACTTGCCCAAGGTCACACAGCTAGAAGGTGGTTGTCCTGGGATTTAAATCTGGAAGCAAAAACGATGGCTAAGGGAGAGGTAGGGGCCACCAAACACTGATCTGGATCTTCACACCCAGGTGAGTAGTCCTGGCAGAATAAAGGTGTACAATAACAGGAATGAAGAAGCTCTTTATTTCCCCCATACGTGAGGGGGCAAAATGCAGTGTACAGTACATACCATTTGTATAAAAAAAGAGAAGTTGGGGGCGCCTGGGTGGCTCAGTCGTTAGACGTCTGCTTTCAGCTCAGGTCATGATCCCAGGGTCCTAGGATTGAGCCCCACGTCGGGCTCCCTGCTCAGCGGGAAACCTGCTTCTCCCTCTCCCACTCCCCTGCTTGTGTTCCCTCTCGCTGTCTCTCTGTCAAATAAATAAATAAAATCTTAAAAAAAAAAAGTTGATTTGTGCGGCATCTCAGGAAAGGTACGTGAGAAACTGGAGACATTCCCTGAAGGTGGACTTGAACTGCAGGGTGGGGGAGAGGATTTTCATTCTGTCCCCTCCAGAGTTTAGTACTGTGATTACATAGCCAAAAAGACCCTAGAAATTTAGAAATTATGCTTATGCTTATATAAACAGACTCTCAGAGAATACCCCAAAGTCTATTTTCTTCTTTTTCTAAAGGAAAAGCTCTCTGATGCCATGGCTTGCCCATACTGCGGACAGCAGGAAAGGGAACTGTAGGCCCAGAGGATGGAGGGGACTCAACTTCTCATCACAGGCCAAACGTACATTGAGTTTCGTACTGTTTAAATCACGTTATAACGCGACCCTGCAGGTATGGTGGATTCAGGTGAATGGGTTAAAAAGAGGCAGCTCCACACGTACCGACACAGAAGGGGCTCTGACATGTGCTGCGAGTCCACGTGGGAAAGTACAGCCAATCTGTTCCAGGGAAGCCGAGGAGGCGAGGGTAAAGTCTGCCAGCACACACACCGGCCACCTCTGGACACACACAGCTCAGTCCACTCTGGCCAAGTAACGGGTCTGAGGGGCAGGCTTTCTGCCCACCCGAGTCCTCCCTGTCCCCTTCACTATGAACAGTTTCCTCAAGAGACCCACTGCCCCACGCACCGCTCTAGGTAGGTTATTTCTAGTTCTCAGAACCATGTGTACTTAGAGGCTTTGTGCACTTCTGTGTCGGTGACTTTGACGCGAAGGTCACAAGGACCTGCTATGTAAGTAGAGACTGGGGCGCAGGGATGGTACTCCTGGGGGTCTGTGACCCCGACCGGGGCCAGGGCCAATTCTGTAGTAAATGTCATCTTGGGTGCCTGAGGCAGTTCGGTAAACCTCTTTTGGCCCTGATGTGCAGGGTCACCTCCCAACTAGGATGGCGTCCTCTGGGCTCACTGCGGCACAGCCTACATCCGGGGACAAAGCCCTCTGCGTTTCCGCCGTCCGACAGCCACCCCTGGCTGTGTGACTGCAGCAGCTGAGAAGCTCAATGTATTTTATTGAATCTTAAAGCATTTTCATTTAAAGATAGAAAACATTCCCATCACTTGCAGAAACTTCTCTTGGACAACGCAGCTCCTACACCATTTTCAGTGGTTAGATTGTTTCAGTAGGAAGGGAAAGCCACTCCTGGGTTGATTTTAAACACGCTGTTATTTAAGTTTTTACTGCAAGACATTTTGTAGCAAAGTAGCAATACGTTGTTTTAAGCCTATGTAATTACTTACCTTGTAATAAAACCAGTTCCTTAAAAAAAGTTACAAAGGAAAAGCAGCTTCAGTGGCCTGCCAATGAAGCCAGGGCCGGAAATGGGTCTTCTCCAGGGCGGAGTCAGCCCTGGGCTGGAATTCCAGTCTGGTTTGGCCGGGGCCTGCCTGACACCCAGCCTGTTCTAGCAAGAAAGGAGTGGAGGGGGATCATAAGGGCAGACCACGCACCTCCCCTGGGCCCCAGCAACTGGGCCCTGGAAGACGGGGAAGGGAATTAACTCCGGCCCAACCTTCCTAAAACCAGTTCTTAAATCCACAGGGCTCTTTGGGTGCCTGGATCGAGTCCAGATGGGATGACGTTCTCTACTCCGCATGCAGCCCAGGAAGGGAGACTTATCTCTCCCTTGCAGAGGACTCCTGCCTCCGTGCCCACCCACCCTCCCCTTCCCCGGCCCTTCCTTTCCACCCTGCCTGCCTCTGGAGGGACGCCCAGCCACCGCACCAGCCCGTCAGCAAAACCCTCAAACAGAGTCGCAGGACCGCTCCCCTGAGGTTTAGCATCAGTCTTTAATGCTGTCGTGCTGCACATTGACAAGTCACACGCTTTGGTCTCGTGTTGGCAGTGGCAACTTACAATGAGTCTGAAGGTCTGAGCACCAGACTGGCCTGCAGGGAACAGACACTTGTTCCAACCCGGCCCCCCTCCCCAACTCCCAAGGTTCCTTCTGAATTCCATCGTGGCCCTGTACAGAGAGCAGCAGCTGCCGTGGACTGGTTTCCTTTGAGGGCACACCAACATTACACAGAATTATAAAAACATATTTACAGACGTTCCACAGTGCTCCTGCAATCAGAAGCAAAGACCCTTTTATCAAAAGGGATTATATCTAGAGCTGTGCAAAATTCAAAAGGATCAGATCCTTTTGAAAGAGTCCAGAGTTCATTAAATGAAAAATCACCTGGGCCACCTGTAAGCCCCAGGTGTGCCAAAAGATTGCCTTACAGATAAAAGAAAAATAAAAAATAAAAAGTGTGACCCATAAGTGAGTGCACTCGGCCTCAGAGTCAGGGGTCGAGAAGGTCCCCTGCTCTGTCCAGGGCCCCTGGCCCTCCAGGGAGAAGTGTCTGTGCAGCTCATTCACATAAGGCTGGCTCCCTTGGTCCTGCTGGAACAAGAGGTATTGCTTGTGGGCGCCGGCCGGGCAGTTTTGCAAAAACAATCTAAGTTGGTTCTCAATTTGAGATGGCAAAAGAGAAAATAGGATTCTTCAGGGGAAGAGCAAGACGTGGGAGACTATTTTACAGAATACAACACGAAGCGATCACACAACAGAAACTGAGGAGTGTACAGGGCCTGGTAACCAAGACGGCAGGTTGACACCACCTCACAGCCACAAGTCGAGGACTACAGACGCATCAAGTCCAGCTGTGGGTCTGCCTCGCTCTCGCCCATGGGCAGGGCCTGGAGGAGGGTGTGGGCCCATCCCGGGAGGGCTGCAGGAACCAGTGTGACAGACCGGAATGCTTTCTCCTGCTGTCCCCACCACCTGCCGCCCTATCGCTCGAAAAACCACTTAAGTCTAGTGCACGACTTTGAAAGATTGTAATATATTCTCTGGAAAACATTCAGCAGTACGAAAGCCCTCCCTGGGCCCTCCCGCCCTCTCACGGGTCCACAACTGGTGGAACGGTCCGGAAATCCTTGAGCTCTGGAAAGGTCCCTGGTCAGTCCTTGGGAAACACAGGTGACTATATTGGAAGAACTTGCTCAAGTACGGTTTTTGACGTCTGGGGAATCCTTTCAGGGAAGATTACTTCGAACTCAATAATGAGGTCCCCGCGTTTCTCGGGCGTTTTGGGGAGGGGGAGGCCTTCTCCAGGAACTTTTCGCCGCATGCCAGGCCTGATGACATCTTTGAATACAACGGGTATGGTCCTGCCGTCCAGAGTGGGTACGTTCACTGTGCAGCCACACAGAGCCTTAGAGAGCAAAGAGAGAACGTTAGATGGAAGGTAGCTTAGGATGCTCAACTCCTGCCCAGAAGCTTTTTGATGTAGGGGAAGCACCATCAGGCCCCTGTAGCTAGGACCTTGCCCCCAGATCTGGAAAGCTCTGGGAAAACAGAGCCCTGGTCAGTCTTGTTTTTGCTGTATCCTCCCAAGCCTGGCTCCAAAGTGCTCAGACATACCTGTCAACCAAATACCTAACAACTTCAAAAACCAACCATCTCCCTCCACACATACTACTCTACTTATTAGTATCCTACCTCCCGAAGGCTGATCCTGGCTGGGTAAATGACATCAGAACCATCTCTCTTAAAGATATTGTGTGGCTTGTCCTTTAAAACAAAGACAATGTCAGCTGGAATGTTGTTGGAGGTCTGGTCGCCTTCCTTGGGGAAGGTGATTTTCGTCCCTTCTTTCCACCCCCGCTTCACTTCGATGGTCAAGATCTTGTCTTCATTGCGAATGCTCTTTCCATCGGGGTTCAGCCGCTTATGGGAGATTTTCATTTTCTTGGTACAGCCGCTATAGATCTCTTCAAGCGAGACCCTAAGGTCATGGGTGACGGGGGGATCTTGCTTCTTTCGGGTGGGCTCTTGGGCTGGACGGGAACGGCCAAACTGCACGTTGGTGAAGCCACCCATGCCCATGGGGAAGCCAGAGAACGCGTCATCAATGTCCATGCCTTCCTCCCCATTCCGCTGCCCAAAAAAGGTGTCAAAGGGATTTCGGCCACCGAAGAACTCTGCAAACATGGCATGAGGGTCTCCATGGAATGTGTAGCTGAAAGAGGTACCGTTAGCACCACCACCGCTCCCGACACTGTGGCCACCACCCTTTAGACCTGAAAGGCAAAATCAGAAGAAATCAGATGGTTGGTGGTGAGCTTCTCTCTTTCCTCTCTCGAGAAGCTTTCTAAAAATTTTTTTTTTTTAAAGATTTTATTTATTCATTTGAGAGAGAATGAGATAGAGAGAGAGCATGAGAGGGGGGAGGGTCAGAGGGAGAAGCAGACTCCCTGCTGAGCAGGGAGCCCGATGCGGGACTCGATCCCGGGACTCCAGGATCATGACCTGAGCCGAAGGCAGTCGCTTAACCAACTGAGCCACCCAGGCGACCCTAAAATTTTTTTTTTTTTAAAGATTTTATTTATTTGAGAGAGAGAAAATGAGAATGAGAGAGAGTATGTGCGCATGAGAGGGGAAAGGGTCAGAGGGAGAAGCAAACTCCCCGCTGAGCAGGGAGCCCAATACAGGACTCAATCCTGGGACTCCAGGATCATGACCTGAGCCAAAGGCAGTCGCTTAACCAACAGGTGCCCCATCGAGGAGCTTTCACTAAGGGAAAAAGACTTGAGAACCATGAAGGGTGGGGGGGTGGAATTTTTTTTTAGCCTGTCAGGAAGAGTAAAGAAGAACCCTAAGCCAGAGTCGGACTCCCAATCACCCCCTCCAGGCACTTCAGTGTGCCAGGACAGTGGCAAGGGGCTCAAGGGCTCCCTGCAGAGGCCACGGAATTTCCACTTCTTGACTGACCTATCCTCCCCACAAAGAGATGAAAACTTACAAAAAAATTCATTAAGAGATCAGATGAAAAAGGCACTCCAGGATCAGTGCTCAGTAAGTGTTTACTCTTAGAAATACTCAAGAGCTAAGAACGTGTGAGGAGCAGAAATGAAAGCAAAACCATAAACGCAGCTTTTCAAATTCTCACACCCTGGCACTAATTGCCACCATCCTTACATAAAAAGCCACTTTATTTCTTAAGACCCAGCCCAGAAACCAGTCTGAGTCATCCACGGGCAAGTGGACAACAAGACAGCTTCCTTCTCTTGGCCCGAGAGGCCTGCGCCGAGGAGGCCGGGCAGAGGCGGGTGCCACGGCTCCCTGCACCTGGGTTGCGCTCGTGTGCTGGCTGCCATCTACGTGCCTGGCACCAGGTTAGGTAAGCACTTTACGGGGATTACCTCACTCCGCCCTCACAGGGGCCCCGGAGCGAGGTCGGCGCTAATCGGCGCGCTCATCCGCAGGCTCGCCGCTCGCAGGTCGAGCCCGACGCGCAGCCAGAAGCCCCACCCTGCGCCCCTGCATGCCAGGCCTGCCACCTCGGCTCAGGTGAGTCCCGGACTGCCGAGGCCGCGGTGCCACGGGCCCGGCTCAGCTTCGGTCCCCCCTCCGTCCGCACCCGCACCCCCGGGACCGCTCGGGGACGTGGGTGGAGGCGCCTAGGGAGGGGCAACCGCAGACATGCTAGAAGCTTCTGGGCAAGCAGCGCGGCCAGGACTCCTCCTCCCATCGGGAGGCCGCCAATCCGAGGGCGGAGGCCCGCGTGGCCGGAGGGCGGGGGCCGCTCGCCCACCGGGCCCGGGGCGTCCCCCGGGGATGCCACAGCCCGGCCGCGGGGCCTGGGTTTCTCCTCCTGTCAAACGGCGAGGGCGCGCCCCTAGCCGCGCGCGCACGCACCTTCTTCCCCGTAGCGGTCAAAGATCTCGCGCTTGCGCGGGTCGCTGAGCACGTCGTAGGCCTCAGCGATCTCCTTGAACTTCTCCTCGGCGCCGGGCTCCTTGTTCTTGTCCGGGTGGTAGCGCAGCGCCTGGCGGCGGTAAGCCCGCTTGATTTCCTCGTCCGACGCGCCGCGGGCCAGGCCCAGCGTCTGATAATAGTCCTTGCCCATAGCCCCCGCCTGCAGCCCACCGCCCAGCTGTCGCCGCACCCCGGCTTCGCCGCCGCCCCGTCCCGGACTCTATATACCCGTCCGGCGGAAGCTTCCAGAGCCCGCCAGCCCCCTCCAGAACCTTCCGCCCCGCCCCCAGCGCCGCTCCGACCAATCGCTGCCTCCCAGTCCGCGACGCGCGACGTCCGGGGCGGGGCTGCGCCGCCAACGGCCGCCCGCGCGCGGCCATGCCCCTTCCCACTCCGCCTTCGGCAACGCCTCCCCGCGGCGCGCGCACCGAGCGGCGAAGGCCCCGCCCACCTTATGGGGAGCCAATCACGACCTTCTTTCACTGCCTTCGCTGACCCCGCCGGCTGCGTGTGCTTTCCCCAGCCTGGGTCAATAGGTTACGACACACCGCTCGGGAAGGGGCGGGGCTGAATGCGGCCCCGCCCCTCGAGGCTGCCCCGCCCTTCCCCAGGTGACAGTAGAACCGCTCGCCCGCTTCTCACGGCCTCCCCCCCGCCCCGGGTGATTCTGAGCAAGGTGGCTAACCTTGCCTTGCCCTAGGTACCCCCCTACCCCGACTTCTGTAACAAAGCAATAAAAATACCCACCCGCCCTCTTTTCTTGGCTGTGGGGAGAATGCAATTAGGAGCCCCAGGACTGTCCCTGTCCTCACCTTACAGGTTCCTATAAAGCAAGGTGAGGCCCCGGGACCAAAGCTCACCTCCCCGGAGTGATCTCTCCGGGGAAAAAGGCTCCTCATGCCTTTCACTTTACCATTTTCTCAATACCAGCTGTCACTGAAATCTGAAATTATCTTGTGCTTTGGTCTTCATGCTAAAACACCTCCCTCCCAACCTGCAGTTGCCAGTATTTGGCACCCAGTCGCAGTGGACACTTCATAAGTATTCCTGCCTGTTTTTAATGCACCTGCTTCATTTTTATCCCCACTACATTTATGATTTGGGGGGACATGGATGTGTCATACACCTCTGAGGGTCTATGATCCCCTTTGGCTCTGAGAGTCTGGGGTGCCTGTGGTCAAACGGCTGATGGGGAAAGGAGCCTCAGAAAGGGGTACCACCTGAGAAGGCCATAGGAAAGAAGGGGTAGGTAGTGGTGGTGGTTGAGGTGGGAGGTTCCTGGAAGACCTACTTGGGAGGGCAGGGTGGTGTGACGCTGGCTCTGGGCCAGACAGCAGGTTTCATTCCCAGTTTCAGCACTTCCTGGCTGCATGACCTTGGGCTGGTTACTGAACCATCTGGGGCCTCAGTTCCCTCATCTGTACAATGGGGGTAGTAGTTGTACCTGCCTTGTGAGTCAACATTTGTAAAATGCATAGGACAGACCTGGCACAGAGGAAGTACTATCAAAGGGGTGACTAACCATCTTGCTGAATGATGGGCTGCTGAGCCACCCCCTTTCTGGCAGCACCACAGCAAAATGCTTCTGGTGACTGCCGCCCTGGTGTAAGCTGAGACTTCTGAGAAAGAAGACCATGGCTTTCCCCTGCTTTCCAGTTGGGGGATGCTTGCCATCCTTGGCCACTCACTGACCCCACCAAGGGTAACCATGTCAGTAAGGACTGGATTAGTGCATACACTGGCCAACCTGGGAGGATGATGGGTCTGGGCTGGGCATTCATCAGTATAGTACAGCAGGGGTCCTGAACCATCATAGGGGAGAAATAATTCAAATTTTAAAAAGTTACATAAATAAAAAAATAAGTTACATAAATAAATAGCAGGAGAGTTCTCATCATGAAGAAAAACCCAGCACTTGTGAACTTCCTCATGGTTACATGCTAGTATTTCATAGTATAAATTTAATTTAGAGTTACAAATGTGAAGACCTCCAAAGGCCTTCACAAGGCTTTGGGTGTCTTTGTATTTGGAGGCAAACTTAGGGCTGGGGACTCCCCCTTCCTTGAGTAAGCCTGAGTCATGTTCAGAAATTTTTGTATGCTCCCCAAAATACACAAAATAACCCCAACACCTCTCCTTAGGATTTTTTGTCCTGGACACTCACTGGACACTTCAGTATGTTACTGGAAAAGTGGCCTCCACAGACCTTGAGCTCTCAACTCAGAGAAGATGAGATGGTTAATTTTATGCATCAGTTTGGCTGGGCTATAGTACCCAGATGTTCAATTAAACACTAATCTAAGTGTTGCTGTGAAAGTATTTTGTAGATGTGGTTAAGTTAATGTCTATAATCAGTTGACTTAAGTACAGGAGATGATCCTGGATAGTGGGGATGGGTCTCATCCAATCAGTGGAAAGGCTTTGAAAGCAAATAATACTGAGGTTTCCCTGAGGAAGAAGTGTCAGCTCTTGGCCAAGAGTTTCTAGCCTGCTGATCTGCCCTGCAGATTTCAGACTTGCCCTGCTAGCACCCACAATCATGTAAGCCAATGCCTTGAAATACGTCTTTTAATTCACACACACACACATTCACAAACACATATATCCCAGTTCTGTTTCTTTGGGAGAACCCTGGCTGATATAGGAACAAAGGAGGTGAGTCTGGAGTCAGTCAGCCTCAGCTGAAATCTGGGACCCACTATTTACTTATTTACTGCCTGTGTGATCTTGCACAACTTGCTTGATCTCTTGGAGCATTAGGTGTGTCCTCCATAAAATGGAGATTAGAATAGATCTTAACTCCCAGGGTTGCTATGAGGATGAAATTGAGAGGGGCCAGGAAATGAACATTATAATAACAGCTGACACTGACACGGCCCTACTATGTGCCAAGCTGGCTCCAAGTGCTCCATATGTATTAATTCATTTAATCTTTGCAATAATCCTATGGGGTTGGCCTAGTGTTACCTGCATTTTGCAGGTAGGAAAACCGAGGTTCTGCGAGGTCATGGTGACTTGCCTGAGGTCACCCAGTGAGCAAAATGCTGAAGTGTAAAGTGTTTAGCACACTCAGTGTTTATGGTAAGCACTCAGCTCACATACAGTGTGATTCAGATGATGATAAAGCCTTCCTTTTTAGAAAATGAGTTTTCAACTCTGCTTCTCTTCATCAAAAAGACCTTCAAAAGCACTATAGCCATATGAACCAACAATCCCACCCCTGGTGGAATACCATGTGAAATAAAAACCTACCATGAGAGACCATGGACTCTGAGAAACAAACTGAGGGTTCTAGAGGGAAGGGGGGTGGGGGGATGGGTTAGCCTGGTGATGGGTATTAAAGAGGGCACGTTCTGCATGGAGCACTGGGTGTTATACGCAAACAATGAATCATGGAACACTACATCAAAAACTAATGATGTAATGTATGGTGATTAACATAACATAATAAAATAAAATTAAAAAAAAATAAAGACAGTGACTCTCTCAAAAAAAAAACAACCAAAAAAACCTATGTTCACATGGGGCGCCTGGGTGGCTCAGTTGGTTAAGCGACTGCCTTCGGCTCAGGTCATGATCCTGGAGTCCCGGGATCGAGTCCCACATCGGGCTCCCTGCTCAGCAGGGAGTCTGCTTCTCCCTCTGACCCTCCCCCCTCTCATGCTCTCTGTATCTCATTCTCTCTCTCAAATAAATAAATAAAATCTTAAAAAAAAAAAAACAAAAAAACAAAAAAACAAAAAACCTATGTTCACATAAAAGCCCATGAGCGATGTTTATCAAAGCTTGATTTGTAATTATCAACAGCCATTAAAACCTAAATGTTCTTCAGTGGGAGAATGGATAAACAAACTGTGGTCTAGCCACATGATGGAATATATTCAGCCATAAGAAAGGACTGAGCTACTGGTACAGAAAACAATGCAGATGAACCTCAAATGCATTATGTTAGTGAAAGGAGCCAGACTCAAAAGGCTGTCTGAGTCCTACTCTTGTGATTCCATTTTATAAGGCATTCTGGAAAAGGTAAAAGTATTTAGGCAGAAAGCACATCACTGGTTGCCCTGGGCTGGGATGTGCTACAAAGGGAGACAGGGGAATTTGGGGGGATGGTGGAAATGTTCCATATCTGAACTGTGATGTTAGTTACACAACTGTACATATTCAGAGCTGTACACTAAAAAAGGTAAATTTCACTGTATGTAAATTATAGCTCAATAAAAAGAAAATTCTATGGACTTAAAAACAAATAAAAAAGGCAAGACAGGGTAGGACTTGGGTAGCCTCTCTCTGGGGTTCCTGACACAGTGGAAAGTTGCTAACCAGCCCTGGCTTGTCCACTCTAGGCTTCACCTTCTCTCACACAGCTCGAACCAGCTCCATCACATACCCTAAAACAAGCCAAGCCAGGTTCCCAGAGAAATCAAGATCCTACCTTACCTGCACCTGGGAAATACAAAAGGCGCTTGTGAGACAGACAGACACACCAGAACTTCAACATTCAAATGACCATGGGTTCCCCCCAAATCTGAGATCCAAGGAGCCCCCTGCTTATCCTTCAGCACTGCCACAGCACCAGACCTTTCTGGAATTTCCCCTTTGGAAATTGCTGTAAGGGGCTTATTACAGTTGGCTCAGCAAACTAGTTGTGACTGTTATGAATTAGCCACTGTGCTGGGGGTGCTGAGGACACAAGCAGGGTCTAGCTGTCCCTAAGTGACAGGCATAGTGCATTATGTTAGTGAAAGGAGCCAGACTCAAGAATGGTTTGAACAAAGTGGCCAGTCTTCATTCTGAAGGTGGATATTATTTCTGCTGACAGCCTGGTTACTGGAAGCCAGATGAGGCCAATAAGGAGTCCCTGCACCTGCAATATCCGTCAAAAACAAAGAGGAATTGTCCTTTCTAAGCTGGATCCTGCCTTTCTATGAGCTTCTTGTGGGTGAGGAGAGGGTGGAAATTATTTGTATGCCCTTGTCGGCGCACAGCAGAGTAGGTTCACAAAATGATTTGGTGCCTAGTGAGTGAGCGTGGGGCTCAGGAAAACAGTCTTGAAGGGTAAATTCCAGAATGTTCTGAGTCTGTAGGAATGTATGTGGACTCTGCCCCAAAAGACACCTGTTTGGACCCCGCACACCTTACCTAGTTGGGATGCAGCAATACAGAAGACACACCAACCCAAGCCACATTAGAGAAGCTGGAAATTGACAGGGCAAAGTAGCAAAACTTGGCTGAACTTTAGGGGTTCAACTGTGCCCCTCAGCGCTACACAATTAGATGTCTCAAGTAAGTCAACTGGTAAGATTTTAACTTTTGGTTTCTAAGTGATTACTCCTCCTGTCCCCCTCAATGAGGGCAGGGAGTGAAGCCTGTCAGGACACAAAGGATCTCAACCCTATAACTGCCAACAGAAAAAAGATCTGTGTTTTCAGAATAAATTTTTTTTTAATTTATTTATTTGACAGAGAGATAGCACAAGTAGGCAGAGCGGCAGGCAGAGGGAAAGGGAGAAGCAGGCTGAGCAGGGAGCCCGATGCGGGGCTCGACCCCAGGACCCTGGGATCATGACCTGAGCTGAAGTCAGTCACTTAACCAACTGAGCCACCCAGGCGCCCCAAGATCTGTGTTTTTGAAGCACAATTATAAAACACTTTCATGTTTTCATCTCTTTTGCCCAGATAGGCCTGGTGAAAAAGATAGTGACTTTCTGAAGACCACAGCCACAGGTCCCCAAAAGTTGTAGCTTTAGAGGTTTCCAGAACTGAACCTGGATGACTAAGTGCTAAGCACTGACTCACCTTGCCCCACCCTGCTCCTCTGTGAATCAGTGATTTACCTTTGAGGACTTCTCACCACGTCTCTGATGTCCAGCCTCTAAGTTCCAGAGGGTTCCACAGTTGATGAAGGTTCAGGGGCAGGGTCTGGAATGAGAAAGGAGAGAAGGTGAGGGAGGGTGCCAGGTGCTACTTACCTTGTCCTGAAATCTTGAGTGTGTGCAGGAGGCTGTGTGTGTGTGTGTGTGTGTGTGTGTGTGTGTGTTGGCATCCAACTTCCCCAGCCTGCTCATGACAAATAATCAAAGGAGCAAAAGCATGGCATGACCCCAGACCAGCAGTGTCCAGTAAAGCCAGTGTGTGGCATAACTGCCAACCACAAATGCAAGCCAGTTCTGTGATTTAAAATTTTTTTTTTAAGATTTTATTTATTTATGTGAGAGACAGAGGGAGAGGGCACAGAGGGAGAGGGAGAAGCAGATGCGGCTCGATTCCAGGACCTCAAGATCATGACCTGAGCTCAAGGAAGATGCTTAACCGACTGAGCCACCCAGGCAACCTGATTTTAAATGTTCTAACAGGCATTTAAAAAAGTAAAAAGAAACAGGGGAACTTAATTGTAATAATCTGTGTTAATCCAATATATCTAAAATATTATCATTTCAACTTATAATTAACATAAAAGGTTATTAATGAGATTTTTTTTTTACAGTCTCCTTTTCATACGAAGTTTGAAATCGGTGCGTGTTTTACATTTACAGCACATCTCAATTTGCACCAGCCACATTTCAAGGGCTCACTAGCCACCTCTGGCCAGTGGTGACCATACTAGACAGCACAGGTAGACAAGTGTCCGCCCCCGGCCTACGGGGCGGGGCTTGCACCCCCCAGAATGGGGCCAGGACTCAGGTTGTAAGCTGGGGGATTCCCCGAGGGCTTTTCGTCATTTCCCCTTTCTTTCCCTCCCATTCATGGCAGATGAGGGTCCCCGCGCCGGAAGGCCTCTCCATCCAGGCTTCCCAGCACACGCCCCCAGCACCTAGCCCTTTCAGGTTGCTCCCCATTACCCAGGGGGCTGCCCACCTGGGAATTCACACAGTCGCGCCTCCCGCCATGCGGATGCTGCCCTCCCTGTCACTCAACTTTTTGCTCCCGCCCCCAGCTGTAAGGTAACCGTCGCTTCCCTTGGTTTCCACAGCGACGTCACCAAGGGGCGGGGAAGGGGCGCGCGGCTCCGAGGCCTCATTTTGATTGGTGGGTGGCCAAGCACTTTTCTGCGAGTCCCGTCTGGCCTGCGCTCCTCCCCCTCGGTGTGTTCCGCAAGCTGATTGGCCAGCCTCATGGCGAGAGCGGCTAGTCCTTGCTCAAGACCAGCCTCGCGGGGCGGGGTCGGAGGTGAGCGCCCCGCGCGCTGATTGGCTGTAGGGGCGCGCGCGGCGGGGAGGGGCGGGGCCGACGCGGAAGCGAGGTTAGTCTCGCGCGGCCGTGGCCAGCGCGTGAGGACTTCTGTTCCTGGTCGCGCGCAGGTAGACAGCGGCAGGAGCGCAGTAGGGGCCGTTTGAGGGAACCATGAAGCACTATGAGGTAAGGAACGAGAAAACCCGCACTGAGCGGCCGCCGCAGACTCGTTCGTTTTTCTTCTTCGCGGGACCACGGGACCCACCTTTCTGCTCCTGTGCCCCAAACGGCGACCGGGACGCGCAGGCGCAGTGGGCGCGCGTTGTGCCCCGCGGCCACTCGTAAATTGCAATGCGCATGTGCAAAGGGTATTTATAATTCTGCAACCCAGGCTGTTTTGGGGTGGCCTTTTCTTGGGGTCTCTGCAGGGCCTGGGAAGCTGGCAGGTTCCTTGTAGCTCCCCCAGCGGGCTGGGACAGACTTGGCAGGGGAAGAACAAAGCTACGGGACGCTTGCTCCCGATTCGTGGGTGTCTTGTACAAGCTTGCACCATGCCGCCTCCTCAGGTTTAGGAAGAGGATTTGCAATCAGCCTTCTTGCGCATGACCTTTGGACCCCTTTCCTCGACCGGGGTCCCCGAGAAGCTTAGGCGGTGAGGGAGGTGCAGTTCCAGGGCTGGCTCCCGCCGAGCAGCAAAGCTGATCTTGCTCTTTGATAATCTAAGAGATCATCTCAGTCAATTCCTCCGTGTCACCAGGGAGAAATCTCACGGGCACAGCCATTCGAAGCCCAGGTCTTCTGACTCCTAACTTGGGCTTCTTTTCCCCTTAAAACGAAGTCTTCTGATGCGCCTAGCGAAAAGCTGATAATATAATATTAATAATTTAATTATTTGATCATTACTGACTTTCAAGTAACATTAAGTAATAAACTAATTTATTATTTAAACGCATAATAATAATTTAGCATGTGATTATTCTTGTGCTGTGAGATTCTGTTACTTTATTTTGTTGTCCTCATAGGCCTCTGAGATCGGAGGCTATTATTCCCATTTTTATAGATGAAGAGATAGTCTCAGAGATGTCAGATGACTTGCCCAAAGGCCTCCAGATGATAAATGCAGAAGAGAGAGAGGAACTCAGGACTCCAGAGTCTTAGTTGCCAGCTCCTAGGCCATGCTGGTCCCCAAATGAAAACTAGCAGATAGAGAGATCTTTTTTCTCTCCTCAATTTAAGAAACTGGCAAAATACACGTAACATTAAACTTACCATTGTAAGTATAAGTGTCCAGTTCAGTGGCATTAAGTACATTCACATTGTGCAACCATCACCACCATCCACCTCCAGAACTCTTTCCTTTTGATTTTGCAAAACTGAAACTTTGTACCAATTAAACAGTAACTCCCTGTTCCCCATTCTGCTCAGCCTCTTGCAACGCCATACTGCTTTCTTTTTCTTTCTCTCTCTCTCTTTTTTTGAGTAGGTCCCACACTCAGCGTGTAGCCCAATGCAGGGCTTGAACTCATGACCCTGAGATCAAGACCTGAGCTGAGATCAGGAGTTGGAACCTTAACCAACTGAGCCACCCAGGCGTTCACACCATACTGCTTTCTATCTCTATGAAGTTGACCACATTAGGTACCTCACATATAAGTGAAAGAGATTCCTTGTTTTTGTTTACAAGTTGAATACCACTACCTGTGTTTGTCTCTTTTATAATTATTATTTTTGGTAATTTACCCAGAATCTTGGAAAGCTTTACCCCAGAAGTCCTCACTCATTTTTGACATAGTACCAGGGGTGAGGAGATAGGATCCAATCTCTGATGCCCCATTCAACTCTATGATTATAGAATAAAGTTCTTTTTTTTTTTTTTTTTAAGATTTTATTTATTTATTTAATAGAGAGAGAGAGAGACAGTGAGAGAGGGAACACAAGCAGGGGGAGTGGGAGAAGGAGAAGCAGGCTTCCAGCAGAGCAGGGAGCCCGATGCGGGGCTCGATCCCAGGACCCTGGGATCATGACCTGAGCCGAAGGCAGTCGCTTAAACAACTGAGCCACCCAGGCGCCCCTATAGAATAAAGTTCTAATCTAGTTTTCCCTCTCAAACCCTGTTACAATCCTGGGGAAAAAGCCACAGTACAAAAGATGCAGGATGGAAGATCCTTGTGGCATCTTGCAAAATGTAGTTTTAGCTGTCTTACTTAGCAGTCAGGTAAAGGAGGCCTCTGAGGACCCTTGACATGAGCACTTTTCTTCCAGAAGCTAGGTACAGCGTGAGGCCCATGGTTTGGACTGGAGAACATGTTCTATCTTACTGAAGTCTTTTCCCTCCCAGAAGGAAGGGGGAGCTTCAAACCCACTGTTCAAAGTGACCTGGGAGGGGCACCTGGGTGATTGATTCAGTTGGGTGTCTGACTCTTGGTTTTGGCTCGGGTCATGATCTTGGGGTCTTGGGATAGGCCCCCCGCATCTGGCTCTGTGCTCAGCGTGGAGTCTGCTTGTCCCTCTCCCTTTGCTCCCCTCCACCCATGAGCATGCACGCGTGCTCCCTCATCTCTCTCATAAATAAATGAATAAATGGATAGAATCTTAAAAAAAAAAAGAAAATGTATTAAACAAACAAAAACCCCAAAGTGACCTTGGAGGAAAAAAATTAGGTATTTTGCTGTGTCGTCTATTATTCTTTGCTAACATTTGCCAAGTACTGTCTGAGGTGATAGCTACAGTTTCTGTGTGAGAGGAGCCCTTGTCTTGCGGCCCAGTTTCACAGCAAGCAGATTAATTTTACTTCAAGTGTTTGTTGCAGATCTATAAAAATAGCAGGGATGCTTTCACTCACATTTAACAAAGTTTGAGTAAAGGTTTCAATGATCTACATCAAAGAATATATTTCGGGGTTCCTGGGTGGCTCAGTCATTAAGCGTCTGCCTTCGGCTCAGGTCATGATCCCGGGGTCCTGGGATCGAGCCCCGCATCGGGCTCCCTGCTCAGCGGGAAGCCTGCTTCTCCCTCTCCCACTCCCCCTGCTTGTGTTCCCTCTTTCACTGTGTCTCTCTCTGTCAAATAAATAAATAAAATCTTAAAAAAAAAAAAAAAAGAATATATTTCTATTCAGGACTAAGTCCATCCTTCCACCCCAAGTGACCCCCTGTCCACTGAGGGGATGGCCTTCCTCAAAAGACCTTTGTGGCTCCGAGAGAGACCTCGAGATTATGAAGTGCAGTTTACAAAGGGTAGAAGTGATGCTCAGAAAAGTGTGAATCGCGCCGAGTGTCATGCAGTGAGTTAATGAGGGCTGATGTCTGATGTTATGGCAGGTAGGGTTCCAGCTGGAGGGGGGATTTGTTGCTGTTTCAATAACAGTTTACTGTCACTGCCAATTTCCCCTCTTTGATCCAGCAGGAAAAAGTATCCCTTCAGGCCTGAGATGAAGCAGATAGAACAGGTCACCCTTGGGCCCTGGCTGAAGTTGTCTCCTTGGAAGGCCAGAGCAGACCTTGGGATTGTCTTGGGCTCAGAGCAGGGTTGATAAGGGAACTGCTTATCCTGCTTATCCCAGGCTACAGGATATATATTTTTTGTTGCTGTTTTTGCCATTGCAGATGAGAGGTCAAAGTAATGATTCCAGTGGTAACTGGAAAAACAGCTGCTGCATCTTATAAATGAGCCTGTTAATTCCCTGGGAAGATCAGTGCTTCTCAGTCTCTTTGAGCCCAGATCACTGCCCACTTCCTTTAGCTGGGTACCTGGAGATGAGGAAGCCTCATCCTCTCGGGGTCCCCGCTGCCCTCGTTTAGGATCTTCCACTACCACAAAAAGGGTAGTTCTATTGGTGCTTATTTTGCAGATATCCTAGACCAACATAGTACCTTGTCTGAGGCAAGTTTTGCTTCAGCTTCCTCCACAGGAATAAGTATGTGGAAGCTCTGGAAGTAGAGTTCTGGTCTAGGGGCAATTGTTTAGAGCCAGAAAACTGGGCAGGAAGGCAAAAATTAAGGAGAAAGGAGACCGACCTGTCATTGTGTCATAGGTGTGTGGGCTTTGGACAGCCTTGGGGTGGAATCCTAGCTCTGCCACTTAGTAAATAATTGTGTGACCAGGACAGCTTGAGCCTTTCTGTGGCTGCTCTTTGGGGGCAAGTGAACCTGTTTACTTGGGAAAGCAAAGATTAAAGAACATTACGAAATTGCTGGAAATATATCATGAAAGGATATGCATAAAAGCGGAGGTGCTACATATAGCTCTGGTTCATTTATTTTTACTGTTGTGCACAATTCCAGTATATGAAAGAAAATCTCGTTTGATTACCCAGTCCTTTAATAAATCTCCAGACATCCTGTTGAGTGGAAAAAAGCGGGTTGCAAAAGATTCTATACATTTAAAAAAGTACCAAATGAGATTTATATGTACTGCTCATGGATATGTATATAATAAAAGGATAAATTGCAATTAGAGGTCAGAAATGTGTGGGAATTACACAGGGGAACCATTGCTTGGGGAAAGAGGGAGTGGAGAGAGGGGGGGTGGGGAGGGCCTCAGCTATGTCTGTTTTATTGAAAAAAAAAAGGAATCTAATGTAAATATCTGTTAAATCTGGGAGGTGGGATCTTGGGTGTCTGCTATTTTTTGTACTTTTTTTCTTGTGAATTCTTGTGTCCTTTTGCAATAGGTGAGGCGTAATTAGGGTTTTTCTGGCTATTGAGCCTCTGTTTCAATATGTGGGTCTCTTTGAACTTTTGTACTTTAAATTTGGTGCCTGTTTGCAGAAAGGTGTGTTCTGACACGGGCACTACTTGTTCTCTTCACTCTCACACCCCTCTGCGTGTTGCAACGAAAGAACAGGCCTTCCAAAAATGCCTTTGGGATTGATTTTGCATTTGCAGATAGGCTGGGATGCTGGTTGTGATCCCCTCTTGGGCTGGATAATCCTGCTGGATTAATAGCAGGAACAGGTTCGCATTTATTGTGTCCATCCAAAAACCTGAGAGGTGGGTACTCTTTGTCCCCCCATTTGTGGATAAGGGACCCGAGGCTCAGAAAAGTAGGGGAACTTGCCCAAGATCACGTCGTGGTAGAGACGGGATCCAGACCCAGGTCTGTCTGATTCCTCATCCATAGAAGAGGAATCACGTGGGCACAAGTGTTACTTCTACTTTACACATAAAGAAACTGAGGCTAAGAGAAACAAATTCAGTTGCAGAAGGTCACAGAGTCAGGAAGCAGTGTAGCTGGGCTTCCACCTGGGTTTGCCTGTTTGTTTCTGTGCCTGCTGATGCTTCCAGAGGCTGCCGGTGGCAGGGCTGGGCTGTTCCATTGTTCTAAGAACAGAACATCCCTGGGGGGAGGATGGGAGGGGCTCTGTGGGTCAGTGTGGATTGCTGGCAGAGGGTCTCCCTTGGCCCTAAAATTGGATGGACTTGCCCCCCGGAATTCTGGAGGTGAGAGCCTGATTGGGGCTGGCAAGCCAGGAAAGCCGGTGGGGTTTAAAGACCTTTCTTGCGTTGGTGTGCCTCAGGCCAAGAGCCTGGGGTTGGGAGGGGTGGGAAGGGCGGGGTTTAGGTAGGGAGGTGGGGCTGAGGTGGGGAGGTGAGTGGGAGGATCTGAGTGGTGGAAGAGGTGGGCGTGGGTGAGCTCGGGGGTGGGACTCCCCTGAGCCACGCAGAGCCTCTTGAATAGCTGGTTCCTGAGGGGAGGTAAGCGGAGAGTTGACAGCCCTGAGTGGGGACCGTGCTAGGAATCCCTGCACTTTCACTGGCAGGTTTGGCCAGAGACCTTGGGCTGGTTGGTTGAGTTCAGCCTCCGTCCTAACACCTTGCAGACGTTGCCAGTGGCAGCTGAGGATGTTTTAATACCCGGGGACAGCCAGAGCATCATCATCATCATCAAGCCACTACTAATGTAGTACTTATTCTTAGTGCTTTTTATCTGTAACTCACTTTATCCTCATAATAAGTCTATGGGTGGGGACTGTTCTTATCTATGTTTGACAGATGGGGAAACTGGGCCACAAAAAAGTGAAGTGATGCGCCCTTGGTCCCACAGTGAGTGGCAGAGCAAGGGGTCTGCTAGACCAAAGTGGGCTTCACACTGGGTGGGCCCAGGTGCTTGTGCACTCAGGGAAGAATGAAGTATGTGGTCGTGAAGGACATGATCTTTGGTGGCCACCGTGTCTGCCCTTGGGACAGGCATTTTACCTGCTTGAGCTTCAGTGTTCTCACCTAAGAAGCCAGAATAAGGACACCTGTCTCGGAGGGCCACTGGGGGCTGTAAAGTGCCCAGCACACTTGGTGGCCCACAGTCAAGATACAGAGCATTAGGTGGTTAAGGACAAATCATTGGACAGATGTTCGGTCAGTCAAGTTATCTGAGATGCTTTCTGCACGTGACCTCTTTTGAATGACTTCAAACTTGCCTGTGAACAAGGCCATGAGGCTTGATTCATTGAACATGCTGCTGGGGATGGGTTCATGCTAAATAATATGCCCAGAAGATGGAGGGAGAAGCCCGTGATCAGTCTTGGTACACTGTCACACACATGGGAAGTCACATTTTGGGATGATCTACTCTTAATCTATGGGAAGATCCCTGGCGAAATGCAAGCACAGTCAGAACCCACTTTTTGCCTTATTGTGACGAAGAGCCATCCCAAGAAGTGGGTGCTTCAGGTGGGCCTGGTCATCTGATGTCAGTCGTACCCTACTCACTCGAGGTGGGCAGCTTCTCTTCTTGCCCCTCCCGGCCATGTTCCCCACCCCGCAGCAGCCAAAGGGTCTTCTCCCATGTAAGTGGGAAGATCTTAGCCCTTGTGGCTCAAAACCATCCCTTAGAGACTTGTCGTCCTCTGTCCCCTGCTGTCCTCATTCGTCACGACACTTCTGGTTTTCATCTCAAACACCCGCAGCCACATTCCTGCCCTGAGCACATGCCAGTTCCTCAGCCAGAAAGGCTCTTCCTCTGTTTTTGCCAGTCCCTTCTTACTATTGAGAGCTCAGCTTCAAAGTCATGCAGAGAGGCCTTCCTGGACCATCCTACCTGGAGTATGACCCCTGCCCCCTCCCCCCAGCACCCCGTTCCTCTCCTTCTGGCCCATCTCTGGCTGTGGTTACACTTTCATTTGGGGACTTCACGGTCAGACTGTGAGCTCCGTGAGGGCAGGGACTCCTTGTGTCTCATTCCTGCAGCTTCCCCAGCATCTGGCCAGTGCCTCCTTGTTGAACGAATGATTGGATGAATGAGTGCATCTTCTCCCTGTGGTCAGGCTCCCGGAGAGCAGAAGGGTGAGTGTGGGGCCGCTGCTGGGACCTGGCTGAGGACTGTGTCTCATGTGTTGGGCTGAGCCAGTCCTTAGTGATCCTGATCGAGGGAAGCTGGTTTCTTGGTGGCCCGCTGGCCACGAGCCCCAGGTCCAGCCCAGCCACGGTCAGCCTGTTCTGCATCATCCTGCTCCTCCTCACACTTGGTCCCGCGGCAGGCTGCCAGCACTGCACCTGCCAGTGGCCTGCCCCTGGCCGCATAGGATACTGGCAGCCTGTCCTGGTCCGAGTGTTCTCCTGTTTGGGGTTCCACTTATCTGTTTCCGTCTGTCATTTACTCATTAGTTCATTTGTTCCAGTGTATTTCTCTGTACCTGTCCTGCACCAGGAATACTGGGCTGAACTAACCACAGCCTCTGCCCTCAAGATCTTTTCATCTAAGCTGAGGCCTGAAGGAGAAGGTTTTTAGGGAAGGGATATGGGGCAGCAGGTGCCGAGGCCTGGAGGCCAGACTTTGTGGGTGTCCCATGTTGAGTGCTGAGGCCAATTGGGCAGAGACCTGTGGACTTTATCCTGAGAACTGTGGACTTTATGAACTCCCTTTTCTGTTGATTTTGCCTGAGTTAAAATTTTCAGAGGGCGGTTTATTTTATTTATTTATTTATTTTTTTAAAGATTTTATTTATTTATTTGAGAGAGAGAGAATGAGAGACAGAGAGCATGAGAGGGAGGAGGGTCAGAGGGAGAAGCAGACTCCCCGCCGAGCAGGGAGCCCGATGCGGGACTCGATCCCGGGACTCCAGGATCATGACCTGAGCCGAAGGCAGTTGCTTAACCAACTGAGCCACCCAGGCGCCCGAGGGCGGTTTATTTTTAAGTCCTTGAGGGGCCCTTGTGTTAGGTGTTTGTTACATAAATGCACAGAGTAGTTGTTCCTTATTACTGACTAGTGGGTGGTGGATGGTGTTTGGGGCTCCCCCCCCCCCCGCGCCTTCCAGTCCTGTGGTTAGTTAGAGATGGGCCACGAGCCTTTCCCAGCCCTCTGAGGGATAAAGGGCCTCTCAGTAGGTCACGGTGACTGGCAGGCTGGCACGGCCCTGTCCCTGCTCGAACCAGGCTCTTATGTAAGCAGCGTCCCCAGGCCATTCATTGGGCCCTGTAGACTGCAGGGCCTGTGTCATTGTCTGGGTCTTTCCGAACTCTGTTTTATCTTTTTAAAGGGACCAGGGAGCACTGGCTGGGGCCATGCCTGTTTTGTGGCGGGGCCCATGGGAACGGTGCCTGTCCTCAGGGTGAGGGCGTATACGCCGAGTTTGGGGGAGGGCGGTTTAGCACTGGCACTGGAGTGTCATGGAGCGTCAGGAAGCCCGTCAGAGCTTGAGGGGCTCACAGAGCTGGAGCCTCCACTCTTCTTGTGGGGAGCAGCTATTTCCCAGGACTCCTTAGGAGTCTGACTCCGGTGGGGGTGGGGTGGGTTTGGGGGAACATATCTCTTGGTGGGGAGTGAGGGTGGTATCAGAATTCTTGGGGAGATGTGTGTAGTCTGAAACAGTATGTCGTTGAATATTATTCACTGCGGAGACTAAAGTCTAACAGAATCTCCTGGCTGGGGATGGGGATCCACCCACCATCTACTCCAGGACAGGGCTGCATTGAGCCACGCCACCCCTGTCCTAATTCAGGAGAGGTGGCTTTGCCCTTCCCATCTGGGAATCCCGTCATTCAGGGCTCAGCTTGAATGTCACCTCCTCTGAGAGGTTCCCCCTGACCCATCCAGGCCACACTCACCACCCTGGCGCCTCTCCTGTTTTAGTTCTCTGCACGTAGCACTTAGCACTTACTGACAGTTTGTGTATGTGAGACCCGTGCTGTCTGTAAGCCCGCCCTGGCGGGGGCTTTGGTGCATACCTTGGAACAAGTGATGATGTGCATGTCTTTTAGAGCCCCTGGCCTACAGAGCAAGGCACAGGGCAGGCTCAGGCAGTTAGCCACATCGCTGATGCACTGCCCCCCACCCCCACCCCCACCCCCACCCCCACAGGCACTGCAGTCTGATGATGAGGAAGGACCCTTGCATGCTTGGGTGCACGGCTGCGCCTCGGGACTGGCAGTTCTGGCTCTGAGCATGTGTGGCTAGCTTCACTGTGTCAGCGTGGGTTCCTGTCCTTGGGTCATGAAGCTGGTCAGTGCTCATCTTTTGGCACTTTGGAGTTTGGCCCCCTTTCCCCCCACTTTTGGCCCAGAGTTACCTGAACTCTGAGTTTTCATGTAAGGATAAGGTGGGGATCCCATGGGTAGTGCTAAGCCATGGATCAAGAGACCCAAAGAATGTTTCCTGCCAGGCCCTTCCAGGCACAGTCTGAGGAGTGGGCCTAGGGGCTGCACTCTCTGCCACGTTCTGCCTCGCCTGGGGTGTCAGTGGATGGCGCACGGAGGTGCAGTCGTTGCCAGTCTCCCTGGCTGGGCCCCGGAACATGCACCCCGGAGAGAGAGGGCACGGGGAAGGACGTGCATACAGAACTCCTGGGTTCATTCTCCCTTGCTTCATTTCACTCTCCACCAGAGTGGTGAGTGGAGCCAACAGAGGCCTGTGGGGCTCAGGGTGCTGCTCACAGGTAATGCTGCGGGTGAGAAGACAGCCGAGAGCATCTTCCTGGACCCCTCTCTTACCTGCGAGAGCCAGGCTTTTCCTCTTAATTCACCATTCCCTTTAAAGACGCACGTAGGCCTGTTAAACATTCCAGAAACCCTGCACTTCTTTGCTGAAATCCTCTTAACTTGTTACTGCTCTCCCCCCTCCATCCCAGGATACACAGTTTTCCCCCTTGGTGTTCTCATGTTCCTTAAGTGGGGCTGCATCTTATATATATACATTTCATATTTACATAGGTAGTTCATTCCCCCCCCCCCCCCCCCATTGGCGAGTTGGTTTAAATCAGTGGTGTCGCAGGATCCAGGAATTAGAGTGTCTTTTTCCCCACTTGGCACCTCTGTGCCCTAGTCCAGGCTCCACTGAGATCTCTGGCCTGGGTTGTTTCTGAGACTCACTGCTGTGTCTGCTTCCACACTTGCCTTGGCAGCGGGAGGGATCCTTCTCAAAACCAGAGCAGGTTGCGGCACTCCAGCAGCTTCCTGAAGTGCTTGTCTCTCCAGCCTTCTCCTCAGCTGCTCACCCTCAAGTCCATTCTGCTCCAGCCTCTGCGTGTTCCATAGCCCTGCCAAACTCTGTGCTGCCGTAGGGCCTTTGCACTTCCCGCAGGGAGCCTCTTCCTGGTCCTCCCTTTGGCTTCATTCTGGCTGTGGCTCAAATTACACTTCCTTGGAGAGGCTTTCCCTGACCACCTCCTGTGGCGCTCTGGGCCCCCTGCCCTGCTTTCTTTTCTTCACAGCACCTGGTATATCCTGACCTTGGGTTAGGTGATAGATGATTTGCCCCTGTTCCCCTGAGCAGGTCCAGTCGGGGAGCATGGCCTCTCAGCTGTGCCCACCATTCTGTCCCCGCACCTGGAACGCTGCCCAGCACCCTGCTGTCACACATAGATCTTTCCATTCATCAAGCCCAGCACCTAGCACGGGCCCAGCACATCGAGGGGCTCAGTAAGCGTTTCCGGAGAGAACGAATGGGAACTTCTCAGCTGGCAGAAAAGGCTTGTGGAGCTTCCAGAGACACTGCCCCTGCCCCCAACCTCTGCCTTACGTGCTTTCTCAGAGCTGGAGTGCTCTGTGGGGCTGTTAATGGGCATTTCCGACTTAATATCCAAACCTGAGCCCCAGATTTCCCTTCAAACCTGCATTTCCCCACTCCAGTTAATGGCACTTCCAGCCTTCCGACCACTGCACTCCTAGGCTGTTTGACTCTGCTTGTTCTCTCATCCCTGGCATCCTGAAGTCCGCAAATCCTATGGCTCAGCCATCAGAGGACTTCTGGAATGCAGCCACTTCTCATCAGCCCACCCCCTGCCATCATCAGGCCCAGGCCCGGGGTCGGCAGGCTTTATCTGTGAAGGGTCATATGGTAAATATTTTGGACTTGGCAGGCCATACAGCCCTGTGACATCTTCTCAACTCAACCATTGTGAGAAAAGCAGCCGTAGACGATACATTAAGCAACGAGTGTGGCCATGTTCGATACAACTTTGTGGATACTAAAATTTGAGTTTCATGTAATTTCCACGTCATGAAATAGGCTTCTTCTGATTTTTCCAACCATTTAAAAATGTGAAGACCCCTTAGCTTGTACAAAAACTAGTGGTGGATCAGAGAATTGGCCTGTGGGCCATAGTTTGCCGACCCCTTGGTGTAAGGCATCTTTTATTTTGACAGAATTCTTACTGGGCTCCCTGCTTCCACTCTATTCCCCTGTAGTCCAGAAGGATTCTTTAAGTCAGGTTGAATTCCTGTTCTGCCCAGAGCCCTCCAGGGTTCCCACCTCACTTGGAATAGAAGCCAAAGTCTTAACATGGCCTCTGAGACCGTGCACAACCTGTCACCTCCCCCCAGGCCCCTTCTTGCTCACTCCCTCCAGCCACACAGGCCTCTGCACTGTTGCTTGAACATACCAAGAATGCCGTACCTCAGGGCCTTTGCACAGGCCCTTTCTCTGCCTGGATGCTCTCCTCAGATTTCTCAGTAGCTCTTTCCCCCACTGCATTCAGGGCTTGTTTCAACATTTCCTCAGGAGGCCTTTCTTGACCACTTGCTATAAAACCACACACTCCCCCGTCTCCTTCCACTGCCTGTACCCTTTTCCCGCTCTGCTTTCCCTGTGGCACATGGCATCTTCTGTTATGTGTAACTTTATTTGATTGTCCTCCCACCCCCCGCTAAAATGTCACCTGCATATAGGCAAGGATTTCAGTCTCTTTCCACAACTGAATCCCCAGAGCCTTTAACAGTGCCTGGCATGTAGTGGGTGTTCAGTCAATATTTATGCAGTGAATGAATGAGCCTCAGTTTCCCCAAAAGGGGATTAATAGTAAAAGAGATAATTTGTGTTGAGAATGTGTCTGGCACATGGTGAGCGTGTGGCAGGCATTAGCTGTTGGCTGTGTGTATAAGGCTGGCCATGGGGATCCCAGGGCGGGCTATTCCGGAAGAGCTTCTGGGTTGGACTAACCTGCCTGCCACACTGGGCCGGAAGTGCTGGACGCAGGTGGGGGGTCAGCCTGGATGAACTCCTCCTGCTGCTCCCATCAACCTGGGTTTGCAGGGCTCAGTGTTTCCTGTCTCTTCCAGCTTCTTGGCCTGAGATGCAGAGACCAGACATGGTTACCAACCTCGACCTGGCCCGGCGGTGCGGGGGGTGCAGACCTGGGCCATCCCCTGAGTGTCTGGGGCCAGGGACAGTCAGTTCTTTTTTTTTTTTTTTTTTTTAATTTTTTATTGTTATGTTA